>NW_028227259.1:60657716-61125216 GCF_978045245.1 Mus caroli
TGCCTCAGCCTCCACATCTATTGGAAGCTAGAATAATAAAGATTATAACGGGCTGAATAGGACTGTCAGAACCCTCAGAGGGGAGTCTGCAATGTACCCAGTGCAATGCGTGAAAGAGCATATTCTGAACAATATCTGTTATAATCCTTTTTTTATCATTATTACTTAAGAAACAGAGCTTGGTGATGAGGAGACTTTGTAATTGAAGATCATGGTACAAGTAATTATCACAGCCAATACTGGTGCCTACACATAACCCCTGCTCCTTACATGTCTTATCACTTTGCTTTTTACATATTAGACTCTCTTAAAGAGTGTAGTGCTTGGAACTACACATACTCAACTCTTATTCATGGGATGTATGATTCTTACTTAATAATTACCATAATGTTCTAGTAGATACTTAATTTTCTGTAGTTTAAAAATCTTTTAAACCTCAAGTAATATATAATCTTACTGAGAAATTGTGTAGGTGTTTATGATGGTGATATCTGCTACTGCTTTTGACTGGCTTCTTGAAATGCACTATCTTATGTAAGTTTTTTTCTTAAGAAGAATCGAAATTAAGGAAAAGGTTAACATACATTTCACAGGATGTTCAGAGCCTTCGCCTTGCATTTAGAGCACACAGCTTTTGCCATCTTGCGTAGCATCTGCCCTTAATTTTCAGCTAAATGAAATGGCTATTAGTGTACAAACAGCAGTAAGAAAGTGACTTGTTTCTTAATGTAGTTCTATTGAGAGTTGGAAGGAATCCCAACTCTGGCAAAGAATTTAAGTATTTGGAGAGAAATTCAACAGTGGCTTGTCACTCTGTGGAAATATTTGGATCATACTTAATAAGAATTTTGAGTCTTGTATTATTCCTTAAGTGTCAAATAAGATCTGTGTGATTGTTTCAAGTAGATGACTTATTTCCTAATTATCATAGGTAGTTAGCCGATGAATGAAAGAAAAATTTCCATTTGCCTATTATATAAAATTCTCTAAAATTCATGTTCATGTAACACACAGCCCCACACGTGAACTCAAAGTTGTTCATGTTCTTTCTCAAATACAAGAGGCAGTTTCTCCATTATTTTACAGGTTCTGAACCTCATGAATTATTATTTAAGCTACATTTTTGGAAGTCAAGTCTTCATTAAGATACATAATGTAAAATATATTTCCTGATACTCACATGAAATATGATTATAATAAAAAATCTTGTAAAAATCTTTGTGGCAAATGGTAGCATTTCAAGGATATAATTTTAAAAATTAAAGGAATAATCATTAGCATGGAAGATCAATTTTGTAGACAACTAGTATACATTCCCAGATGACTTCATGTAGCCTTCATTTTTTTTTTATAAATATACGGAATTTACCAATAATTATGTGCCACTTTACATTTCTACTGTTAAGCATGTTGTACTGCATAATTAATCAACTAATTTATTATATTTTAGAAAAGGTTTCTCTTCATAGAGAAACCATAGAGAAACCTGGAGCTACCTATTCAGACCCAATCTGGCCTTGAATCCACAGAGAGCTGGCAGAATCTGCCACCCAAGTGCTGGTATTGAAGGTGTGCCCCACACACCTGGTTGTCAGACACCTTTTATAACCCAACTTTTGAACGTTTTAGACCTTTGTAAACTTTCCACTTCATGTCTTTTCTCCTGCCCTGCACATTTTGCCTTGAGATGTTTCCTAAGTTCTTTCCAATCACAGAAATTTCACATTATTTCTGTGACTAGTGTCATACCCTCTATTTCCACTTAAGTTGTACCTTCAGTGGATTTAAACTTAAAGCCTGCATATTTGATGTAGAAGTGAAGTAATGAGGAATCCCGAGGAGGCTGTGATCTGAACGACAGCAGCCAGGCAAGCAGGAAAGAAGTTAACAACAGTGGGCATACCAAAATGAGCATACTGTGAAGACACGTGTTCCTAGTTTTATGAACATATTATGGAGCTGACAGATGCTATGATAAATTTGTATAAAGATATTGTCTGCAGCATAATTTTTATGTATTCCCTTTGAAGCTGCAAGTGTATGTGTCTGTGAGCAAATATGTGTTAGCATACGTGCCTTTCTGCCTGCCTCATATTCGTTCTAGAGAACTCAACATTCTGCCACCTTGGCATCCTATGAAATGCAAACATTCCTACCCACCATTGGTTCTCTCAGTGCCTTTCATTTTTGGCCATAAACTCATGTTGTATTATTTGACTTTCATTTGGAGAATGACAGAAACCAAACAGATATGTAAGGAGCACTTCATACATTCACCCTTGAGGGTGCATCCTCTGATCCCAGATTACTGTTGTATGACTGACCACTACTTTGAAAACATTACATCTAGCCATGTCACCAAGGCAGTCAGCTACTGGTCCACAAATTGGTTAATAATTAATGAATACAGTCAATCTGTGCAATAGTATTGTCTCAAGGGTGTAAAAATCACTGCATTTTATTCTAGGAAAAGGAAGTCTTTAGCATCTATTTCTAAGCGTTTCTTTTAAGTGAATTGAATGCAGTTCTTGCAGTAGAACTTTCTAAGCCAGTCCATAGGAACTCCTGAGCTCCCAGGAGGAAGTGGTGCCCCAGGGCTGCTGACATTAATCTGGGAACCAGCCACAACTTGCTGCCTCTCTGCTAAGTCTGGATAAAGTAGCTAATTCATCTCTACAAGGACTCTAAATCACCAGCTGAGCTTCCTTAGAAGCTGGACACACAAAGCACTGTGCTCTGTGTGTGGGGATGTTTGCTTTACCTCTGATCAAACACCTCGGTCCTTTGAGTGCTGGATATCCTCTCCTACATTATTCTTTCTAGTATTGTACATTATTTTTATAGAAATCCTGAAAAGACCTAAATTCATATACTTATATACACGTCCCTATATACATGTATTTAACTGTTATGTGAGAAGTTCCTCATATACATAAAATGTGATATTAAAATATGGAATTCAAAATTGATAAGTATCTGACTTCTGCAGAATTGCTTATTATTGCAATTTGTTAGTGGGAAAAAAAACTCTTGTATCAATTCTGGTTATCTATTGTTGGTGTATTACTTATTTAACTAAGTATGGAAAAACTTTAGATACCTGTGTAAAATTACTTAACCGACTGAATGCAAACGAAAACAATGTTTTGTATATATTTGTTTAATTAATGGCTATGATCATATTATGCTTTCTATAGGTTTATTTTCAGTTTAAAAAACTGTCTTTCAAGCCCGACATAGTGGCTTATGCCTTTAATCCTTTAGTACTTGGAGGCAGAGGTAGGTAGAGTTATATAAGTTCAAGGACAGCCTGATCTATATAATAATTTCCAGGACAGGCAGAGCTATAAAGTGAGAATCTGGTTCTAAAACCAAAACAAACCAAAACAAAACATTATTTAAAAATAAGAATCTTCTAGAAAAAAAATTTCGCTGATACATCAAGCTCTTTTTATAGGAAAATGCCCATGAAAGGCTTAAATAACCTAAACTGACATGACATTATTGGGTTTATATATACAGAAATAGATAAATGATAAAATGATACTTATGAACAGGGCTATGCATAGAAGTGTTTTAAAGAGTTTAACATATTTTCAACAGAACTGTTGGTTTTTTTTTTTTTTTGCTTATTTCTCATAATCAAATTTCATTATTTAAATGTGAGAAATGTTGCTAACAGGGAAGACAAAATAAATTTCACTTTAATATCTCTAAATTTAAGGCTTAGCATTTTAGGATTCTGTAATCACTTTTTAAATGCAGTCTTCCTATAGCTGGAGTTTTTCATTGACAAAAGCATGTGATAGACAACATTGAGGAGAGGTGATTTTAATTTAATTTAATTTTTTACTTACTCAATGTTCATCCCACTCACTGCTCCCCTCTGGGCCTTCCCTCCCACAATGTTTCCCCTCCTTCCCTCCCCATCTTCTCTGAGCATGGGAACCCGCCCCCCCCACCTCCATCCCTCTACCCTGGCACTTCAAGTGGGGAGAGCTGATTTTACAAAAGGTTACTAAGATCACTTACTTGAGAATAACATGAAGTTTTGAGAAGTAAAATAGGTGTGAGGAGAGTAGGAAAGCCATCTTTGCTTCACAGAGGTAAGCACCTCAGTGAGTGAAGAAAGCCTGGCTGGCCTGTGGCTTTGATTTGTTTGGATGTCTGACTGTATCCAGTGCAGCTGATTAAGTGAGGCTGCAGAAATGTGATTTGATACACTACTAGTAATTTTCAGAGTTTATTATAAAATTTTGTCTTGTACATCCTGAAATGTAGTTAATGTTAAATATAGCTTGGTTTTGAAGGCTTGCTTGATTTCTTTTGCTGCTAATCATTCATGTGCATTTGTGACCAGAAAATCACTTAAGGATATTAATTCATCACTGGCAACGTTGCCCAAATCAAAAGCATCTAAGTCTGTTTATTTTAACTTGTAGGTCTTGTGCCAACTTTAGTTAATGCCCAATCAACTAATCACAGATTAAAATGAGAGTCTTCATTTCAAAGTCTGTCTTAGACTATCTAGATATCTAGGGCAGATCTAAGACAGTGACATTTAGAAGAGAGTTCTTAATTAAGTGATAAGTTAGGGGCTTTTGACAGAACCTTATGCCTGCATCTTCACACACACACAGTACATATACAAATACATATATGCATATATGTATGATATATACATACACACATGCGTGCACACACACAGGCACACATACACCTGGCATAGTGTAAAGCCCTGACTCTATACATATACACATGCACACAAGCACACATGCAAACACATACACACACGCACACATGCACACATATACCTGGCATAGTGTCGAGTCCTGGCTCACAGCTTTAAGAATGAACTGTGTTGCAGGTCTTAAAGTCAGACTAATTTGCATCTGTACTTTTCCTTTTCCATTCACATCCATATTATGGATAATACATCCATATTATGGATAAAATCCTAGATAAAATAGTGCAAAATTCAAGGATGTGACTAGGAAGCCAGAGCTGGAACCCTAGATAATCAGATAAAGCAGAAAACCTTTGGGTTCTGAGGACTGAGCTCATCCTAAGAATGTAGGACTTAACAGTTGCCTGTTAATCAAGGTATGAATTTTCATAGTAAACAGAGGGTTTTAGAGAAAAATAAACAAAGACTATAGAAAACAAAGACTAATCCTAAGAGCTGGTAAAGTAGTTCAATGGGAGTATTTCTGCTTAACATCCAGGAGGCTCTGGGGTTAGCCTTTAGCATTACTAAACAATCAAGCAAGCTATTATATATATATATATATATATATATATATATATATATATATATATATGTGTGTGTGTGTGTGTGTGTGTGTGTGTGTAATTATTATATATTATACATTATTATAGATTATATATTTTCAGTCTTGGTAGTCATTAATCCCCTCCAACACGCAATCCTGAACTGCAATCTAAGTTTGTAGCATTTCTGTCCTTAGTAACCCTGTGACTGAGCGGAGGAACTAACTATTCGGGATGGGTACATTTTAGGAGACAGAACAGTGTATTCAGTAATAAGATTGTCAATTGTATTCACTTGTCCACTAAGACAGAGCCTTTCATCATTTCAGAATTTTTTTTTTGCAAGCTCAAATTATCTCTCTTAGAGTCTGTTTCTAGAGCTGGTGAACTGAACTGTTTCATGGACCAATTTTAGTACAGGGAGGAGGCTGAAAATGGTACTGTGCCAGGGGACCACTCTTTTCAGAGTTCTGTGACTATTTGTGTCCATTAGAGATTCCATTCATTGCTTTGTTTCCTTTCAAACATTAGTTCAGCTATATGATACTAGATTATCATTTTTAAAATTTTTTTAATTAGATATTTTCTTCACTTATGTTTCAAATGTATCCCGACAGTCCCCTATACCCTTCCCCTGCCCTGCTCTCCAACCCACCCACTCCTGCTTTCTGACCCTGGCATACCCTGTACTGGGCATATGATCTTCGCAAGACCAAGGGCCTCTCCTCCCATTGATGGCCAACTAGGCCATCCTCTGCTACATATGCGGCTAGAGGCACAGTTTTCTACAAATTGTAAAGCCCAACGTGTGTTTATCTACTCGTCTTCCTTTAGTCTAGAAAAGTTCTCACTTAAAACTCTTGTCCAAAGACAAGCCAGGGTTAACTATAAAAGAAGGAGAAGGAAGGAGAATGAGAAGGATGTGAGAACTAGAAGAAAAAAAAAGACTGAAAGTTTTAGTAAATCCAATTACTTATGGCTTAGCAGCAGGAATTGAAGAGCTAATTTGCTTAGTAATGAACTTTATCTGCAAAGAGAAAAGGAAATATGACTATTACTGAATTCAACATCAATGTCTTATTTTCTAGTTTCAAACAACAAAAAAGCAGAACTCAACAGCACTAGTCACTAGATTTCTAGACAATAATCATTTTCCACTTTCTCAGAAATTACAGAATATGCAATGACCTAAACCCAGACAGAGTATGGACAGATTATAATATAAAATTTTAACAACCATGGCACAAATTACATAATAATTTCTGAACAAACAGGAGTTCTAAAGTCCTGACTCCTAAAAGAACCCTTGCATATAAGAAGGAACTATATGGTCATTGCTTTCAGGTAGATTTGCTTTTAAAGGTGTAGATTGGAAGTACTCAAAATCTCATATATTATAAAGATCAATGGGTTGCCTTTAGAAAATAAAATTCATTTACTACTGTGAAGATGTGGTGATTTGTTTGTGAAATGTCCTCCTCAGGGTCACATGTTTGTAAAAAGTTTTAAGTTCTCACTTAACACTCTTCTCCAAAGACAAGGCAGGCTTAACTATAGAAGAAAGAAGGAGAAGGAGAAATGGAAGGATGAACACACACACACACACTCAAGGAGGAGGAATTTTTTAAAAATAACTACCTAAAGAGGTGTTTAAGAGATGGATCTACAACTACCAGCCAAAGCATACATATGGAGGAATGCATGGCTCCAGCTGCATATGTAGCAAAAGATGGCCTTATCTGGCATCAGTGGAAGAAGAGCCCCTTGGTCCTCTGGAGGCTCAATGACCTAACATGGGGGAATGCTAGGACACTGAGGCAGGAGTGGGTTGGTGGTTGGGGGAGCACCCTCACAGAAGCAGGAGGAGGGAAGAGGGGATGAGGGATTTGTGGAGGGGAAACTGGGAAGGGGATAATAACATTTGAAATGTAAATAAAATAACTAATAAAAAGAGAGATGAACCTAAAGAGAAAACATCAAGTTGAATACTTGGTTCTGAGCTGGTGGTGTTCCTTTAAGATTGTGGAACCTTTAAGACATGGAAAGAAGTGAGTTACTGGAAGAAACATCCTGAAGTTCTTAGCTCCTCTTTCAAGGGCATCTGCCACTGCTTCTTAATCTGTGCAACTATGAGCCAGTGCCCTGCTGACACAGCTTGTTCCTGCTACCATGCTTTCCATGACTGTGAGGAACTGTGTTAACTCAAACTGTGAGCCAGAACGTGTACTTACTTCCTTAAGTTGTTTTCTAATAGCTTACCTGTACAGCAACAGGTAGGGAGCATAGCAATAGAGAAAGCAAATAATACAAAGGCAAACTTTTCTTTGCCTGTGAGACACTAGTCACTATGCTTTCAGAAAGCAAATAATAATATTTAAGGAGTGGTATACTTTGTAGGAAATGTTGCTACTCAGTGTGCTCATGGGAACATTTTTAATATCTGTAGACATATTTTTGTCACAACAGGTGGCATGTCGCTAATATTTATTGGGTAGTATTTATGAATGTTGCTAAATATCCTTTCCTCCATATTGTAGCACCAGAAAATAGGACAATACAACCCAGTTGTTAGTCCTATCAGCACAGGAAGCCAGATATAGTATTCATGGTGATCACCACAGCACTTAAGAGGTTTAGACAGGAAAAGTTCTGTGAGCCTGTGGTTAGCTTGGGCTACATATCAGTTTAATGAGCTATAACTAGTCGGACTCTGTCTCAAATCAAACAAAGAAGAGCAAAACCTGGAATAAATAATCATCTCAAGTAGGAGAATGGAGATTAGAGACAAGTGCAGAGACAGTTGGGGTACATGTCCCTAGAATATGAGATAGCTTACAGTAGGTGGGTCTAAAAGAGAAGTTATGACCAAACATGGACATATTTTGAACCAGATTAAAGAATTTCCATTTCTTTGTTATTGGTCTTTTTAATATTTTTTTGCAGAATATTTTTCACCTTAGAAAATAGAATATTAATATACTTTTATTATTCAAACTGTTATGTCAAATGTGCAATAGGCTTTTTGTTCCTTTCAAATGTAATTTTTTTCCCTTCAGTGCAAAAAAAAATTAGCAGAAAATTTTAGAAACATATTCAAGTTACTGCTCAGAAAAGTATTCTTTTTATCTGACAATTTTCTTTCAGTGTGTTTATAAAGAAAAAGAGACTGCTTCCTTAGATAAGTTCTGGATTTCTAGCGTCAGGCTTTCAGGATTCTGAAAGGATATTCCTCCATTACCTATTTAATTGTTTTTATGACATTTGTGATTATTTTAATTGTACATAAGTAGTATGCACTTTATGTTCTAGGATAAATAGCTTCTTTGCTCAGCCTCCATAAGAATCAAGATAAAATGTATATGTATTTATTTCACTTTTAATTAACTCTTAAGAAAGTTTACTTGCCTTGGTAAAATTATTTGTTTATAATTATCTGCATGTGTCACACCATGATAGACAACCTCTTAAGATCATAGAAGCCTTTGTTCTTATCAGATTAAACACCTTTCATAAAAGGGTTGGTCTCTAATTGTAGAATTGCATGTGCATAAATTATATGTGAAGTCATATATCTAAGGAAATCTCAAGTAGCTTTGATAGGGTCTTTAAACTTGTGTTCATATGATTTAATTTAAGAGTAATCCATTGCTGCTTTTGAACATTTAAGAAAAATGTTCAGTAAAACATTTTATCCTAAAACTAAGACAAAAATTCATAAACTAACACAATCTATTTTATAGAAAAAAAAGTGTTGAAATCTGATTTTTTTTTGCTGTGAAATATTGCCCTCACTTGAGATCCAGCTGATACACAATAGTAAATGAGACACAGATTTTTGAATGACTTTGTTTTAATACTTATTTGCCTACTTTTTTCTTGTTTGTAGCTCAGCCTCCTTTTTGTTAAGGTTACTTTGGGATGGAAAGCACAGTTAAAGGCTGAGCAAAGGAGATGGCTCATCAATAAATGTTCTTGCTACCAAGACTGACTACAGGAGTTCAATTACAGGGAACCCACATGGTGGAAGGAGACTTCTGATACCAGCAGATCTTAAGAAGTTCTTTGACCTCCACTCTGCCTGCTCTCTCTCTCTCTCTCTCTCTCTCTCTCTCTCTCTCTCTCTCTCTCTCTCTCTCTCTCTGTATGCGTACACAAAGAAAATCTTAAAACTACTCTTATCTAGCAATCTACCATAAGCCTAGCACTGTGTCTTGGCGCATCAGTCTTCTTCTTGAACAGTCCCTCCCCTTTCAACCTCCTCCCCTGTCTGTTCCCTACTTGATCCTTAGAGGCACAAGAAAATGCTTCTCTTCACCATAAATGGCCTTCTCTCCTAAGTAGCATCCATGCACTTTACATAGCTGTAAAAGGGAACCATTGGTTATCCTCATTAGTATTTTTTAACAATAAGTACCATGGTAAATAACAATCATGTGTATTCCAATGTTCAAATGTTTGATTTTTTTTCAAATTCCCTATAATATTAGCATAGGCAATTCATTTTAAAAAGGAGGACAACCAAGTAAAATCTTGCTGCTAGCTGCTCAAAACTTTTCCCACAAACTTCAAATAAACTTTTGAAATTCGAAAGGGTTGTGATCGAAGAAGTCTTATTTGCTTATTTGCACTGCTATCGTGGAATTTTCAGGATGGTAGAGGGCCACTGTGATTTCTCCATCCTGTCTACATTCATTCTGTAATCACACCATCTGTTTCACTTGAAATGGCTGACTCTGAGGGCATGGAGCACATCTTATCTGTGAGATGCTATATGTAAGTGTGGATTTTCTGTCAGCACTTAAAAAAATAACAGAAATTCAAATAGGGTTGATTTAAGCCTCCCTAGTCAGCAGTTAGCCTTGGTGATAGGAATCAGTCTTTCAAATGGTAATTTGCACCTGTTACCTTCATCCACAGGTTGGAAAGTACTGGCACCTTAATTAATTACACCCCTGTGATGTGAGAGAATGTATTTTCAACCCTGAGACAAGGAGGCTGGGACATAGAACATAAGCAGCTTTTCTGAGTTTTCAAAGCAGAATTTTTGGAGAAAGAAATTACAATTCAGCTGACTTTTCGTAAAGAGATTGACAGCTTAGAATCCAAGTCTCCCTTCGACATGGTGAAGGAAGGCATGCCTTTCAGTAAGAGATATGCTTGCCCTTAACGAATTCTAGAAGCATCCATCTGATATGACCTCAGAGAGCATCTCTGATCCTTAATAACATTTTTGCTCTCTGTTTCAGCGGTAGCTGACAACATCTGAGAACCACAAGCAGGTGGCATGCAAATTAGCTTTAGGTACAGATGACTGTAGACTGCAGTACCCCAAATGGTAATGCTGCTGTGTAATTAAGCTGCAACTAAGTGGCAAGGACCTGACATCAGACAATCATTTAATAGAGGAAAATGGGAGGTGGTTCATTATTTCAAACTGTGTTGCTTAAAGTTCCTTGAGGATGTGGAAGGCTTTCCTTGGCATTCGGATGATCTCAAAATGTTTTGTGTAATTATTTTTTGGCAGGTGTAGTAAAATGTTTCTGATAGTGGTAAGTGTATCCTTGGCAGGCATCATTAGTTGTTCATAAGAAGTGTAAGGGGACTTTCACCTCTGATTTTTCACTGTCAGAGAACATGCTGCCTGAATTTATATGTTTCTTGGAGCTTGGAAAAGAAACAAAACCGTAAGATAGGCTAGACAAAATCCTCATAAGGTGTTATAAATATGTAGGCTTCATTCTTTTAGTAATAAAATAGCTTAATCTGGATTTGGCTAAGTGCTGTGCTGTCCTTTTCTCCACTGAAAATAAAAGCTAGGAAACTATTGCTCTTTGGGTACAGCGCGACAATAACTTATTTAAATCACAGAGTACACTAAACATACTTTAAATCCTAAATGAGGCAAATTTTGTTAAATCAGAAAGAATAATTGAGCTAGAGAAGACTACTATGATTCCTTGGTCTTCCACCGCAAGCAATTCCTGAGGTCTATTGAAGACCTATAGTGCTCACACTTGGGAGTAAGAAAAACTCTAGGCTCTCATACTTTATTCTTTACATCTCCCTGCCAGTTCCTGTTTGATTCTTTAGTTAAATTGATTATGTTATAATTATCTTCTGTAATGTCTTCATTTTATGATGATTTACTTTTATTTCTGTGTGTGTATGTGAGTGTGGGTGTGTATTGGTGTATGTGTTTGTGTATATGTTTGGATGCACAAGATAGTAAGAAGACATTAGATCCTCCGGAGCTGAGGTTACAGTTGGTTGAGAGCCACCCTATATTGGTTCTAGGAATAGAATCAGGTCTTCTGGAAGAGAGCAAAGAATCTTTTTTTTTTTTTTTTGACCAGTCCTTACCTTTTCTCATTACCTTGGTTGATTCTGTTTCCTTCAAATCTCTTTTTTAAAGTCTGTGACTCTTGGTGTTTTTCTTGTACAGTTATGAGAATTAAGATGTAATAGAATGGGGAACAAATCCCAGATACTAGGCAGATGCCAACAAGAGCCTGCTGACAGGAGCCTGATATAGCTGTCTCCTACAATGCTCAGCAAGTGCCTAGCAAATACTTGAAGTGGATTCTCACAGTCATCTATTGGACAGAGCACAAAGTCCCCAATGAAGGAACCAGAGAAATACCCAAGGAGCAGAAGGGGACTGAAGCCCCATAGAAGGAACATCAATATGAACTAACCAGTACCCTCATAGCTCCTTGGAACTATACCACTAATCAAAGTAAACACATTGTGAAACTTGTGGCTCTAGCTATATTTGTAGCAGAGGATGGTCTGGTCGGTCATCAATGAAAGACCCTTGGTCCTATGAAGGCTCTATGCCCCAGTATAGGGGAATGCCAGGACCAGGAATGGGAGTAGGTGGGTGGGGGGACAGGGGGAGGGGAGAGGGGATTTTTGGAGGGGAATCTAGGAAAGGGGATAAAATTTGAAATTTAAATAAAGAAAATATCTAATAAAAAAGGAGAAAAGATGTAATCGGCATAGGTATACTGAAAACCTTTAAAGAGCCCTAAATTAAAATGCTGGGCCTAGGGATGGTAGTGGAAACTGACCCAGGCTTTGAGGGTGCTTCTCCTCAGGTCTCTATGTCACTGGATATCTGCCCTTAGGAGCTCCTGAGGCCTCAAACCTTCTCACTCCTTATTCTCTGTTCATGTATCTGTTTAGCCTCACTCCATGATTATTTTTAAATAGGAGAAGAAAAAATACAGAAGCACATGTATATATAGAAATTCCCTCTAAGTTTTGAAGAAAGGAAATCGCATGTGAGACCTCTGTGTAGATGCTGAAGTTCTAAGGGATTCACCTCTGAAGGAATAGGGTATCCTGGCTTTTTTATCCCCTCCTTTGCTTCTTGGCTTATAGTGTGAGTGTTTTTCTCTTCGCTCTGTTTCCATTCTGGTATTCCAGCTTTGCTTGAGGTACAAAGACCTGTAGTACTGGGATGGAGCTTCGGACTCCATGACCCAAATAAAACTTTTCTCTTCTTAAATTAGTTGTTTCCGTTGTTTCATTGTAATACTGGAAAGATGACTCATACAACTAGTATAAATCTCTTTTACTTTTTGTTTGTTTTGTTTTGTTTTTGTTTTGATGCTTCACTTTATTTTGCATTCTTCTACCCAGAACACATATCCACCTTGTATTTAGCATGTTAACATCCACATCTAACTGTGTCCACAGCTTCAGACTTTACAAACATAAATTACATTTAAGATTCCTGATTGCTGGAAGCAGTGTAATTCTACACAGGGCTTGGGAGCATAGCAGCACATCATACTAGTCAAATCAGGGCACAGCCTTGACTTGAACAGTCTAGCAAGGAGAGATAAGTAAAACTGCTGTATTAAAAAGGTAGTATTGCTTTGCTGGTTTCTCTCCCATGTTTTCTTTCCGTCAGAGTGATTTCTCCTCAAACAAGCTGTTCCCATTTGCTCATGCATCATTCTGATCAAATCAATATGGTACCTCCCGTGCCTCCCGTCGAAACTAGAGAAATGCCACCAAGCGAGTTGGCTTATTCTTAAAATGATAATGTTGATCTTCCAAAGCATGTTTTAATATCTCTAAGAATCAATAAAGTCTATCTAAAGGGTATAGAACAGGCTGAGGATTTAAACAACCACTCGTGGAACTGAGTATTTTTATTTTTTATTTTACTTTTATTTTTTCTCTTCGGGAGACATGGGTACGACAGGGACAAATGGCAGCAACGGGGATGGGAAAGTTAATCATAAAGGTAATCGTGTGAATCCAAGCAGCATTCCCTCTGCAGCAGGCTACAAGTGCTTCTGATTGACAGGCTGTTCAGAGAGTCAGTGTTCAGGGCGATAGGCACCAAGGTTTCCTTTACTGCATCTGCAGCCTTGCTCCATGGTGTAGCGTAGAGCACTCAGGCTTAAACATGTACTCCTGTTCCCAGGCTCCATTTTATACATTTCTTTATTGGTGATGGCCATTGTTTTATTTTCCATGTTCTCTGTTTCCTAGGTAAGATAGGATAGCAATGATTAACATTGTATTTGCAGATAGCTATTCAATCACTGAAGTCATGATATTGAGTCAGGCATTTATATTTATAAACACCAACGATAATACTTGGCCTAAAACAAAAGTCCAATATCTTTTTTTATCTTTCAATGGTACATTGAAGATTAATTACAGAAACATAAAGACTAGATTTTTGATGAAGAAATTTATAATTCCAAACCGCCATGTAAGTTTATGGGAATTCATGTGTGTATGTGTGGATATTAATGAAGAGCTTATGCAGATTGTTCCAAGTAAAGGGACATTTGTTAAAGCTCAGTTTATTATTTTTGTAGATAAACACTAAGCCTTGTGAAAGGATCATGATATATGGAAGTTAACCTCGAGAATTTTACCTCTAAGCAAGAGAAAAATAACAGAAAAGTAAATTAGATATAGTAAACTACAATAGCTATCTCAAGGCCACAAGGGAAATAAAACAATATTCAGTGGATCTGATGAAAAAGGAAATCACTTTCAACAAAATAATACATAAAAAGAAGTTAGAATCGCTGCAAGATATACTGTTTCTGTGTCAGGCTTCTCACCAAGCACCATAGCATAGAAAACAGATACATCCAGTAAAAAGAGAAGACAATGGAAGGTGGTTATATCATCATTGAAGAATGGCATGCCAGCGGGTAGTGATATCTTAGGGAAATTCTCAAAGAAAACAAAAACCAAATACTCAACTCTTGCCACTCAATATTATAGTATGGATGAGTATAGAACATTGCAAAATACTGATATGGACAGATGTCCATTTCAACTTAGGTAAGCAATAGGACCTAAAGGTTTGTACAGTATATGTTGTACACTTTCACCTTTGAAAGACCAATCTGACAGGAACACATTGAAGTAAAAGAAAACCACAGGAGGGGCTCTGTGAAGATAACTTGTGATAAAGATCGTGTTTGTGCATGAGACTAGCAGTACAACAATTAGGATTTACCTAGAATGTACAGAATGCAGTGGGGAATTTGGTGTAGTGGCCCTTTGAGGGTACGAATGGAGCCATTCACTGTAAAAGAACAGAGAAGTCAAGTTAGACTTATGAAGGCCACCTGCGGTAGTGATTTAAATGTAATTTTATTTTGTTCTGGGTATGTTTTTCTTTCATTTTATTCATTTTTTTTCTGAGACAGAGGCTCAATGTGGAGCCATAGATAGCCCAGAATCACTTTGCAGACCAGGCTAGGCTCCAATTCACATAGATCTGCCTACCTCTGTCTCATACATGATAGGATTTTAAAAAGTGTACAAGCACACCCAGGCTCAGTGAAATTTTCGAAGTTCTTAAAAATATTTTAAAAGTGCAAAGATAAACAGAAAAATGAGTATTACAAGGGATACAGATTTTGAGTCATATACAAAGATGATTTTAAAAATGCACTGATGCGTGATCCTTTTTTAAAATAAAAGCTATATCTGAAGCCATGACATTGCTGAGAAAATTAACAGAAGAACAGGAAAAAAGAAGATGTTATAGAGAATAAGTAAGCTTAGTGTGGAGAGGAGGTAGAGTCTGAGTGGGCGCACTATCTCTCAAGAGAAGAAAGGGAAAGTAGGGACTTCCCACCTCAGTAACTTCCAGACTTCCTACAGGAAGAGGCCTGGGGCCATTTGATTTACAAAGTGGACCTCTGATAGCATCCACAACTTCTCTCAGATGGTGAAGGTATGAGTTAAGGGGAAAGAGGAGGAAATTGGGTAGGAGCAGAGAATAGAAATATCTGATCTTGAGAGGGCAAAAGGGAAGAAACATAACAACTTCAAGAAAAACTCTTGTGTGAAGGTGACACTCTCTGTGACAGAAGATGTCTACATAGTTAAATAAGTAAATAGTAAGTAATAGTTGTGTCTGCCACTACGACAAAAGAATAAGAGGTTTATGAGTATAGCAGCTGCCACATTTGAGGGTGGGAAGAGATTCAGCTGCGCAGAGATACAGTCATTCTCAAGACGGACAAAGTGATATTCTGTGAATTTTATGCGACTCCATGAAAATAGACACAAGTTATGTCTACCTTCATATATACTTGGTTTTGATATTCCCATAAAAATGACTGTTTTACATAAATGTTATAGTTCCTGGCTTTTTATTTTCTTTTTGTATAATAATCTCCTGTGAGAATCTGTAAAACCTGGATTCTGATTTGATATTTTGTTGACTAAGTGTTTTTTTTTTCATTTCCTCATTCTAGAAAGTCAGTGACACCAGTTTACCCTTTTATGGATTAAAAAACACATTAATGACAGCAAAATCATAAGACAATAAATTACTACCACCCTTCCGCATCACATTTATTACTAACTGCTAAGCAGTAAAGCAAACGAAAGAAATGAGTATTCGTAGTAGTACAATTTGTTATCTTAAAAAAAACAATTATAACAATATGGAGATAATTAACTGGTTATTTTTAGTTAAGTTTGGAAACAGTGCATGGAAAATAACTACGAGATCCACTGGGCTTTGGATCCTTTAGGGAGAATGGGGAAATGTATTTGTGACTTTTCTTTTAGCTGAGACAAATGAACACGGTATGTGGGGTGGCGTTTTGGTCCTCCCATACTTCCCCTCAGTTTGGTGTCTAGATAGTAATAGTTAGAATGAATTGCCTGAATACTTCCTTTCACTTTTTGTCTATTTTTGCCTTTACACTTTTCATCATTCTTCTGTGTCCTAGAAGAAATACACACCATAGAGAGATTTCAGAAGGCCAAACAGTCATGAAGGAATGTATAAACTCAAGGTACCTTCTGACTGTATCCTGGCTGAGGGGGTGACACAGAACCTACTGCAGCTTTAAGAAAGAAAAGCAATTTGACTCTCTGTTCGATTGATGTGTTAGTTAGCTATTTTATTCCCCAAGGTGTAATCTGTAAATGTCTGACTTTCTGATAAAATTTGTGCTGCTTTCTTGGTGTGTCTCTTTTTCTCTTTCCCGTTTGGAATATTTGGAGACTAGATCAAAATTTTTTCAGGGATTATTATTAATATTATTATTATTTTATGTGATGGCAAAGCTTCAATAATGGCAGGGTTTAAAAGGGAATTCCACACAATCTGTCCCTAGGAGCACACAGGCACATGCATGTTTTCAGGGCAAACAGGAATAAACAGAGGAGCATAGAGGTTCCAGGATGTGGAAATAAGTCAGAAGTTTCACCAAGAAGCCGGGCCATTCCCTGCTTACTTGGGAGATGTCACAATGTGCTCTTCCAAATGATGACGGCATTTAGAGGCCTTTGTCGAATTTGGTTTCTGATTTTCTACTTTCTTAGAGATGTCTGATCGTGGCACATATTTGAATGAAACCTTCAGTATCAGGCAGTAATTTACTCTGTGTATCCAATTACTGTAACATACCTGTCTCCTAATTCCCAACACCTGAAGTGTTTCACTTGAGCCATGGTGTTCTTCTTCCACAGGCTGCGCTTGAAGGTAACATTAGAAGAATCAGTGTTGCTAGTTCTTTTATAAGATGGGAGGCTTTTTCTTAAAACCATAAAAATGAAGCACAGAGATCCTGTGCTACATGACGGAACATCAGTTTTACCAGGATTTGAGGGGATGCTGGTGTCAGGTTTCAATAGCATCCTCAAGAGGGCACTGTCACCTGTTTTATATACTTTATCACTTCTGTTCTTTTATTAAGACCCCTGAAAATACTTGAAGGGAAATTTTAATCTATTTTCATTGAGAATTTAATGTTTCATCTTTTGTATTTCGCACAGTGCTGTTCTCTGCAGCAACCCCTGTCTGTTCATTGTTACCAGCCATGTACTGACTTGTATATCATTATATGAGCTTTACATTACTGACATTCCACAGGTTACCCCAGCTAGGCTAAAGAGTCCGGTCTAGGCTTGTTTCCTAAGCATCTTATAGAAGATAGCCTCTTAATATGGACTTTCCACTTTTCTTTTTTAAAAATGCTCATCTTACTTTGCACACTCCCTTTGCACACCCATGCTTGTTTGTGGCTTTCCATGGACAACTAGCTTTGCCAATTAGAGAACTGGAATGTGGACCAAGGACTTCCTATGCTTGGGTTGCTGTGATGATTATGAGAGTGGTTTTTGAAAAACAGGCTAGCTTCATTCATCTTATGTTTGCAAGTTCCGCCACTGGGGTTGTTTTTATTAACAAGTTTGTAGTTTTTCTACATTAAGAGGTTGTTTAATGCTTGAAAGTTTTTCAAAGTATGTATAGTTCTTTTCATTTAATAGGAAATTTTTTTAATATATCCACTTAAATGTATTTTCTGAATCGTACATGTGAACATGTTTTATTACATTTTGTGCTTATTGCCTTCATTGCACAGATAAGCAGAAATTTCTAAACTATAACAGTATAGACACTTTACAGTGTTACTCTTATAAATGATATTTATTTTCCAGTATAATAAACCATCTCTATTGCAAATAAAATTGAAGAAGGAAGACAAAATTAATCATAGCATCTATTTCCACTGTGCAAAAAAAAAACCTATCCATTATAAATGCAACATAGGGATTTTAACCAACATATGCACTGTTTAATAATGGTTATAAAAGCAAAAGAAGCCAAACAGGTCACTATTGCTACTAAAACATTCTGTAAATAATGATGCTGAATTGTAATTAATTCTGATAAACTTAGGTAGTTAAATTTTAATGGCCTTAAGGTAACAAAATAACTTGAAAGGTTTAGGGTTTTTTATAATATTTTTAAATAATATTATTTTCCAAGCTGTTGAAATTTTCTTTTCCCCATGATTTCCTTAGGCTGACATAATAAACAATTGGGGAAAAAACAGATGAAATGGACTCTAATTCTGGAAGATTAGGCTGATGAATGACTTCATGTGTATTTCTTTTCTCAGCTGTTGTTAAGGATAAATATTCAAAACCAAATATATCCTTTCTATACACTGTGCTATGATGTCATTACCAGTTTATAAGTTCAAAGTTCATGCTAGTATTCTCAAAGCTTGCTCATCATGGCCTCCCTGGCTTTGCTGCTGGCACCAGCCGTAGAACATGAACAGCTGCACACGCTGGACAAACGTTTCCTGTGATGGGAGCTGCCGTCCCAGCCTCCCACTGATTATCTCATTCCTATTGCTCCATAGGCATAGGACAATTGTCATTTTTACCCTTCTCTAGATTCATGGTTTAAGCTGTGCTCATTAGTAATGAAAGAGAAATACAGAAATGGCAAAGAGAGAGAGACTATGAAGATAATATGTTAGATTTATTAGGGGCTGATTTAGTTTCTGAGTTTTCTCCGGAGTTTATCATTTGTGCACGTTGAAACCAATGTGATTTGTAGTGTCCTGATCTTGTTACACTGGCTGTCTCCCATAAGGGCAAAGACAACTATGTCAGACGCCTTTACCTGTAATGAAGCCATCTTGATCATTCCTTGCTTGAGGCTACCAGTTATTTTAATTGAAACTTACTCAGAGTCAGAAATATTGTCATTTATTAGAAAATACATTTTGCTTAGCCTTTGCACATAAACATTAAAAGGCTTCTGTGTATGTGTGTGCAGGGCTACTGGCTGAATCCAATGAGTATGCTTGGCCTGTCCAGTGCTCTAAGACTATGTTAGATCCTTTAGCCCTTAAACTATTCTTTCCAAATGTCTTTGACACTGATGATGCATAGTATTTGTGCCAGTATAATATTATAGTTAAGAAGTTATTGGTGGAATGGCGAGATGACATAAGTAATAAAAGTGTTTACTGCCTAGCCAGACTATCTGAGTTTGACTCCTGGAATCCACATGGTAAAAATAAAGTACTAACTTCCAGATTCTTGAGTGGTCACCTGATCTCCACATTTAAGCCACAGCACTGCCCTCTAAATAAATAAACAGGTGCAAAGAAGGCATTATCTATCTGAGCAATTGTTGGGATATAGCACACCATGTTGTTTTGCAGTTCTATTTCTACTATTCAGATAAGAATCTGGCAGTCATGTGCCTTTGAAATGGGTGTGTAACAATTGAATAGAAGATAAAATAATTCATTTCGAGTTTAGTTTTGAAGATGAGATATTGATACACTCAGTTCTTTTGCTGCAAAAACCTAAAGAGGGCCAAAGGTGGAGACCCATGCCTTTAGTCACAGCACTAGGGAGGTAAAATTGAGAGGATATGTATGAGTTCAAGGCCCTCATGATCTAAATAGAGAGTTTCTGGACACTCCTCACCACCACATCACAGCCCCAATCAAAACCAACAAAATAAAACATACACATGCATGCACATACATATCCTCTCCCACCAATGCATCCAGCAACCCCCAACACACACAAACAACAAGCAAAAACAAACAAAAATTCCCCGGTGAACAATAAAAAGTTAGTAATCAGAGAATTACAACTTAGGATAGAAACATCAGTCAGTCTGCATTCAGTAGAAATTATGTTTGAATAGGACCTGAAAATATTGACACTCTCTAATCCACGATAATATCATTATTACTAATCCTCAGGCTTGATGTCAGTTAGAATCTTTCCTTGTCAGTAGAATTCAAGGCTAATTTGCTGTGATTAGCATAGAATTATTCCACAGGCATTCTGTTCATTTATGCAAGGACAGAGCTGTTAATTCCAATTCACTGTGTTTATAGGGGATGCCCAGGAAAGTCCTCAGAAACTAAGGACAAGCTTTCAGCAGAAATAGTTTATTTTTCCATATGCCTGAAAGTGAGCTTTCCTGAAAAAGGCACCCCACTGGCACCGCTGCAAAGAGAGAGAGGTTAAGTGTGATTCCTTAAGAAAGGTTGTTGTAGCCACTCACAGAAAATGCACTTACCCCAGACCACTGCAAACGCCGCCACCATAGAGTCCAGTAAGAACATCATATCAAAATGCTACCCTTGCCGAGCCCCACAATGGAGAAGAATAAAAAAAAAAAAAAAACCTTGAAAATAAAAGGACCTATGAGGAGAGAAACAGTGGTGATGGCAACTAGAATGCAGGGAAACACACAAACAGAAAAACTAGTGGTGGATGCAATTTAAAAGTGAAGATTAATTTTGCCACTTGAAAGGATTCTCGAGAAAGGTAAGCCACTGTGAGAAAAGAGTTTCTTTGAGCACTGGGGTCACTGTGTTGGTGTGAGTAAGTTTAACCCAGGTCTTAGCAAATTGGTCTAGGGCATGGGATTCTACACTTTGAAGGTGGAAGAGACAGGTTTCTAGTATAGAGGAACCAGATATGCAGCTATGTGGGCAACCACAAACGAGGTATACTTTTTACTGGCTCAGTGACTTCTCTTTAGTAGCTAGCAACAAGGGGACTGACATACATGGCTACCATTGTTTTAACCTATTAACTGCATTGCAGGTAACAGGGAACTTGACCCAAATTCAAAACAAATTAATCCAGATGCAATGAGTTTGCTCTGTAGATTGCTTTGTGTGTGTGTGTGTGGGGGGGGGGATATTAAAGGGATTGTGGACAGAGCTCTGATTTAGGACACCTGTCTAGCACTCATGAGATTGTGGCCTTGGGGTGCCAAAAACCTCAAATAACAAAACCAAAATGAAACTGTCTTTTCCTTTAAATAGCCCTACTTGCAGTAATCTAGTGTTTAACCCGAAGTCATCCTTGTAAATGAAAATAGCTCATTAACAAATAGGAATCCAGCAAATGACTGCAGTGAGAGGAGCCACAGATAGCAAGCACAAGTGTGTCCACAGACTGTGCCTGTGCATTAGAATAGAAAGGCCTTTGTTCCGGACACACTGCAAACTTTGTGGAATTTGATGAGCTGCCGCTACTGCCAGTGTCTGCCTGCATGACGTAGCTGTCATTGGAACCCCGGTGTAAGACTGCATTTCAGAGTGTTTGAAGGAGGAACAAACAAAGGAATACAATGTAATGAAATCTTTCCTTCTAAAATGCAGACAGATTTTATTACAGTGTTCACTTGATTCTATTTTTAATGTTTCACTATAAGGCAATGTATTATTGGAACATAAAGTCGTGCTATATGTTTTAATATGATGTGAAATAATAAAGTTAAGCTAGATGGTATTGCTATCACCTTAAGAACATAACTTTTGGTGATTAGAACTTTGGAAATTTATTCTTAGCAGTAGTAAAATTAGCTGTATTCCTAATTATCCATATTCAGCATGCTGGAATTTTGATGTGAAAAAAAAAAAAAAGAACATTGAGTCTTCTTTGTCTTACCTAGTTGAAGATTTTTACCCTTTACCTATCAACGTTGTCCATGGCTTCTCAACAGGTCCTGGATTCTGGCAAGCACCATCTCCTGCTGGTTCTCTGTGCTTCTATTAGATTCCGTAACTGAGAGAGAACGGGTGCTACTTACCATTTATCTCATTGTGACTGGCTTGTTTTAGTTAGAGTAAGATCCAGATCCATGCATACTATCACAAAAGACAGAAGTTTGATTTTTTTTTTAGACTGAACAGTATTTTACTATGTACATTTCTCTATCCACTCCTAGATTGATAGATATTCAAGATTAATTAATATTAATTAAGCTTGTTAGTATAAGCCATGTGAACATGTACTATAGACATCTGTCATGTATACTAATTTTATCTGTTTGTAGTACACACAAAGAAATGTGATTGGTAGCTCATATAATAATTTTGGGGGTAGGACATCATGCTGCTTTCCTAACAGCTAAAGCTGTTATTTGATTTTGTTTTCATGCATTTTTCTACTGTTTCCCAATTTTATTTTCAATGCCATTAACTCAGATCTTTTTTCCCATGCAAACTGCAAAACTCAGGTTACCTTCTGCTGATTCTCCTCTGTATCTCCCACCTTCTGTATTCTTTATTTATTGTGTTTATTGCACTTTGTATATCAACACACACTTGCTATTTATCATTTATCAGCTATAGTTTTATTTCTTGCTGTCATGTATTTATGATTTATTCCTATAGCTAAAATTTATTTTTTAGGGTTTAGTAGCTATATTTCACCATACTTCATAATTCCTCATTACACTTAACAAAATGCATTAATATTGTGAAACTCTAAAACTGAACTTTAATGACTATCTGGAGCTATTTTCAGCAATAACAATGATAAAGTTCATACTGAAAACAGTTGTAGCACCTGGACCCTGGAGCAATGCTTACTTCCATAAGCAACACAGAAATGTTGGGGTGTTTGTACACTCGATCTGAAGTGAGTGTGTTCAGGTTCCCATGGATAAAAGAGTTAGTAACTATCATAGTAAAGCTGGAGTTCTAAAGGAAGCAAGAGATACAGGTTTTTCACATCATGAAATTGGATTTCATAGAGGGAGCATGGCTGTAGCTTTAACAATGTCAACATTAAAATCTGAAAATATATATATATATATATAACTTCTCCCTTCAAAATATAATGCTAGATTTGTTCATACAACACTACTTCGGATTTTGAAAATTATGGAAACAAGTATTGATTTTTGAGGTACTTATGTAATATATTCATCAGAAATTGATATTGTAAAGAATAATGTTTAAATGCCCTTAGTTGTCAAAGACTAACTACACAACGTGGAGTCTACAAGATCTTTGGTCAATGATACATTGCATAAATCCAATTGTAGATAATGTCAGCTTTGGGGAGCAGATTTCTAAAATCCAGAGATAGAACCTTTTTCATTCTATAAAGGCCCCGGCATGATATACTTCCTATAAATAAGATTACAATATAAGGGCAGTAAAATCTTTAAGTATTCTTTTGAAAATTTAGTTAATTAAAGGAGTTTGTGTGTGTGTGTACTGTGTGTTTGTGTGTGTGTGTACTGTGTGTGTGTATACTGTGTGTTTATGTGTGTGTGTGTGTAATGTGTGTGTGTACTGTGTGTTTGTGTGTGTGTGTACTGTGTGTGTGTGTGTACTCTGTGTGTGTGTAGACTGTGTGTGTATGTGTGTGTGGACTGTGCAAGTGTGTGTGGACTGTGTGTGTGGACTGTGTGTTTGTGTGTGTGTACTATCACTATGCACACTCACATACCATGAAGCATGTGTACTTGCCAGAATATAACTTTCAGAAGTCGATTTTCTCATTTCCATCTTCTTGAAGCAGGGTCTTTTTGCTATGCTGCATACTTTAAATAGTTGACCTGAGAACATTTGAGCACCTTTTCCAGGTTTAACCTGCCTTCTCTCCTTGGGGATCTGGGATTGCTGGTTTGAGTCTCCACATCTAATAGATTTTGGTAGATTCCACAAACGAATGGGTTAATTTTAAAACTTTCCACATGCTTGTCTAAGATGAAATACTAGATTAATTATTATTCAGATATGATAATGTATTCCTCAACTTCTAGCCTGGGTGAGTGATACTTACTCTTGTATTTCCTTCAAACATAAATTGATCCTAGATGTCCTAGTGGTTAAGAGAATCGGCCACACTTTCAGAAGTCCTGGATTCAGATCCCTGTACCAATGCAGCAGCTAACAACTGTCCGTAACTCCAGTTCCTGGGGATCTAAGACCGTCCTCTAGCCATTTGCAGCCACCAGATACTCATGTGGTGTAATGCATACATCAAGGCAAACTACGCTCTCTCTCTCTCTCTCACTTTATATATATATATATATATATATATATATATATATATATATATCCAATACTCTTCAAGAAGTGAATTTAAAAAAATGAGAATTAAAATAAGTTATCTAATAGGCTATTAAATTTTCATTGTATTTTAAAGGCTGAATAACAGAAGAAAGTGAACAATTTATGCTTAAATTTATGTACATTATAGAGAAGGCTTTAACATTTTCTAATTATTAATGTTTTTCATCAATCACTAGAGCTAGCTAAAGGGGTTTTTGTTATACCTGGGATCTAGCTGAGTTCAAAGAATGTACACTGTGGAAGTATTATGTGACACCAAAAGTAACAATATTTTCCTTCTTTGGATATATGATGCATGAATAAAATTTAAGAAAAATTATGGTAACACTATAATGAAGTTTTGTTTTATTAGATATTTTCTTTATATACATTTCAAATGCTATCCCAAAAGTTCCCTATACCCCCTCCTCCGCCCTGCTCCCCTACCCACTCACTCCCACTTCTTGGCCCTGGCATTCCCCTGTACTGGGGCATATAAAGTTTGCAATACCAAGGGGCCTCTCTTCCCAGTGATGGCCGACTAGGCCATCTTCTGCTACATATGCAGCTAGAGACACGAGCTCTGGGGGGGGGGGTACTGGTTAGTTCATATTGTTGTTCCACCTATAGGGTTGCAGACCCCTTCAGCTCCTTGAAGTATTTTTAAATTTTTAACCAATCTCAGCCTTCAGGAAAATAGTCTTACTAAATAAATTTGATCTGGCTTAAACTTATTGATTCAGAAAAAAAATGCATACAAATATACTTCATTCAAATCATTTAAAAATCATAAAATGTTTTTCTTTAGTAATTTTTCTGTCGCAAATTTTGAAAATGTTTTTGGCTTTTCATAAAAATACCCTAGTTATTTTTCCCGATTCTCCTCTGTATATACCAGAGAGTGGCACAATTTTTTGGTTCTTTTTTTCTGATTTAAGTAAAAATTTACTTATTTATATTTTATATTTTACTCTTAAACTATGATGGCAAATGAGGCAATAAGAATAAAGTCTTATAGGAAAAATACGAAACAAGATAAACATCAGTTTGAATAGTAGTAATTCAAATTAAAAAGCTTCAGAGATTGGGGAATTAATTGCATCACTTCACAATTAACTTTTCTATTGAGAAAAAATGAAAATAAAACATTGCTGCATCCCAGTGAATAAATTAGGAGACATCAATACACCAGTCAATCAAAATGTCATACCAGTTAACCTGGGAGGAATCCTATATCATTGAACTCCACTACTAAAGCAGCATATGCCCTGTACAGAATTAGCAAATATTCACACCGCGAGGAAACATCTCATATGTGATCACAGAAAAATATTTTAAAAGTTAAATATTGTTTGATTTTAAAAAGTTATCTCAGAAAAATATGACTCTAAATTGTATGTGTGTCTCTTTTCTTTATTCCATCGATTTATTTCTCCACAAAACAAGTTACAGGGGAAAGCTTTATTCAACACCCACTGGATGATGGCAACACTTGCAGAACTGTAAACTTCTGGGAGATCCTTACCAGATCCTCTCAGAGCCTCGACAAGAAATGAACCTGAAAAATGTAGTTTCGACAAATCAGTATAAGCATAGAAAGCATTATAAATTCAAAGAAAGACCCGTCTAGTACATTTTACATAGCCAATGAAGTTTAAATGTTGTTTCACAACTGTCAGCAATAAAATTCTGAAGGATAACAACACTTCAAACCAAGAATTTGTAATGTCTACACATTACAGTAGATAGTTCCATTTATGAGCATTGGGAGAAAATTTAGCTTATACAAAACAACCAAAAGACAGGACAAAAATTGCACTGCACATGTGTATGAAATAATTTTCATGAAAAAATACTCAAACAAATTTCAAAGCAAACAACAAAATTTCTGATACCTATAAATTCCAAGCTGGAGACTATCTACAAAATAACCTGATGGTTCCAAGTATCAAGTATGATCTTTGCATTCGTGTATTCTGTTCAAAACAGACTACCCCTTGTAAAGCTTATTGCTGATGGTTATGTAAGCAACATTAATTCATTTTTTAAGCTCTCAGTTGTACATGCTGGTACATCAAAGAAAAATTTTTTCAAAACCTTATAAACCCTTTATACACATAGCAATATCTTAGGCAAAGAAAATTTATTCAAGAAGTACATAATGTATGTGTATGACATTCAGTGACAATGATGATTTTTCTCAAATTTTATTTCATTTTAATGAGCTTCCTGAGTACAATAAATATAATTTGACAACCGATTTAATTAAGAATGTAAATGATCTTATCAATATAAGTAATATTTTTGGGAATTACTGAATGAACAAGTTAATTGCTTGGCAGCCTTTCACACCAACCATGTTGGCATTCTAGTGGCAAACTTCATGAATACTCCCTCATACAGACAAATGTGCTTCAGAAAATGATGGACTCTGAGTGGAGGATTGTAGATGCAGTCACTGGGAAGGAGAACAATACACTGAGCAGAGCCAAGTAGAAGAAACAAAGAAGGTACTGATGCATAGAATTGTGAAGCTCTTTCTATGCTGAGACTACAGCCACATATGGAGTGACTGCAGATCTAAAATTTATTATTCCATTCTCATTGGAAAGAGACAAAAACCATAGCAGAAGACATAGAGGAAATGGAAGTAACCTTTCCAGTTACACAGAGAAGTCTCAAGTTTCTCCCTTAGAATTTACTTTTAAAAATTCTAACATCTGCCTTGACTTTGTGTCATTAACTCTTGGGATTATTTCTATACTTTTGGGATTTTGCTTCTGTTTCTAAAGTCTATAGTTACTAATTTTTGAATTAGCTTGGAACAAGAAGCAGTTCTGAAGATGTTCTTCATGCAGAGAAATGTTCTATAATTTCTTGTACAGAGTTAAGCTCTGTATGATGTTATACTCCCCCCTTTTTAATTTAGAAATTATATTAAAATTGCAACATTCCTCCTCTCCCCTTCTTCCCTTGAAACTCTCCCATGAACACATCCCTTCACTCTTTCAAATTCATTGCCTTTTCCCCACTAATTGTTATTGTATGCATATATGTATATGTATTTGTAAATATAGCCTGCTAAGTCTATACAATGTTACTTGTATATATGTTTTTAGAACTGGCCATTTGGTAATTTTCATATTTTCTTCAGTGTTCCTAAAAGAATAAGCATGAAAACCCGTTTCTTCTTAAAAATATTTTAAAACCATTATGATGGTTTTAAATGATTTTATGATTTTGTGAAATTATTTTCCAGTCATATTTAATGCATTTTGAGGATATGTCATTAGCAGGAGATCTAGTAAGAGTACTTAAATTGTTTTATTTAAAGTTCATCATATATTTAAGTAAATACCTTTTCTAAAAGTTGATATTTTAATATCTCCATCTTATTTTATACTGTAGCAAAATGGTGTAATCTCCAACTTCAGTTAGAGAGTTATATATTTTAACTTTATGTAGTTTTAATATAAAAAGTAACTAAAAATGGATTATTCTTTGAAAGTTTCCTACACCCTGTTTTGATAATATTTATAAATTCCCTCATTTCCATTAGATCCTATTCCCCCTTTCTACTTAGCCAAATGCCTGTCCTTTTTCTTTTAATCTCATGAAGATCAATTTGTGTTTCCCGAGTATTCATGAATATGTAATCTTCCACTGTAGTATGGCAGGCTAACCAGGGGTTACATTCTCAGAAAAACATGTCTTTTAGTTGCCCAGCAATTAACAATAGCCATGGCTTAGGGTGAGATTTCATGCTAAACTACCATCTCCATGCAGGGATTTGGTCAAACGTGGGCTTGCGCATGTTGGCACATGCTGTCTCAAATGCTGCACTGCGAATCCCTTCCTGCAGCTAGCTGCCCAGTTGTACTAGGGAGACACTGATTCCTTAGTCATTCATCACCTCAGGCTCGTACACTCTGTCTGCATCTCCTCCAATTACCCCTGAGCCATGTGAAAGTGATAGGGAGGTGCAATATATGTTTCCTCCAGGGCTAACCCTTCTTCAATATTATATTTTCTGTCCTTACTCAGTTTTGGGTAACTGTGTTCATCACTAACTATTTCAAATCAAGCATCTCAGGCGTGGGTTGAAACATGCATTGACCTGTGAGTGTAATATAATTCATTAGGACTCTGGAGTCAGATAAACAATCATTTTATTCTTTGCAAGAGAGTAAAATGTCTCTTCAGTCAATTTATAATTACTATAACTGAAAGAAATTAGAATCATGATTATTTGATAAGTTAGGTATTCTATTCATTTATAAATATGATTGAAACATTCTTCTCATTTACTATATAAAATGTAGGTTTACACACACACACACACACACAGACTGCAAATAAGTTTGCTTGCATCTGCATGTAATACAGTAATCTTGTAATAAGGACAGGAGGATTTCTATGTTGAAGTCAGATGAAGCTTCATAATGAGACCACTCAAAGAAACTAATTAAAATATACATGAATGAATGAATGAATGAATGAATAGACCTCCAGTCACTGTAGATCCTTGTATAAGTTGAAGACACTGAACAACAGTAAGGAAAGTGGCCTTACAAGGTATCACAAGAGTTGAGGAGTAGTGAAGGCTAACTGAGCATGCTGCCCGCCTTTTCGTTCCCTACCGTTGCACATGTGGCTAATCAGGCACACCTGACCTAACACCTGAAGCAACTGCCCTCATTTGAACAAAGAACTGCCTGCATATTCATACACAATTTCCACAAAAGTTCAAATCTTGTATAGATAATTCAGTTGCCTGTGGCTTTAAGCTCATTTTTCCTTTGCTTCTACAAAGAATTAAATTACTGTTTTGTGATTATAGTGTCCTTGCTATCCATTCTAATCATAGATATCATTCTGTGATAAGAAATAATATTCCTTGATGTTTAAATAGTGAGGTGACACCCATGATGAAATAATTTTCTTAAAGTCACATAATTATATTTTTTAAACATCAAATTGCCAAGAAATTTTTTTCTCAAATCTCTAGCTTAGTCACTACTCCACTATGTTGATAAATGGCCCTTAGTGACCAAAAATCTGATTAAAGTCATTAAAGTGGACAGGTTTTATTATTTTTTATATATTTTTTTTTGTTTTTGTTTTTCGAGACAGGGTTTCTCTGTATCGCCCTGGCTGTCCTGGAACTCCCTCTGTAGACCAGGCTGGCCTCGAACTCAGAAATCCACCTGCCTCTGCCTCCCGAGTGCTGGGATTAAAGGCGTGCACCACCACGCAAAGCACCGGTTTTACATAAAGTAATTGCTAATGGTCATGGGTAGGTTTACTACTTCCCAAGAACCATTCTTTTGTCTGTCCTATCTCTAAAGTCCTCAAATATTCAGCTAAGATATTTGAAAATTAGTTTGCAGTTCTTTTATAACTGCAAAATTTTCTTCTTTTCTCAAAAGTCCTCATCCATGTTCATGGAATTGTTAGTTTAAGTCACTTACAAAATTAATATGAACAATCATTTTTTAAATTTATTTAAGCTACTTCTTTCAACCCTCTGTGTAGCACATGGTAGATACTATTTTGGTTAGATGTTGCTAAAATTTATGCCAGTCTTTCTATTTTGAAAGAAATGGGGCTAAGGTGGTCACACATCTTTCTTTCTGTCTGCCAATCACAGGAAGGGACACGGCTTTTACTCTGTCATCTGATCTCACATTCTCACAGCTCATACTAGTGATCACTTTCCGACTCTTGCCATCTTCTGTGATCTACTAGAACATTTATGGTTGCAAGCTTTGTAATACAGATAGAGTGTTTTGTCTTATAATTTTTATTATGAACCATTTGTGGTGGCCTTGAACACTTGTGATCTTAGAGTTAAGTTTATTTCAGGGAAAGAGACCCGGTGAACATAAATTTAGGCTTGACTTACACGTATGGTACATCAAATAATGTTCTTATTTTTTGTCAATTTCACTTTTAGAACCACGTGCATTTGTGTGTATGCTTGTGTGTCTGTATGTGGCATTTAAATAATGACCAGATAAAAATCAAATGATATGAAATCCAAAGATTACAATTTAAATTTTCTCCTAGGTGTAATATTTTCTTATCCATGAGATCTCATTCTCCAGGTGTACATTTCCTTTTGTTTTTCTCCCTCTGAGACTGCAAAAACCAGAACAAAATCACTTTCTCCAATTTTTATTCATTACATAACTTATCTGAATTTTGTCAGTGAAAAACATTGTCCTCAGTGTTTAAATTAACATCTGTTTTTAGTAGTTACACAATGTCCAAGGCAGGGTAAAGTAATTATTGTCACAGAGTACGCTTAAAATTCACTGATCTTAAGATCAATGTTCCTGCAGTAAAGGTTTCATTTCCTGTGTTCCGGAATAATTCCACGTCCTGTACCATCCAAAGCATGCAAATTGGAAATGAAAACTTATACTAATTTTCTTAGAATTGATTGCTTGTTTGACTGGGCTGACCTTTCTTTAAATCTGAATTGATTGACCAATTGAGTCAATGTGGTTAAATTGGTTGTGCATATACACAGAGACTTTGTTTATTCAATTTAAGATATTCTGAGTAACAATTTCCCTCTGCTTCTGTTCTGCTCCAGGAAACAGTCCACTTTATGATTCATTTAATAAAACGTCAGAAAGTAAATGGAAATGGGGCAGGACACTGGGGACTGTAGCAGTGGATCCTGCAGTTCTTTAGCATCCTGAGAAAAAATTTTTACAAATCATTTCAGATTCTCATGTAGTAGGTTTGTCACACTTGTGTGTTATATTAAAGATGTTATCTATACTTTGGCTTCTATAAAGTTAAGTTATCAGAAAACTGAAGTCATCACCAATATGATTACCATCTATTATAACTGTACAATTTCCAGCATTTTGGAAAAAAAATGGAGTGTGTCATGGGACAATCAGATATATCTGAATGGCTTAAGGATATTGCTGTCTATTTCTCTTGTTTACAAGTCAAATTTTCATTGTATTGGGTAACATTATGTAGAAAGAACCCCCAAAACACAAAAAAGAACCAATATAGATTATAATATCTTGGTACCAGATTTTTCTAAGAATAAGAGCTTTCTTGTTTATTTAAAATATCTAATTTCCTTTACCTTGTCCTACTTTTAATCTTTTAGACATCAGAAACAAGCCCTGGAACTCTAAAATTAATAATCAGAATGATAGGGGAGTCAGAAACTCAGGTTTCTAGAGGAACATGCCTCTTAGTTCCAAATCGACTACTGATTTGATAAATTTAGCCCAGTGTTCCAACTGTAGCTCCAATGAAGATCAATAAGCAAAACTTCTACAACACCCATGCTCTTCCCATACTCGATGCTCATATTGTTTTCAGGGACTTTTTTTTCCAAAATGCCTTAGGGCTGTGCAAACTATAACTTTGTGGTTTTGTGTATATATCCCATAAACCCTGATGTGTGTATGTGTGTGTGTGTGTGTGTGTGTGTGTGTGTGCTCTTTGATTGCTGTAAAATGTAACTGTGTGGTCTTTAAGCAACGTTTTAAAAGGAAACGGTTTTGCTTACGCTGTTCTCACAGTGTTGAGGAGATGAGTAGGTTTCACTGTAACAGGAAAAGAGGCTGGAACAAAGTTTGATAGATAGTGTGCTAAACTCAATGCATCCAGAGATGATTTGGAGGTCTGCAGATCTTCTTTGGGTGAGATGCAGTCTTTCTACAAAATATCCATGAACAGGAAGAATGGATAATACTGGGATGTAGGTGAGCTGGTAAACTTTTAAGAGATGGGGCTAAGGAGGACCATGGGTTGTGTGATTAGTTCTCAAGAGAGACGAGTATTCTTGGACATTTTCGCATGTGGCCATTTTCTCCTGTCAAGCATCTCCTTTTTTTTCTTAAATTTATTTTTAAAGATATTTTCTTTATTTACATTTCAAATGTTATCCCCTTTCCTGGTTTCCCCTGTGAAACCCCCTTATCCCCTTCCTCCTCCCCCTGCTCACTTACCCACCCACTCCCACTTCTTGGCCCTGGCATTCCCCTACACTGGGGGGCATAGAACCTTCACAGGACCAAGGGCCTTTTCTCCCATTTATGACCGACTAGGCCATCCTCTGCTACATATGCAGCTAGAGCCATGAGTCCCAACATGTGTTTTCTTTGGTTGGTAGTTTAGTCCCAGGAAGCTCTGGAGAGACTGATTATTTCATATTGTTGTTCCTCCTATGGGGCTGCAAAACCCATCTGGAAGTACTGTCAGAGAATCCTTGCTGGTGGTCAGTGCTATGCTATCTGTATTTTAAGCTGTACTTTAAACTTCAAGTTAAACTAGTTCTCTTTGATTGTAGGTGCTCAGTCTCAGATATTTTGTCAGAACAACATTAAATGGACTGATAGATTACGTGTGTGTGCGTGTGTGTGTGTAATGTATCTGCATGATCAAATCTTAATGGATGTCTGAGATCTGACAGAAATACATTTTCAAAAGGAAAGACATGATCAGTCTTACTCAATTCTATCAAAAGCCAAGATATTTCTAGGCACATATTTTTATTCATTCATTTATTTACCTCCATTAATGTCTAATTTTATACACAAACATTTGAAAATGTGTAATCCTCACCCCTCATAGAGTAAATATTTCCTTGCAATGGACAAAAACCAGTACAGAAAACCAATCAGAAATTAGAGTTGTGGATCCCATTCTCAATGGATGCAGCTATAGAACACTCCTCAGCGAAGAGTCAGAGTACATTGTAGAAGAGAAAACTGAAAAATTGTCAGAGCTAGAGGATTAGGGAGTTAGTTTTTTTGTGAGACTGTGTCTCCTAGGACTGTCAGAAGCTACACCTTTAAAGTCTTACAGCATGACTGCCTAATCATGAATTGAACAAGTACAATAAGAGGAGACTTGTCTAAATGGACAGGGAAAAACTCATGAGGCCTCAGCAAGACTACAAGTAGTCTAAAGGGTAGGAATTAGCCTTCCCCAGTGAAAAACACAGTGATTTGTTATCCAAAACCAAGTGTTCAGCCCTGAAAGCATACCTTTGAGTAATATTATACAGACTGTGCAGGTTATATTTACAAATGTGTGTAGGTGTGTGTGTGTGTTGTGTGTGTGTGCGCGCACACACACACACACACACAAGCACATGTATATGTATAACAATGGGAAAAGATGCCATGAATTTGAAATTTTGCAAGGAGGGTTTGGTGGGACAGAAGAAAAGGGGAAGATGATGTAACTGTAAGCTAAAAGGAAGAACAGAAAGAAAGGAAGGGATAAGTTAAAAATAAACAAGCATACAAACAAAAATGTGCTTTGTAGATCATTCTCTTTTTAAGAAAAATTAATATTTGTTTTTTGTTTCAAAAATTTCTTAAGATATCAATGAGATTGTAAATACTTCTCCTTTACTTTTAAATGATTCATTTATTTTATGTGTATGTGGAAACACCCATGTATATGTAGGTGTGCCAAATTCATGCCTGGTGTACCAGAACCCAGAAAAAGGCACCATATCTTCTGGAAGTGGAGGTCCAGGCATCTGGGAGCCACCATGCTTTTGCTAGGAACTGAACCCTTGGTCCCCTGCCAGTGCAGCAAGTGTCCTTATACTGAGCTGGTTCCTCAGCCCTGAGATATCAACTCTTTCTTATATTATACATTGTTCTTTTACAGCCCAACCAATATTCACTTGAGAAAACTTTTAGGGAATAAGTCCTCAAAAATCACACAGAAAACCTTTATCAAGAACTGTAGTTTGAGGATGTATTACTGTATCTATCCTGGATCCCACTGTGTCAGCAAGCACTTTGTACACAGAAACAGCTATTATCACTGTTACTCTTACCCCAAATGGACTGTGATTTTTTTTTCTGTTTCTTAAATTTCAATTAAGAAACTGATTCACAGTCAGGTGATTTTAAAAAGCAACTGTTTACCTTATAATCCTGACTTTCCAAACAAGGAATAATTTATTTTAATGACTACAACTACATTCCACATTTGAGATTGGAACTTTGCCATATTCGGTATAGTCACACCGACATACATTTTATTCCTTTGTAAACCTGCAACATTGATCGGCTCACATGGCACTTCTTAGCCTCTCCCCCCTAATCTATTGTGATTGCAGTGCATTCTCATTAATTAAGATTACTTTGGTTTGGACAGGTCAAGTTGACTTTGATTCTCGGCATGGCAGTTAGAGATGCTTAATTTAGAATTTAATTTGGGTGACATATGGCAAGGTTGCCAGCACCACATTGGTGATGTAGGCAGGAACTATGACCCCCTGGGAATGCTGTATATATTGGTTGTGCTGATATTTATGGCAAGTGACACAAGAACAGCAGAAGTTTCACATATTCTTGGGCTTTTTCTTTCATATTGACAATAGATATGAGAGTGGCAACTTCAGTCCAGTGTGCTTGGCTGAGTTATTGTAACATCCAAGAGAGCAATCCCCCGGTTAGGAGGAGTGAACACCACCCTAATAGCAGTGCTTAGTGGTAAGGCTGCCTGAGAGGCAGAAAAGAGATTTTAAATTAAAAGGACTTCACTGAAAATTGTCTTCGCTTTGCTGTGCAGAGTCAGGGTTGCAATTTTCAACTTTCTTTTCCTTCACTTACCTGTTGCTAAGAGAACACAGTCCAGGTAAAATTAATGCTTCTTCAATTACTGAGCATATAGTCAGCATGGGAGAGAAAGTGTGGCCTGTAGTATATGAGTAAGAACTTCATAATGTAAGTGGAATAAGAGAAAATTATGGACGTACAGACATTTAGCAAATTATTATAAAATATGTCAGAGTAAACTATGAATTCTTGATACTTCCACTGTGACTATAGAAATTCCCTTTATCTTTTATGACTTTGGTGGGGCTTTTTTTTTTTAGCTTTTTAAGTTAATAATCAGAAAAAAAGTTTGATTAAGATATAATTGGTAGGCATTATTGTCTCTCACTGATTTATAATAATAGCGGGCATCTACTTGGCCTCTGAAGTCTGTTAGTTGTAGGAAATTTTATTATATGTTAGGAAACTTTTAAGCATGCAATACAATTTCCTGGTTAAAAATTGAACTTTGTCAAAACCAAGTGTAAAATGGAAGAGTACATAATTGCACTTTTTGTTTAGATGTACATTATTTTATATCTTTTTTTACAGTCCAGACTTTATCCCCCTCCTGGCCTACCCCCTAACTCTTTCTCATCCCATACCTCCTACCTGCCCCTGTCTCCAAGAGGATGTCCCCACCCCATCCCACCTCCACTCTACCACACCTCTCCACTGTCTGGGGCCTCAAGTCTCTCTAGGTTTAGGTGCATCTTCTCTGACTGAGTCCAGACCTGGCAGTCTTCTGCTGTATATGTGTTGGGGGCCTCATATCAGCAGGTGGATGCTGCTTGGTTGGTGGCTCAGTGTCTGAGAGATCCTGGGGGCCCAGGTCAGTTGAGATAGCTGTTCTTCCCATAGTATCACCCTCCTCCTCAGCTTCCTCCTGTTTTCCCTAATTCGACCACAGGGGTCAGCAGCTTCTGTCCATTGCTTGAGTGTAAAAATCTGCACCTGACTCTTTCAGGTGCTTATTGGGTCTTTCAGAGGGCAGTCATGCTAGGCTCCTGTTTGTACACACATCATAACATCAATAATAGTATTGGGTCTTGGAGCCTCTCCTTGAGCTAGATTCCACTTTGGGCCTGTCACTGGACCTCCTTTTTTTCCGGATTTTCTCCATTTTTGTCCCTACAATTCTTCCAGACAGGAACAGTTCTGGGTCAGAGTTTTTGACTGTGGATAGCAACCACATTTAAGTCTGTAATCTAGTTAGAACTATACTTTTCCTTAAAAAAATTTGAAGACCATAATCAGAGGTGAATATTCCCTTTATAATCAAGAAAAAAATTACACATAACCATTGACCAACATATCCTTCACCAGACATACTACTCACTGAATGACTGACATCAAGTTCCACTCATAATCCATTTGAAGTGTGCATCACTGATAGAACTATCCAAAGCAAGCCCACTTTTCTTCTTCCTCTTCCTCTTCCTCTTCCTCTTCCTCTTCCTCTTCCTCTTCCTCTTCCTCTTCCTCTTCCTCCTCCTCCTCCCCATGCCCCTTCCTCCTCCTCCTTCTCTAATTTGAAGCAGCACATGAAAATGAATAGAAGAAGAATCTCTCTGTGAAATGAAGGGTCTACAATCAGAGCATGAATGTGTTCTACTGTGGTTTTTCTTATATATTGATATGCCATTGATACATAGGATGAATGTAATCCACAACCATTGTTGTCATCAAAATGCCTTATCATCATCTTTGTGTTCTTGTTTAATAAACAATTATAGTAAAAGTGAGCTTTCAAGTCGAAAACGAGTTAGGTGCCATGACTATCCATTGTCACTTGCCAGAGTTATATAATAATTTGTACCAAGTCTTAGACACCTGTGAGCCTGTTTTGTTGTTTTGGAAAGACAAGATGATGGTTTCTCAAAGGTATTTTGACATGAAATTTGATGTTAAATGGGGCATAATATGTTCTAATTAAGTCAGTAGTATAATACTTAATTGACCAAATATTCTTTATCACAACTCTGGTACTATCTGTGCTATTAAATATACGCCATAAGAGTTCAACAACAACAAAAATTAAAATAGGGCAATAACTATGGCTGAGGATATAGCATGGTAGTTTAGTGGTAGAATTCATTTGTAATGTGTGCACAAAGGCTCTGGAATGAATAATGACCTGAGAGAGAGAAAAAGAAAAAGAGATAGATAGATAGATAGATAGATAGATAGATAGATAGATAGATAGATGGATGGATGGATGGATGGATGGATGGATGGATGGATGGATGGATAGATAGATAGATAGATAGATAGATAGATAGATAGATAGGTAGATAGATAGATAGACAGGTAGAGACAGACAGGCACAGACAGAGAGGCAGAGTTGAAGACAAAGTCAGAATGAGTTTCCATCCATTAATGAGGATTTCTCTTAATTCTATTAATATTTTACATGTTTTACTAAGAGAAATATATAAGCAATATGATATACTTAAAATCATGACAATATAACCCCTATGTATCTTTAATGAATATAGTAAGTAGCTACAAAGAAAACAAATATGAAAAGTGGAAGATCTAAACTTTGTCCCAAGTATGCTCATGAATACAGGTGTAAATTTTCTCACATATGCAAAAGAGACTTAGTGGAGATCTGTTCCCAAAGTATATCCCACTTTAGACACAGCTGAGAAAGCATGAAATAAAAATAGATGAAGACACTCCCATCCAAAACTCTGAGAATTTGGGCCACTGTTCTCTATGCCAGTTTTACTTTCTTACTTAACTCTGGTGACTTAATGTGCAACAAAGTATCCACGATTCTGTTACAGTAATTATTAAGGACAATTTGAGTTCAAAATGGCTGATGCTCAGAGTGTAAATAACAGAACGGACATCACTAAGAGGCAACATTCTTCCTAGAATTCAGAACTGCTCACATGTTTTTGCTGTCTTCTGCCATTTACCAGACTTGGAAAGCAACATGAAGAATTTTTAGATTTCAAAAATATATTCTTTGAAATAAAAATATGATTATATCATTTCCTCCTTTCCTTTCCTCCTGCTGACCTTTCTCATGCACCCCTTTACTCTCAAATTCATTAAATTTACATACACATGCGTGTGCGCGCACACACACACAACCCCACATCTTAGAAAATTCCCTCTAGATCAAACAGGATATTGACAAATAAAGGTCATTTCATTGTTAAAGATGGATTGCCCGTAAACAAAAAGTATAAATAAAGAGTGTGTGAACCAAAAATCTCCTCCCATACTTAAAGAAAGACAATATTAAATTTCAAGATTGCGCCGGGCGTGGTGGCGCAGGCCTTTAATCCCAGCACTCGGGAGGCAGAGGCAGGCGGATTTCTGAGTTCGAGGCCAGCCTGGTCTACAAAGTGAGTGCCAGGACAGCCAGGGCTACACAGAGAAACCCTGTCTCGAAAAAACCAAAAAAAAAAAATAAATAAAAAAATAAAAAATAAATAAATAAATAAATAAATTTCAAGATTGCATGTGTGTATGTGGGGTGTGTGTCTCTATGTGTGTGGGTCTGTGTGTGTATGTGTATATGTATCAGAGAATGTACTCCTGGATATAAAATCCCTCCATGATCAGTGCATATGAAGTTATTTGTATGTATATGATTTCAAGGATAATTAAGTGGTATTTGATAACAATTTAATTTCTTTGAAAAAATGGTTGTATTCATTTTGTTGCCTTGAGCCAAAGCATTGATTACATTACTTAGGAGGTCATCAATAAATATTTGCTTGAGGAGCAGGCTAAGAAAACTCTTAACCAGGTCTCTGAAGAAAATCTTAACAAGGCAATAGCAAGGAATATGAACATAAAAAATGAGTAAGAAGCAAGGTGTGCATAAGATGTTAATATCAGTATATTAGTTCATTCTTTATGAGTTTAAAGGACGTTTATAAAACAAATAATTCAACAGGCAAACAAAAATCTCTGGGGATTCTTAGAAAATTACTTCTAGATCAAACAAAATATTGACAATCAAAGGTCATCTCATTGTTAAATGGATAACATACACACAATAAACAAATAAATCAAAGTGTATATGTGACAAAAATGCCTCCCATTCTTAAAGAAATAATATATTAAATTTCAAGATTGCACTAATACCATTTTTTTTCTTTTACTCACTATCTACTCTCTAAGCCATCACTGTAAACCGAACATGGGTCTGCATTTCTATGATTCCAGACTCAGGACAGTGACCCAGGGCTCTGAGTTGAAGATCCAGATGGGATATTTATAGCATGATCCCTTTTACAAAAGAGTGCACAGTTTTACAATAGAGTTTATTATATGCAACTTGTCCATGACAACTTAACATTTAATGCAGTCCACATTCACTTATGCAAAGAGAAACTAAAGAAGAAGAAAAATTACAAATGTGATGGCTCTATCTTACAGGAAAACGAGACTTTTTTGAGGTTTTTTTTAAACTTTTAAATGTGTGGAACTCATTTTTATTTCTTTTCTTTCTGTTGATGTAATTAACTCAGAAAAAATAAGATAGTGGCGGACAGGATTCCTAGACTAGGATCACAGAACATTTGTTGCTTATCTATACCTTCTTTAAAAGTTTGTTGTGAACATAAGATTATTCTAGAGAGATAATATGGAATATAAAAAAGAGTGATAAATAGAAAAAGAAATAACATCAACCCTACAAATTACTGCTTTAAAAACATTGAGACAAATTGAAGGCAAGGAAAATGTTCAGGAACTGTATTTGTCATGTAATCACATACTCATATATTTGAGTACATACACAAGAACATGTGTGTATATGTATATATATATGTATATATGTATGTATATATACATATTTATATATATATCAAGGTGAGTATTTATATATGTATGTACACACACACACACATATATATATATATATATATAGATATGTAAACATACATACATATACACACAGACATATAAAGTGCATCCTAGCACAAAGAATTCAAAAAACAGACATTTTTCTTATAAAATATATTATTTTGCTATAAATTTTCTGTCCAATTTTTTTCAGTAGTATTCAATTCTTCTTAATAACCCAGAAAGGTCACACCTCAAAGAAAATTCTGACCAGCTTGTACATGGCTTCATAACCACCAAGAATTTTCAGGGTAACAGAAGGTCTTCCAATTCTTTCTTCATTTGAGAAGGGAGGCTGTGTCCACTGAACTCCACCTGACATGGCTCTTTGTCACTGTTTCCATAGCTTCTGAATATTGCTCCAGGACTAGAGTATAAATAGGATGAAGAGAGCCTCGAGCCGCCTACATGACTCATGTAAGCCATAATTACACTGGCCATGTGTCTATTTCCAGGACATACTTAAGGCCTATAATTCAGTGTATCATTTGTTCTAAAATATGATTCTAGACAATCTCTCAACTACCAGAGCAATGTTGGGATGACACAATGGATGATCTCTTTGTTGAATACCCATAGCTTCTTACTACACACATGTATATATATATATGGGTGGACATTCACATATTTTTATTGCTGTTATGTTCAAGCTAAATGCTAACATGGTAGCAAATATAAATACCTTTAAATACTACTGTTTTCCTTCTTAGTGTCTTTATTTTTAGGAATAAACAATTGTTATTAAAATGGGAGTTTATTGCCTTCATAAAGCACTTCCATGCCAATTTTATCAGGCAAAAGCTCTTCCAATTGTAAAAACACTGCTCCATGAAGAACATCCCATCAGCCTGACTCCCCAAGTCCGCATGCTTTGCTGACATAAGCAAGTGGGAATGATCTCCTCATGTTCCAAGTTTCTTTGTAAGAAACAAGCAGGAAATGTAGAAACAAAAGAAGCATGCAGAAATTTTTATAAACATGTTTCACAAGAACACGTTTAAAGAACAAAAATGATGTAGTGATGCATTTTGTTTAAGATACTACCTTAAGACCAGGAATTAAATTAGGGAAAAAATCATTTTAAGTTGAAGATTGTAAAGAAATTGTAACAAAATTTTTCTGAAAGTATTCCAAATTTTGGTTGATAGTGAAGCCCTTTTATGAGTGAGACATGATGGTCCTCTATACCTGGAGAGTATCTCATATATTTTGTGGTGGTTGTATTGAACTTAACCTTCCAACATTCAGCAAAAGCTAATTTCATCACCATTTTCAATCCATGTAACATCAAATTTTGTTCTAATATAAATAGTAAGTTGCAAATATATAATATAAATTAATATCAAATTTCAGTTTCATCTTCAGTTGTTTTTTCTTTACCGTATAGATGCTAAACTGAATTTATGATATTTCATTTTCTTCAGAACTAAAATGCTGTGTAAAATCTATCACAGGCCCAATTTTTAGATTGCATTTCTAGGTTAACACAAAGATAGCAGCTTTTGTATTCACACTGTACATGAGTAATGCAGTCTTGCTAAACATCAAAAGGGAGAGGAGGTTCATACTAGAGTGATCTTCTTTCCCACTGAAGGCTAAATTAATACACAGTCTCTTCTAAAAAAGATGTGAAATATCCATGTGTGGTAATGAGTCTTTTAAATCCACCATCAGTTTCAACCCGGAATGTTCTCAAATGTTGAGGGTTTGAATGACTAATATACTCATTTCGCAGTGCAATTTTGGAGAGTTATTTAATTAAACAGTATAGCCAGTTATTTAAATGGACATTTGACAATGAATCCCTCTCAAACTGGCTGGATGATGTTTTTTAGCACCATTGATCTAGCTAAATTCAATAATAAGACTGACTTTTTGTTTAATAGAATTCTTTCTAGAATGTTCCACTCCATTAGTAAAGAGTTGCTCCAGTTATCTTCTCAAGGACGGTAGCTAATAAAACAGACATTTGTGTCTAGATGCTGAATGTTTATATATAGGAGGTTGCTCAGGCAACCCTTTTTGTAAATACATAGGTTGTATTAACAAAATGACCACCACAGTAAACTCAGACTTTATTTTAATCAGAATTTTTAATCAATATAGCTTATAGAAAATATTCCCTCTAAAAATGTTAAATTCTTTTCATCCTTATTTTTCTATATAACTAGTGTAAGAACATAAAATACCAAAATAATGTGTAGTTAAAATTACTTTTTAGAAAATAGGGCGAGAATTGTTTTCCTCCTGGACCATTCTATTATAAATAAATCTAAATTATGAAGATGAGCAAATATTTGCTAACTTTTGTACTTGTCAATGCAATGCTTCAATACAGGAACACTCAGAACTATATTGGACATAGTGTGTAGAAGGCTCTTCAATGGAAAGCATCTTGCAGTGTTGGCTGAGAATGCAGGACATACTGCAGCTGTCTTCAGAAGCTTTATTCTTCCCAGGCAAGAGCTCCAGGCCCCTTCTTACCCTTATTTGCTTTGAGACACTAACCCTGTCGGCTTGATCAATGGGCTTTGACAGAGGCAACAGTAACTCAAATCTCATCCACAGGTAGCATAGTGTTAAACAGATTTAAAAAAAAAAATCTCTGGTGCAGGGAAATGCATAGCATTAGTATTAATTTACTGTGGAGCTTTTATTCTCTCCAAAACCCAAACCCCATTGTGTCTGTGAGTATACATTTTAGTCATCTGCATCTCACACTTGCCTTGTATGCATGTTTGTTTACAAACAAGCTAACTTATTCTTACTCACTTTAAAGGAATTTGCTTTTCTATTGACAGAAAAAGACGGGGAAGAAAAGGTGATGCTGTGTTTCATGGGTTCACATTTTATGAACTGAATAATGTAGTTTTGACAAGCGCGTCCTCTCCTAATCATATTTTGGAGGTGCAGAGGAAAGATGATGGTTTGGGTAAATGCAGGCAAATTGTAGTTCTTTTCTCTTTGCTCTTGAATTTGACAAATCAATTCATTACTGATAATAAAAATGGGGTAGGTTTGCAGAGAGAGAGAGAGAGCTCAATTCATTGCATCTCTCCCACACACCTTAGTTCATGCAGAGTAGTTGCTCGAACTTTTGTTAGTACCTCTTCCCATCATCCTCCCTGGCATAAACTTTTCACATTTCAGTCAGATTCTTTACCCTTTTGTTCATTAAAAAGATCGGAGTTAAAGCACTTACAATGAGCTCTTTTCCGTAATGTCAAAGAGATTCTATAATTAATAAGAGATAGCAGTAATAGGATGTTTGCTTGTTAGAGTATTCTGGAGAGTGCTAATACTTTATTTAGATGTTATTACCTTTGGGTTAGCTCACATAAATGACTACTTTTGCTACTAAACCAGTGTCAGACCTATGACTCACTTTTACTATATTTGTTTTTCTAAGTTTAGAAATGTGACAGAGTCAGTTTTCTTTGGAAAACAGTAATAGAGTAATCAAGCACCCACACGTGGATAGATGTGAGCACACATCTAGGAAAAATAAAACAACTCATAAGAAAACCCAATGCAAATAAAAATTTCCAAATCAATGAAGGGCTCTTCTTAGGCTTACCATCTGGGGCAAAAATTATATATGAAATTTATTATTAAAATTGACAGACAGTTTAAAATTGATCAATATTCCCTCATCCAATACCAGATCAGATTTCCCTCTTCTCCCTCCCCACTTGTGATTTCTTTCTTCTCTTTCCCAAGTGGGGCTGAAGCATCCTTCCTTGGGCACTTCAGTTTGTTGATCTTTTTGAGTTGTGTGGACTGTATCTTAGGTATTCTGTACATTTTTGGCTAATATCCACTTATTAGTGAGTACATACCATGTACATTCTTTTGGGTCTGAGTTACCTCAATCAGGATATTTTATAGTTCCATCTATTTGCCTGCAAAACTCAGGATGTCCTCATTCTTAATAGCTGAGTAGTATTCCATTGTGTAAATGAACCACATTTTCTGTATCTATTCTTCTGTTGTGGAACATCTGGTTTTTTTCTAGCTTCTGGGTATCACAAGGCCAGCAGAAAGAATGGAAATGGGAAACCACAGGAAATAGGAGGTTGGGGGGACCCTCCAGAATGCACCAGAGAACTGGGAGGTAAGAGACTCTCAGGAATCAAAGGGAGGGACCTTAGATGAAATGCATGACAGTAGGGGGAGGGAACTTACAGAGCCCATCTCCAGCAGGAAGACAGGACATCAAGTGAGGAATGGTGTTGCCATCCTCCAGTCACATCTCTGATCCATAAATGTTCCTGTCTGAAAGAATTACAGGGATAAATGGAGAGAAGTCTGAGGAAAAGAAGGTCCAGCAACAGGCCCAAAGTTGGCTCCAGCTTAAGAAGAGGTCCCAAGGTCTGACACTATTACTAAGGCCATGGAATGCTCACAAAAAGGGATTTATCATGACTGCCCTCCGAAAGACCCAATAAGCAGCTGAAATAGTCAGATGCAGATGTTTTCACCCAACCAATGGACAGAAGCAGTTGACCCCTGTTGTTGATTTAGGGAAAGCTTAAAGAAGCTGAGGAGAAGGGTGATCCTGTAGGAGAACCAGCAGTCTCCAGTCTCAATTAATCTGGACCCCTAAGATCTCTCAAACACTGGACCCCCAAACAGACAGCATACATTGACTGATATGAGGCCCCCAACACACATTCAGTAGAGGACTTCTGGGTCCGCATTCAGAGATGACACACCTAACCCTTAAGAACCTGGAGGCCTTAGAGAGTTTAGAGGCCAGGTGGGGTGGGGGTGGGGACATCCATGTGGAGACAGGGGGTGGGAGGAGGTGTGGGATGTGGAGCAGTGGGAGGGTGGATGAGAGTGATGGAGAATGGAATATGGAGTATAAAAATTAATTTAAAAAAAAAAATAATTGATCAGTATTCTACTGAGCATTGTACACATATAGCCCCAATGTAAATATCTATAGGAGAGTAACTGATACAAAGAAAATCACATATCATATTTAACAAACCTGTTCATTTCTCAGATCCATAATGACACACACATAAATAATTATCCTTTAGTATACATGGCCATGATATACAAAAGAGAGAAGGTTGATAAGGAAGTGTTAACACTGAGAGAATATATAGGGAGCAGAGCAGCACTCTATAATGAGGAGTCAGGGCATATTTCATGGACGAATGTATCTCATATTGGGGAATAGTGTATGAATAGATGGAGTTAAAGGAAGGAGGCAGCCATAAAGCAGGCACTAGCGTGTGGAAGAACATGAAGATCAGAATCATTTTACATAGTTGTTTTGTCTTAGTTGTACTTTACAGGTGTCATTAAGGCAAAACATCCACTATTAGGTTGGTAGATGTGATAGCTGATATCACCATTCACCCATTCAGTTAAGCACTGAGTTCCTTCAGTGGTGGGATGAAGACAAGGAATAAAGGTCACCTTATCAGTTGCTTCAGAGGAAAAAAAAGAAATGGTTCTTGTTCAGGAGGGAATCATTTTTTTGTTGAACTATGGAAGCAGAGGACAGTAAGTTCTTCATTTGGTATTTAAAGACAGTTACAAGAGAAAAATCTATGTGCTGAATAAATCTGCTTGGGAGAATCAGAAAATTTAATAGAGAAGCTGACATTTGGGCTGGATCCTGAGGCTGTGTAAATATGAGAGTATGTGGACAGACGGAGGTGAATAATAAAGCAAGTGAAATAAATATTTGTAAATGGTAGTGAATACACAGGGCCATGGTTTACAGAAGCCCTGGAGTGCTGTCCTGGGGAGATCAGGCTTTGTGCCATAATACTACACTTCTGAAAATTATTTAGTAAAGAGATCTTATCCTTCAACTTAAAGGAGAGATCATGTCCTAACTTTAGCCCCAGTTCTCTGACATTGATTTATACCATACACACACAGCCAAAAAAGATTTAGTCTAGTTAGCACACTGATGTATAATACTTTCTTAATTGTCCTGATATGCTGAATAACAGACTTTATAAACTATCAGACATCAGGAATTAAGGGCCTGGGAAAGCTGCTGAGTTGCTGAACACTCGTCTGAAATGCATGGCATCCTAATTCAAAGCTCTAGAAGATTAAATATAAATAAATAAATAAATAAATAAATAAATAAAAATAAAACACAATAAAATTGGAGAATTTACTGAATACATTAGTGATCCACATTATTGATCTACATAATTGATCATGGTTTCCTGTTTTAATATAAATGTTGACTTTACACATAAATAGTAATTGAATGGAGACTGGCCCTTGACAATCGTGTGCACATAAGTGGTCAGATAAAGATGTATTTTTAAAAACCTGTAGCTGTTTGTCCATAAGGCCACTGTCCATGTTAATGAAAAAGAAATGAATATGTCACAATATGTCACAAAAAATACAATAGTTATTTCTATTCATGCCTCATTCATATCAATACTAAATGGTAATCAGTGATATAATTATCAGTTGGATGATCTTACTGCACAGCATATAACAAATATAGCCTTATTTCCCTTTAGTTCACATAATAATGTTTCAATATGTCTACTAATTTTGGTATATTAATGTCTATGCATAATACCTCACCTTATGAGTCTTACAAGTATCTCTGCCTTCCAACCTAAGTACCTACCTACATTTCCCTGAACACATTTACAAATCCCTTTGCATTTACCCTTTTCCCAACATTCCCTTGGCTATTTTGTTGAAATGCAGGGCCAGACTCAATCATATTACCAGACTCAACCACTCTAACCTGAAATTGCTCAAATATCTCTTTGTTTTTGTGTTCATGGGTTTATGTGTTCTGTCTTTCACCACGTACATGCACTACATTTCAAAATAAGAGTGGCATAATGGCATATACATATCAGCAACATTAAATGGACTCAGCAGGTCATATTTATATGCACTTATACAAACATACAAAAACAGACACACTACAACAACAAAACAAAAACAAAGAAAAAAAAAGGTGCCAAGAATTAGAGAAAACGGTGTGGTTATATTTTAATTAAAGTTAAATACGGGGAGCACAAGTCACTTGTCCACTTAGCTTTTAACAATTCCTTTTCAGCCTAAGCCAACAGTAATTCAATTGAACAAATGAAAACACACCAGTCTCACATAGTGATAGTATCATTTAAAAATAAATGTAATGATGTTGAGTAAAAACTATACTGGATATAACCTGAAAGAAAAAAAACTTGTAGCTTTTTGTTCTTTCTACACTATGAAAATGATGAGATTTTCTGTGCAGTTAAAAATTTCATCTATTTAAGTTTCCTAGTACTGGCCCTGTACATTTAAAATTCATGCCCACTGACATATTGCTCACCATTTGTGCTGGGGAAATTAATAGGAATAACACAGCAATGTTAGCGGCCTTTCTTCTCCTCCTACTCCCATACATAATCAGTCATATCCTTCCCGTCTGCAGAGTGCTTATTAAGACGACAGAGAAAAACTTAGAAAGGGAGCCTGAACTAGAGAGAGTGCATGACCCCCGGAACACCACTCTTTTTTAGAGACAAACGCAGATAAATGATGGTTTGGTATGTGTTATGTGTATCCCTTCGTAACAATTTACTGCTGTCAAATAGCTGTTTGGTTATTCTTGTTTGCTTGTTTTGATTTATTCAGCTCCATTCTATATTCATGAATATGACCTTTACATTTGCCTGAAAGTGCTCCTTTTGGGTGGAATGATACTATTTATAAGGGTGCCACAGTGCTGTTTATATATTGGCCATGCAACATGACAGGAACAGCCAGAGATTAAGAGTAAGTAAGAAGGGAGAGTAATTGAGGCCCTAGAGCTGGCTGTACTGATCAGGTTCAACTTAAACCTACAGCAATGAGGAATCCTTAGCTCTTTGTAATCTTACTTACTTTTTTTATTGGTTATTTTATTTGTTTACATTTCAGATGTTATTTCCCCCTTCCCAGTATCCCCTCCACAAGTCCCCTTCCCCTTCTCATCCCCCTGCCTCTATGAGGGTGCTCCACAACCAGCCCACCTCTCAGAGGTCATCAAGCCTTCACAGGACCAAGGGGCTCCCCTCCCAGTGATGCAAGATAAGGCAATCCTCTGTTAGGCTCTGCACCCACTTGTACGACATCCAGAAGGAGTTCAACCCCCAGTGCTCTAACACATCCAAGAGCACAGGTGAGACCACAACATCTGCCCCACCACCAGGAGTAACTGGGATCCAGGGATGCAGGAACCCCCACTCAGCCACTGGTATGGGCTCCTTCAGGGTTGAACCTAACCTGCACCTGGAGCAGACCTGAGGCACTGGCTCTGTAACCTTATTCTCTATGTCTGTAATATCTTCCAATGAAAATATGTATAACACACAGAAGAATCTGATTCTCTTTGTCTGGAATATGTGTTTGTTTAAAATAATTACAGATATCAGGGTTACTGCATCTTATTGGATGCACTGAATTCAGTGAGGAAGTTGATTTGTCAATACATGTGTTATAGCTTGAATTTATTTTTCTCCCTGTTTTCTCCTCCCTGTTCTTCCCTTCTTCCTTCTTTCTTTTCATTACTTTGAAGTCAGCACTGCTTACTGCCGTGCCACCACTGTCCTGTACCTTATGTTATTTTAAAAATCGCTTCATCTGCTGTTTCTTTAATTTATGTCCATATATTCCACAGGCAGAGTTTAAGCATCTTTAAATCTATAGCATTGTGAAATACTCCAGCAAGCTCTGACAGACTTTATGGAGACACAAGACCAGGTCTTGGGGCAATGGAAATTATCTCATAGGACTATTTATATCTCTACATTGTCCTTAAGGTCAAGTGATATGCATATGTTATTTGACATATATCTTATCCGAATGAAACAAGTCACTGGATGTGTCTTATGTAATCTGAAGTATCATAGCTATGTCACGCTTGTCTGTGTTGTCACCATTTTTGAGGGTTTAGCTTTGAGGCACACTGATCAGCAACTTTATGTTACAAACTCCCTTAGCACATATCATTTTACACTGGCTAATCTACAGTCAGGCTACATGATTACCCTCTCTCAGTAGATCTATTTAAAAACACGATGATTTTACTCATACTTTATTCTGTTGTTCTTTGTAGCCTGTAAGTATGAAAAGAAAAAATATCTTTAAATTTTATTTTTCCATTCCAAGGACTCTTAAAGGAAAATCTTAATAATTAGAAAGTTCTTTCAGCATATGTTTTAGAAATATAAAGAAGCCATTATCACAAAGAATTTTACTGTCCAAAATTGATTACTTGTTCTGAAGCTTTTTATCCCAGTCCCACATCTAAATCAGTGTTTGTGTCCCTGTACTATCAAAATCATTATAAATTTTTCATACAAACTGTTAATGAGTTTTATTATTTTCTCAAAGTCTATATATGCCAATAGTCACAGTCACAATAGTGCTTTTAAAAATAGTTTTTGCAGGTTGTATTGTTACAGAATTCCTTTTGTGAAAATCTAAAAGATCCCAGGAGAATTAGCTTGTAAGATTATTATAAAGGAATCTATCTACATAACTCACCACAAAAAAGTTGATGAAGAAATAATACTTTTCATATAAATAGTTTAAGGAACTATAATTTATAACAAATAAGATTGTTACACACTTGGAATTAGAGCTGCCTAAATCTTCATGACATTGTTTATTTAATGATGAAACCTCCTTTAAAACATAAAAGTAAAGATCTTTTCCCAATCTCTTGGTTGTCATTTTCTCCTATTAACAGTGTCCTTTGCCTTACAAATTTGCTTTGCAAATTCATGATCTCCTATTTGTCAATTCTTGATCTTAAAGCATAAGCCACTGTTGTTCTGTTCAGGCAATTTTCCCTGGTGCCCATGTCCTCATGGCTCTTCCCCACTTACTTTTCTATTAGTTTCAGTGCAGCTGGTTTTATGTGAAGGTCCTCAATCCACTTGGATTTGAGCTTTGTGCAAAGAGATAAGAACGGATCAATTTGCATTTTTCTACCATTGAACTGAGCACAGGGTCCCCAATGGAGGAACTAGAGAAAGAACACAAGGAGCTGAAGGGGTTTGCAGACTAATAACAGAAACAACATTATGAAATAACCAGTACCCTCAGAGCTCCTAGAGATCAAACCACTAACCAAAGTGTACACATGGAGGGACCCATGGCTCCAGCTGCATATATAGCATATGCCGGTCATCAATGTGACGATAGGCCCTTGGTCCTGTGAAGGTTCTATGTCCCAGTGTAGGGGGATGCCAGGGTCAGGAAGTGGGAATGGGTGGGTTGGTAATCAGGTGGAAGGGGCAGAAGATGATAGGGGATTTTTGGAGGGGAAACAGGAAAGGAGATAACATTTGAAATGTAAATAAATAAAATATCTAATAAAAAAAGAAAAAAATCATACAAGTAGGGAAATGTTTTGAAATCTTTAATGCAAAGAGGAGAAAAACGTAGTGATTGGAGATGCTATTGAGTATACACGCAACCCCAAATTTGCTCTAATAAGTATAGAGAATTCCAGCGATGAATAAGCAAGTATTTTGAAAACATCTTATATCAAAAAAGTTTAGAATGAGATGCACAGACTGTAGATGTCAGATGTTAGAAAATCAAATAAAATTACTTTCAATTTTTAAAAGGTGGTATAACTGCTTTTGGAGGATAAAATCTGGGTTATATAAATGAAAATAACTCTTGTATCAATGTTTTAAAATATATTTAAACTCGGAAATGGTGTGAAGCAATGGTAGGAGTCTATGCAATACTTGATAACGATGAAGTAAGGCCAGGTACAGAGACTGAAAGTAAGTAATGTAGCATCCCCAGCCTTGAAAGTAGAGCAGGAAGGGAACAAGGCAAGAAACTGATGTGAAAGGTGTAAAAGTTACCACACAAGAATCACTTTTAATGCCAGGCATGGTGGCACATGCCTTTAATCCCAGCATTTGGGAGGCAGAGGCAGGCAAATTTCTGTGTTCGAGGGCAGCCTGCTCTACAGAGTGAGTTCCAGGACAGCCAGGGCTACACAGAGAAACCCTGTCTCGAAAAAACCAAAACAACAACAAAAACAATATTACTTTTACCTTTTCTTTAGATTCAATTTACATAAAACCAAGGACCATTCCATTTATTTTAAAACAATCCAACATTTTAGATGCATTTTATAGGTTGCTGGTCAATCCAAATTTATTTGGAAGTTGGAATGTCAAAACTTGGCAAGGTAAATTACAAAGAGAGAACTGGTAAAAGGAGGAATGTTGTATGCCAGAGGTCAAAAGTTGCTTAAAAGACAGAGTGGTTAAGAGTTTGGTATCAGTATTATGTTCAAGCAATAAACAAAGAATAGCATGCTACAAAATAGATACACATATGTGTGGTAATTAATTTTCACAGCTTCATTATAATTCTGTAGGAAACAGACTGTTGACTTTAGCCAATACATATTCTGAGATAATTGGGGGTGATGGGAATAGAACTAAACCTTACAGACTGAATAAAATAGATCTCAGGTAAATTAAAGACTGAATATTCAAGGCTAGAATAAAAAAATACAAAACCCACATAGCAAATATTCTGACCTCAGAGTGAATCACTTCTATCAAATACAAAAAACCCATCAAGACAAACAAAGAAAATTATTTAATAAACTGACTTTGTTAACATTAGAAACATCAGTAGCCTAGAAAGCTCGATAAGTTTAGTGAGGTTGGAAAAGCAACAGAGTGTGAACATTACTGGGATACGTTGACCAATTTTAATGAATAAAATATAGAGTTCAGAATGAGAAGATATCCAAAACGAGTGAACACAAGAAAAAAAATGCTCACTGTCAGTATTAATTGGGAAACTGGTGGTTATTGCAACATTTAAATGCTCCTTTGCAGCCCTGATATTCTAGTACAGAGTAATATACAGCAATGCTGAATTCATATAGAAATGGAAACTTTAGTATACTGCGGGTGAGCAGAAGAGCTTAAAAAGAAACTTCAATAAACAGTTTGAGTTCAAGATAGTCACAGCCTGTGATGTTTAGGTTCCACAGGCAGATCTCTAGAAGTTCTCAACTACAAGCATAATGTGATGTACCCAGGAATTCTGACAGGATGTCTGACAGCACTTGTTAGATCTTTTAACATAGCTTATAGCCATACATACTTATATCCTACGATAATGTTGCACTTAAGCCAAAGTGGGTGAACTGGAGAGTTTGGTACACAATGGAAAAATGTTAATTTTTGAAGAAATAAAAAATGATTGCAGATTGAATGTTGTGAAAGTAACACCCAGTAGTAAAATTAAATACACCATAGGAAATAAAAGCTGAAGTCACACTTTTCATGCTCTCGGCTCTTTAACACCTAAGCCTTCCTTAAAATACTAAGACCAATTAACCAGTTTACTTCCACCACCAAATCTTTCAGATAAATTCTCAAAAATTTTACAATTGGACCAAAATATTAAAATATACTTGGGTATATAATATATATATATATATACCCCGAATATATTGTATTGATAGTGTTTGAGTTGAAGAATGTCAATGTCATTTGGTTTTGCTATTTTCTCATCACACATCTATAGACCATCTTTACTTTGTTTAAAATGTTTAACCTATCTAGGACACTAATTCCATGGTTAAGGCTATTCATCAACCTGAATTTCATAGTAACATTTTACTTAATACCATGAAATATCAGAATTTTTTGATTATCCAAGGAAATATGGCTTTTTTTTGTTAGCTTGTGGTGAAAAGAATGTGTAACAATCCATCAGTAAGTTTACAGTGTTATTAAGAGCTACGTAATCATTTGATTTGTTACAGATTATTAAAGGGCACTATTTTATGAATTGATTGTTATTGATAATTAAAACAAGATTACCCCTTACTAAAAGTAAAACTGTCACAATGCACTATATTTTGTCTTTATAAAATACCTATAGCTAACTAAATACATTCACAGAAGTGAAGAAACAGAAAGCTTCACTGTGAAACAAAGACTAAACTTGTCACGCATTTCAGAAATGTCACCAAACAGGCTTCATGCAGAATCTGCAGTAGTTTTGAGTAAAGAAGAAAAATCCTAAAAAGAATGTCCAGTACTAAAGTAAGAAGCCACTCTATAGTCTCCAGGGAGAGGAGGTGCAGTAGTGGAGCACGCCTTTAATCCCAGCACTTGGGAGGCAGAGACAGGTGGATTTCGGAGTTCAAGGCCAGCCTGGTCTACAGAGTGCGTTCCAGGACAGACAGGGCTACACAGAGAAATCCTGTCTCAAAACAAATAAACAAACAAAAACAAAAACAAAAACACCCAAAAAACAAAAACAAAAGTGTGTTGGAAGGAGCTCTGACCAAAGAAACTACACAGAATCTAATAGCCTATAGATTTACTCCCCAAATTGACCATATTTTATTTCTTAGGTTCTACACTCAGCAATGAGTAACTATATATTTTGCACATTTTGATTATTATGGTTAGTCATTACATCTCCCGAAAAGAAGCATAATGGCTTCAGATGCATTATATACTGTGTCATAGAATAGCTATTAAATTTCCTTTGCTTGTAGCTTGGCCAAGCATCTCAATGACACATCTCTAGAATGACTTATATTTCATATTTCTGCCTCTTTAAATATTACAAAATTATTATTTCAGGTTCTTTTATGTGTTTTTTGGCCACAATGGCTGAGATTATGTGAGGTTATCTTAAGAACATTATCAAGGTTCATTTTTTCCCATTACCTAGTTTATTTTTAAAAAGAAAGTCAGAAGATTATTCTTGTAAGTAATCTCTTCAATAGAAAACAAAACAAAACAAAACAAAAAACTGTTTAAAAGATTTTGTCTTTTTTTTCTCCTTACTTCCAGTCAAAAAACTAATTTGTGGAAAGTAGAAAATATAACTTGTTATATAAAATATAAGGAACTGGCTTTGGCAGTCCTAAAATTTAGACAGGAATCCAAATGCAGTCACACACACACTCTCTGGGTAAAATTAACCAGCACACTCTGAAAATTAGGGTCTGATCACCATTAGTCCAATGTATGTGAGAAGGACATATCAATGCATAAACAAAAGACTCTAAGTTGTATTTATTTTATCCCATAAAATGAAGAAGATTTTATTTTGAATTATATAGATATGATCTAATATTTTCACTGTAGTTTAGAAACTTACTAATATTTTAAAAGCAAAGAAGCTGATTTAAAAAGTGCTGGAGTCTACTGGAAAATGGACGAAGCTGGAAATGATTATATTAAATAGCTCAGAGTCAGGTAAAGAAGTCATGTATTCTGTCGTATGTGGACTACTGCTGTGTGTTTATGTGTGTGTGTGTGTGTGTGTGTGTGTGTGTAGGTGAACACACGTGCATGTGCACTCATGCCCATATGCACATACAATTTGGGTGGGAGTACAACATACAACTAGAATGGGGACCATTGTGAGAAGGGAAGAGAGGTTTTAACGGGGAGAAGGTAGAAAAGCAATGGAACATGGGACATAAAAGCAGAATGGAGGTAGTGGGGTAGGTAAAGGATCAACAGCATGGGTGGTGTGCTATGCAACAGTGTGTTAGAGAATTATCAATAGAAGCAGAGCATATATGATACTTCACAGTAAAACTTGAATCTTTGTACACTAGGTTTAAAAGATTAACGCTTTCACCACCATTATCCCAGAGGTATGTGGACAAAGTTTTAGCCTAGAAAGAACCTTTGAAAAGCAAGATATTGATAATGAATTATAGCATTATCAGAATTTGATTTTACCCACTTTTCAATAATAGATTTAAGTAGGATATATGGATGGTATCGAGAAGCTGTGCGTCATTAAGTCCTTTTTCATAAGATGATATAAAAATTATTATAAATTTTATCATTTTTTAAAAGTCATGAACTTTTTAGTCTTTATTATATGCCACCTAAATGGGATTGTTTGCACGACTGTGCCCTTTAATCTCACTCTCTGTGTAGAGCATCAGAGTTTTTGTGGCTGTCCTTTTAAAATGTGAAAAGCCTAACTTCACTTTTGTTTGTGTCAGTCAAATTGTAAATGATCACCCCTTTGATCCTGATGTTCAAAGGAGACATCCTTCGATGTTGTAAATGTTGCAGCTGGATTAAGGGAAGAGAACTTAGTGTCTCTAAGAGCTCTCCACCCTGTCTACAATATGCTTAATTCTCAGTGGAGGGCTGGAAAAAGAGCATCGTCTCCAAGCCTCTGACTTCATCAGAGAAGTCAGTTGTGTCAGTCTTACAAAATTAAATTTACTAAGTTATAGAGAGGATTATTGCTACAATCTATTGCTTTCTTAAATTCCTCTCCAGTGTATTTTGTGATGCTGTCATAATTGAAATAAAATTTCAATCCTTAAAATCATTTTTTCTTAATAATGGAAATAAAATTTCAATCCTTAAAATCATTTTTTCTTAAAAATTTTGAAAAGAAAACTAAGGAACTATAAATATAGAACTCAATAATAATTTCCTTTTTTAAATTAGGTATATATTTCATTTATATTTCCAATGCTATCCCAAAAGATCCTCACACGCTCCCCCACCCACTCCCACTTCTTGGCCCTGGCGTTCCCCTGTACTGAGGCATATAAAGTTTGTACAACCAATGGGCCTCTCTTTCTCAGTCAGTGTTTTCTCATGTATTGCATTTATCATATTCAAAAATGCATTGTCCAGGGATCAAGTGTGGAAATTTGATAACTTCTTTGATATGTTAAATAAATGTCTTTAATCTTTCTGTCCTGAATGACTATTGACCACTAACTAAGAAGAAGGGCTACATATGATTGTCCATAATGAATGTAAGAACAGATTGCAGGTAAATATTTAAAGATAGGAAACTAAATTATAGCTTCTTTGATAAGGACAGCAATTTAATTCCACTGCACTAATAGACTTCAATGTGAATGAGAAACCATATCCAGAGGTTAGGCAAGGCTTCCAGTTGACAGATAGGGCCACCCATCCATCTCAAAAATATTAATCCAGATTTGCTCCTGTCAAAAGGAAATGCAGGGACAAAGTGTGGAACAGAGACTGAAGGAAAGGCCATCCAGAAACTGCCCCACCTAGGGAATCCATTCCATCTTCAGACACCAAACCCAGACACTATTTTTGATGCCAAATAGTGTTTACTGACAGGAGCCTGGTTTAGCTGTCCCCTGAGAGGCTCTGCCAGAGCTTGACCAATACAGATGTGGATGCTGGCAGCCAACCATCGAACTGAGCATGGGGACACCAGTGGAGAAGTTAGGGGAAGGACTAAAAGAGTGGAGCTGAAGGGGTTTGCAACCCCATAGGAAGAGCAACAATATCAACCAATCAGACCTCCGCCTCAAAGCTCCCAGGGACTAAACCACCAACTAAAAAGCACACAGGGCAGGACCCATGGGTCTAGCTGCATATGTAGCAGAGGATTGCCTTATCTGGCATCAATGGGAGAAGAGCCCCTTGGTCCTGAGGAGGCTAGATGCTCCAGTGTAGGGGATTGCTAGGGAGGTGAGGCAGAGCAGGTGGGAGGGTGGGGGAACACCCTCATAGAGGCAGAGGGGGCATATTGGGGTTGTGTAGTGAAAACTGGGAAGGGGGAATAACATTTGAAATATAAATAAAATAACTAATAGAAATACTTAAAAGTATGTCATTAAGCTTTATCATTGAGAATTTAAAACACAAGTGGAGGGTATTTGAGTCAGCTTTGCTGACTGCACAATTGATTAACAAGTATTGCTAATCTTAACTTAGCAACTTATAAAAGTGAAGATCAAACGAAAAATTAACTGTGACACCCTGCACATGTGGACATTCCTTTTGTCATCATTTCTTCCCCATGCAGAAAAGGCAGATTTTGTTCTATAAATGATCAAGTCTCACCTGCAGATGACATATTTAGTGCCTAACAGGAAGTTGATCTTTTTAAAATGCCAGAATGTAATGAACAAAGTTGAAAAGGGAGAAACTGGATTTGGCAGCTGGGGAAGCCTCTAGAAAGCCTAAGCCTTTGAATCTGTTAATCCAGTTCACTCTGAGCTCTACTTTGCTTGCAAAAGTAGAAACTTCATGTTTGCGGGCGGTGGTGGTGCATGCCTTTAATGCCAGCACTTGGGAGGCAGAGGCAGGCAGAATTTGGAGTTAGAGGCCAGCCTGGTATACAGAGTGAGTTCCAGGACAGACAGGTCTACACAGAGAAACCCTGTCTTGGAAAAACAAAACAAAACAAAACAAAAAACAAAACCCCAAAACAAAACAAACAAACAAAAAAACAAAAACAAGAAAACCCTCCACATTTAGCCATGGAAGGACTTGTTAGTTGAGGCAGATAAACTCAGGTCAATTGAGTTCCTGCTCTATGTGATCTTCTGAATTCTCTATACTATTTTCTTTCCTAATTTTTCTCTAGATGAGGGACTTGTGTAAAATGAGAACAGGAGTATTGTTTTTATTTATTTTAAGTTGAAAATGAAAACTTAAATTTCTCTGAAAGTCTAATTCTGACATACATTATTTCCAAAAATAACATTTGTATTACTCTCCCTTCTATTATTCTTTTTTTTCAATTTTTATTAGGTATTTTCATTTACATTTCAAATGCTATCCTGAAAGTCCCCCATACCCTCTCCCCCCCCCCCCACACTCCCCTACCCACCCACTCTCACTTCTTGGCCCTGGTGTTCCCCTGTATTGGGGCATATAATGTTTGCAAGACCAAGGGGCCTCTCTTCCCAGTGATGGCCGACTAGGCCATCTTCTGCTACATATGCAGCTAGAGACACAATCTCTGGGGGTACTGGTTAGTTCATATTGTTTCTCCTGTAGTGTTGCAGACCCCTTTAGCTCCTTGGGTACTTTCTCTAGCTCCTCCATTGGGGGCCCCTGTGTTCCATCCAATAGCTGACTGTGAGCATCCACTTCTGTGTTTGCCAGGCACTGGCATAGCCTCACAAAAGACAGCTAAATCAGGGTTCTTTCAGCAAAATCTTGCTGTCGTATACAGTGGTGTCTGTGTTTGGAGGTTGATTATGGTATGGATCCCCGGGCCCTTCTATTATTCTTAAGGAGTCTATTTTTGCAGCTGGGGTGTGTTTATGTGTTTCTCAGTAAATAACCATCACCTCATATCTCACACACACCTACACACACACACACACACACAAACACTCATGGTTGAAAGTGGGAGGGAGAGAGAGAGAAAGAGAAAGAGAGAGAGAGAAAGAGAGAGAGAGAGGGAGAGAGAGATATTAAATTATTATACACATATCACTAATCCTTATAACATTTCATTTGGGTTTGGGAAGAGGTATATACTATCTGAAGTGAAAAATTGGTATTTGTGGAAGCATTGTATGTTTCTTCCATCTTTAGGTGCATTTATATTTATTGAGGCATATAAATATGTACTGTTGGGTATCTCTCCAAAAACAGGATATTACAATAACTTACTTGATATTCTTATATTTCAGAAGATCAGAATGCCAAATGGGTGCAAGTGAAAGCACCAGAATAATACATATTTGATCAAGATTTACTTGTACACTAAGGGATGATTGGCAGAGAACAAGCAATATTAAGCACGCAACTCTGCTCAGAGGAACTACGCTGAATCCATAGCCAAGAATACCATCTGTTGAATATGAAATTCTTGGATCAAGACATTACTGATACATTTCCCCAAACAGCAGGGACAGAAGTCTTTCTGGAAACAAAATCACAACAGGGTTGCAGAAACACCCAGTGAGAGAGAGGCAAATAACTGTTCTCTACATCGTGGGGGCACAGACTCACTCACTGCCAGTGCCGAGTGTGATTAATTATGAGGCATGGTTCACAATGGTGGGAGTAAATAAATGTGTGACAGGCAGTCACCCTGCTCAAGTAATTTCTAAATCAGTGTATCAACTATGAACCATAGGGGTATCAAAATCTTTCCCCCTGCTGTGATATCTGCAGCGCTTTCCACTCTCAGAATGCACAGTGCTGCCTGCCATACATTGTACTTTTTAAAGATAGCAGAAGGCTGTCTGAGTGATATTCAATGGGAAGATGCCCTCAAAACTGCGGATGAATGATTGGTTGATACTTATCCCCGAGGTAAACCTCAAATGCAATTGTAAACTTTTACATTTGTGTGTTTTTCTTAGAACAACTTTAATAGCTGTGTATATGGCAGTATGGTAAACTGACTCATTTATAGGGAAGTTGTCTAGTATCCACAGAAAGGTGGTTGTTGATATGGAAATAGCCTATGTAAATGAAAAGTGTCAGGGATTGGCAGGTACAAAAAGTGACACAGTGGGAAGTATAAGAATGGGAACGCATATGTTAGTTAAGGGACTCGGATTTCCCTATCTGTACCAATCAGAAAAGCTGGAAACCACTATGAAGGAGACAGACATGTTGATGAGTTTCAAAATTCATCTTAATCGTTCCCTTTTCTGCCATTCAAACTAATTGTATGAGACGATTTTATCTTACTTTTGCTCTGGAAGTTGTGATTCAGTCCCAGAACTTGGACAGTAGGACACAGTTAATTATTACTAATACACAATAGATACCCATTAATTAGCTAATGGAAAGACTGGATGATTCTACAGCAAAGGCATCCTTCTTAGCACTTTACATGTATTAACTCATGGTGTTCTTATAATTAGAAAGGGGGAAAGATACATTTAAATTTCCTAAATCCTTTTGTAAGAAACTAGAGAGTTTTATATACAGTGACGAGAGTCCCATATCAAATTGATTTGAAAGCAACTTTCTTTCTCTAGATTCTGTACTCTCCACTTTCTTATTATATAGTAAAAGAGCTAGAATACCTTTTCAACATATGCTTTGGTCCTGTGTGTGCCTATATGGAGGTTATTTTTCATATGCTTGGCTAGGACAATAGTTGAGGACACTGCCTTGTTCTGAGTCATTCAGAGAAAACATAAAGATAAAATGTATCAGGCTTGGAAGATACAAAGAAATGTGCAAGTTCAGGGTAACATTTCCGCCAGCAAAGTACAAGCAGCAAGCACAACACACAGTAGCTTGGATGAAATCAGTCTTATGAATCAATACTAAAGGCTCAATTCCTTCTTCTCAATTTTCCCTTATCTTTTCTTTGTGTCTCATGCATGCCCCAGATTCACTTTGCATTACATTCTTGCTTGCCTTCCTTCAGTTTCTTGAATTCTTGAAGGCACAAGGCATGGTTTAATAAAAAAATACATGTCAAGGGTATCAATGATAATTATCAGAATTAGCAATGGAAAGAACATCTTCTGAATGATTTGACTTAAAACATTATTGGTGACTCCTTAAAAATGAATACTTGATGTTAAAATATGAAAGAGTGCCTCTTCTCCTTGATAATTTTTGTGCTAATGCCTGTCATACTCTCAAGGCAGTCAACTTACGGGAAGTATTTGAAAATCATTAATCTGAATTCTTTTCACCTACCTAGTATGTACAATGAAACCTTCAAGTACCTTAAATGTTTTTTTTTTAATAATAAGGTAATTTGAAGTTTTGCACTAACATTTGTTTTGAAGGTGTTAAGAGAATATATCCTATTTAACAACCCAAAATGTCCTACAGTTATTGTTTATACTCTCACCTCCTAATATGGTCTCTTCACACAACAGTTTTGAAGTATTTCAGGCATGTTATCTTATAACTCTGCCTGAGTCCAAAACCACATTTAGGAACACTGCTTGTTTATTTTAGATAAGTAAATTCCTGGTCATTCATCACCTCTCACATTGAAAATGTCCCCATGCCTGGGACACGTGTTGGCAGAAGTTTGCAAAGTTATAGCGGGAGATATACAGCGGAGCTACATGTTTAAAATATTTTAATATTATAAAGTTTTAAAATGTTATAGTCTATAAAATACATAATAAACTGTATTTTAGGAACAGAAAAAGAACTTGTAATAAAAACAGTAAGATCATACATGCCTTTTAAAGACCAACTTGCTATTTTAACAGTTTGAAGAGCTTTGGCTACTTTACCAAAAATATAAAATGCCAAGTTTTTTTTTTTTAAACTTTTTTACTTTTCTAGGCACTACTTGCATGTGAAACTAAGCAGGATTGTAAATTATTCTTTCTTTTGATAGGTATTATGTCCAAAATCACTTAAATCATAACTATGTTTTTATATTGTTTGAATCCAGGTTTAGTAATATTAAGGCTAATATTAGAACAGTGACATATTTGGATATGATTTCTTACTTGAAAAACTACAAAGCCATTTTAGAAAAGCGCTCTGCAACAATTTTCATTTCCCCCCCATAATTCTGCTTAATGATGCTCCTTGAATAGTAATTTCAGCTAATGGAGAAGTAACATTATATTCAGAACACCATCAACTCTCAGAGTCTTAGAATAAGGAATGACAGAGAAAAGGCTATGATAATGAGCTCAGCAGTTTAGCTTTCATACCCTTCTGTTGAGTAAAGTGAGCCATTTTCTCCTGAAGACCCCAGATAACTTAGCGAGAGTTTAGAACTGCTCGTCAAATGCAATTTGACCTCATAATTACCCCTGAATATGTGATTAAGGAACACCTGACTCAGAAGTCAGGTACATATGCACACCACAAGTCATCACCCCTTCCTCTCCTTTGATTTTAGTGGCTGTGTGCCAAGTCAGCAGGCTCTAAGAACTGACTTTCCATTTATAGTTTATTCAGGCCATTACACTTATGCCATGTGAGGCGACGAAGCGGTGGGCTTTTTATGTATGCAAGAATCAAATGCATGTTGTATTCTCTGAGACTTTTAAAAGGAAAAGAACCTAATTTCCCACAAGGAACTTGTAAGTTACCTTAAATATAAATGCTGTTAAATACTGGAGGGAAAAAAATCAGACAACATGAATATTTGCTGCAATCTTTCCTGAAGATTTCAAAATCACTGTATGGTTTTGATCTAAAGACTAAGGGATTTTGTTTATATTTTTACTTCTACTTACACTTTTACAATAAAAATTAAAATATGTTTTCAATTTGTCAAGACATTTTAATTGTTCCTTATTTGACTAAGATAATGGGGTTTGCAAATATGGAAAACATTATTTTTGTTGGTTGTTCGCCTTCCCATTTCATTATGATATATCAAACTTTTCTGTCCAATTACTGGTTTGTGGTCTACATAGTTAAGTCTTAATAAAGTGCAAAGGGTCAGATAAAAAAAAAGTTGCAGCAAAGAGAGCTTTGCACCATAGTTTACTCCCAGTTATTCTCTCAGATACTGTAAGCCTGGACCCCTTCAAACTATATTGTGTAATTATATATAATGTAGAATTCATGTTCTACTTACCTATTTATAAAACAAAGCTTTGATTTAACTCAAGAAACTTGGAATGTAGGAACACATGTGAAATTCAAGATGAGTCTAATCAAACACTGGAGCTACATAAATTATTAAAAGAGATGAAAACTAGAAGTACTTAAAAGAGTTGAATTGTAAAATTGTAATCAGTCTCTGTAAGAAGTACAATGGTTTCCATTTTGGTGGTGTGGTTTTTTTTTCCCACAAATCTGTCACCTGATAGAGTAACTATTCTTTCCCTAAAGGAAGGCACACATTTTCTACATGCTCTGCCTTACATTTTCTCAAAAGTACGGTTTTGATGCTCAACAGGGTTCTTTCAGTATTGCATATGTATACTAGGAAACATTTTATTTCTGTATATTAAACAATGATATTATCCATTTTCATGCAAACATAAAAGCAAGTGCCCAAATTATACACTTTGTTATCTATAAGGCTGAAATGCTAAGAGAAATGTCCATGACATTGTGTGGATAGACCTCAGGAAAGGGAAAAAATAAGGAATTTATGCTGCAGGCACATGTTCAGGGCCTTCCCTGAGCTTGATAATATCTCTCTTCTTTAGAGGAAACTGGTTCCTGATCCCTGAGAGCATCTGTTGCACGAAAATCACCACTGATATGTCCAGGGATTCTTAACTGGTTAAAAATTATGTGATGCTTTATGAATATGATGAGATTAAAAGTCTTTCTCCTAGTAAATTATATACATTATCTCAGAATCACATTTTTTCACATAAATCTCTGTATATTTCTCTAAATACCAGTCCATTCAGACAACTGACATGCAACTTAAATGTCTCTAATATTTAATATTTTGGTTTTGTTTGTTTGTGTTTATTTTGTATATAGGCTGAGTAAAACCAAGGGAAACACTTGACACCTCAGTTCCATTGTCCTTCTCCTATAGTTTCAAAAAGCCTACCGATTTGTGCTGGTGATCTTTCTAACAGATTCTCACTAATGCTCATTTTCTATCTATGTGATTGAATAGCAATATGCAAGAGAAACCTCTATGTCCATCTTTTGCCAGAGACTACCCAATTATGCTGGGGAGGGTATTCCATTGTTATTAGTGTGTGTGCATGTGCATGTGCGTGTGCATGTGCATGTGCGTGTGCGTGTGCGTGTGTGTGTGTGTGTGTGTGTGTATTTAATCCCTGAGGCAAACTGACCCACTTCTCTTATTGTTTGCTTCTGCATCTATCTAACCAAGAATAATGTACAGTAGAATGTCAGCTTCCCAGAGACTTGTATTTTTATTTTGCACAGATATTACCTGATTTTTAAACAGATTAGTGTGGTCTTTGTCATAGACCACAAGGTATTATTTTCAATCTCCTGTAAGAAATGCTTTGCTGTAAATAAAAAAATAGCAGGGAGACTCATTTTCATTACATGCATTGCATTACTGTTTAAGGAGAATCAATGACAGCACAGTTTGCTACCCTCTTGCCCTGTGTGATAGTCAAAAGGCGAAATATATTTTTGAATCCTTCTTGTTAAATAGGATACATAATAGACCTTGCTATGGAAAATGACTTATACACTTCTTTCTGTTTCTGGGTGCTCATCAAAAACATACCCTCCATGACCATCTTGATGCAGCTAGGTGGAAAAAGAACTTTGAATTTCTTTAGCAACAGGGGAACTTCGTTTGTCTGCTGGAGGTTTACTTGGAAGGTATACAAATCATACTGCAAGTTAGAGTAAAATCTCTCCATGTATGTTATACAATATTACATGCTATACATACATTAGTTGAAGAAAAATCTTTTAACTTAAAACTCAGTAAGATTTTTTTAATGAGGCTCCACTATACACATTATTACCCTATGGTATGCCATGTTTGTTCTCTCCTATAACTAACTAGGTGTCACTGTGAGCATAGTAAAGTTATAATTACTAATTATTTAAAAGATAAAAATATGAGACAAAACAAAGTAATATCATATGTGAGAAATCATGAAATTAACAAAATAAGCTAATTCAATAATAATAATAATAAATAATAAAGGAACTATTGTATGTCTGTTAGGTCATTCATGTCAGCCTACGCGAGTTCAGCTAATAACTGTGATCTGTAGGTGATATTTCACCTTCCATCCTTGAGCTCCATTCATGGTAGACATGTTTTCATAAGACATGCACTGCAAGTTCATTTTCATCTCTGTGTTTGGGGACGGCTCTTCAACTCTCACATTCTAAAACAGTGATGATTATTGTCTACTAGTATCCCAAGCAGTACTTGAATTAATGCATGTGGAAAGAAATCTGGAAATTAACATTGAAAAGGGGTGAAAGTTCCACATGTCAGAATTACCCAAGGAGCTGAAAGAGTTTGCAGTCCGATAGGAGGAACAACAATATGAACTAACCAGTACCCCCAGAGCTCCCTGGGACTAAACCACCAATCAAAGAAACACACATGGTGGGACTCGTGTCTCTAGCTTCATATGTAGCAGAGAATGGACTGTCTTTCACCCAGATATTACATAAGAACATGTAAAAACAAATCAGTGAAGGACTACATCACATGTGTTGCCTGTCATAAAGGCTGAAAAAAATCTTCACAATGGAATTTGAGTTGAGACGTGTATTTTGTTGCTAAAAAATTGTTTTGTTTTATCCTGCAGAATCACAGACAGGTCCTACTGAGATAACAGGAAGCATTTCTGATAAACAGTAGCAAACCAGCAAGGCACACACATCCAGCCGGGGGACTGGGAGCAGTTTCACAGCATCTGTTAGAGGCAAATGGAACTTGGGAGAGCTTTAGCAAAAATCCTGCCCTTCATCCAGATACCACTGATAATGAACACATAACAAAAAACGGATGGTTCAGCTGAAGGCTGCTACTGGAAAACACTGCCTGCAGCCAAAGAATATCTCCCCTTTAATCCTTAAAAGCACCCAACTTGAGCCCAGTGATTCATTTGACCAAAACGGCTTGCTTCAGGGATGCATTATTTGGAAGTTAGTATCAAATACCAATTTATCATACAACTTCTCTGCTATGTGCAAAGACAAGGTCCTTGGGTTGAAGTACTGATGGCCAAAATGGTCATTCAAAAAAGAAAAAGGTATAGCATCAAGGTAACAAAATAAAACAGTACACACATTTATATTTGCAGAGACAAAAGATCCTGACCTATAGAGAAAGTACAAATGTTAGAGAACAAACTGAATTATAGACTTATATAATAGTTCATGATTTGCTCATGGTGGCAACTGTGGCTTTAGATATCTCTGATGCTATTTTTCTTTTTTATTTTCGGCTATTAATTGTGTTTATAGAAATTAGTCCCATGGTGGCATTTACACCTAGGGTAAATTATATTTCTTTGGTCTAGTGAGTCCCTGTGTGCCACCTTCACTTTCACCCTGAAGTATAAAACAGGAGTATGATTAATGGTGAGGGACCCAAAGGGATCAAAAGAGCTCAATGGGTCCACCCACTAGGGGGCTATGTAACATTTCTCCTACTACTGAGAATCTGTTCAATGCTACAGAGCTGTTCTCTGCAGCAACTTTAAAGAGCTTCTTAGGGTACAACTGTACTCGTTTAATCGTACAAAATAACTTATGGAAATGTTTTTGTGTATAGCGTTTTTTCTTGTTGTTGTTTTGCCTTAATGAGTCACTATATCATTGACTATTGCTAGAAATGTTTTTTTTTCTTGTTTTTTGTTTTTTGTTTTTGTTTGTTTGTTTTTTTCATAGATATTGTCTCTGTCTCTTGCTGTTATAACAAAGTACTAGAAACTTGTTACAGTAGTGAAGAGAAACACCTTAGTTCACAGTTCCAAAGGCTGGGAAATCTGAGACTGACAGATGGAGGCAGAGTCTTGCTATGTCTTTCCAGAATGAGATGAAGAAAGTCTGTCCACAGACTGGACAGAAGGTGTTCTTTCATTAAGTCAGGAAGTCAGAGTCCTCATGACTCCCTCACCCCTTAAACATCTCACTGCTTTACACTTGTCTCGTAGGCTGTGTTTCCAACGTATGTACCTGGGAGACAAAACTATCGCAGTATTTATATGAAACTCAAACACTATACCATCTAAAGGGAAAAGGAGCAGGTCCCTGCAGATGGCTGCACACTAGTGTAATAAGCTCTGGAAATGAAATAATCAACCGAGATGCCCCAGAGAGAGATGATGTCCTTTGTAAACAACTAAACACACGGATACAAAATGCCGATGGGATCTTGTCATATAAAATTCAGAAATATTTTGGTGAACTTGTAGTCTGATTTGCATATCTGATTATTAGATCAATGCGTTTTATTCTGATAGATTTTACAAAATAATTATTTCACTCTTGACTATAAATCGACACACTGTTGCCTGATTTTTTAAAAAATGGTTCAACAGGAACGTTAAAAATGCTCAAGTGTCTTCACAGGGCTAAAGGTAATGAAAAAGCTAGTATATAGGAAAAAAATCTGCCTGACCATATAAATACCTTAATAAATAATGAAATAACCTATATTATAGTTGTTCTTTACTTTCCCAATGCTGCAATATTTTAATGCAATATTTCATGTTGTAGTTACCCCCAATCATAAAATTGTTACTATTTCATAACTGTAAGTTTGCTATTGTTCTGAAATCTAACAATGGTTATTATAAATATATGTTTTCCAGTGATATTAGTCAACCATTGTAAAAGAAAGGGTCATTCAACTCTTAGTGGTCATGAATCACAGATTGAGATTCAATGTCATAGTGGATTCTTTCTAATTATCTGCCTTCTGATTCATTTATAATATATGAAGCTTTTTGTTTGTTTGGGTTTTTTTTGCTGTTAAGATGCTTGGGGAGGAATTATTTCTGATCCCCAGAGTAGCTTTAGCTTAGATGCACAAGATAGCCTCTTTCTTAAGTTGTAAGTCACCTATCCAAAATAGAAGATGTGATCAAGCTTACATGAAAATACTAGGTTGGGTCACTGACTCTGGAAATAAAGAGGGGGAGGAAGCAATTGAGAGATATAAAAAGCATCTAAATGAGAATTTCCTTTCACCTTGCCTAAAATACTTGGTAAAAGTACACATACTCTCTCAAGTAAAGCATAGCAAATTTAGAATTTCTTTCAGTAGCCTATAATTATGTTACCAAATTTTATAATTTCATATAATTTAATTAAAACTGTATCTAGAGTTTTTAAAAATAAATGATTTCATTGTTGGAAAACATAGATAATAGTTTAGGAATAATCAAATTTGATGCTCATGACTAAATTGATATATGAAAAAGGATGTTATGCATTTGTGTGAGAAAAAAACAGCAAAGTTACACTTAAATTTATTTAAACTAAATTGTTTAACTGAGAATCATCTTAGTAAGTAAGTATGTAAGTAAGAAAGTCATCCTAGAAAGTACAGTTCATTGTTTCTTTATTCTTGGTAAGGAAATGTGTTTGTTTTAAACACTTAAAGCTTAGAGAGTTGTGAGTGTGTGTAAGAGAACAACTCAAATTTGTAGATTCTGAACTTTTTATTTTTCATTGCATCATAAAATTCATTACTGAGTTTATTGTTTCCTCAGAAGTAGAAATAAACAACTCCCACAAGCATATGTCCAGTAAAAGTTCATGCACACTGAAAGAATATTAATTAACCTCTCTTTGCTGCTGTGATGTTTTTCTATTAGCCTGTGTAGGTTTTCTATTCAAATGGTATGTAGATAGGTAGATAGATAGATAGATAGATAGATAGATAGATAGATAGATAGATAGAAAGATAGATAGTCAGTCAGACAGACAGACAGACAGAGAGACTCTGTGATAGGGATTTCCCAAAGTCTTACTATTACACAATACCAAGAAGAGAATGTATGTTTGGCTATTCATTGTTCTCACCATGATATCGTGATATATTTGTATCATTAAATATGTGTATAGAAAATAACCACACATTTGCAAATACATACTATATATGCCTTTGCCATTTGAATTCAGAAAATATTTTTCTTAAAATATCATTCTTTAATAATAATTTTCCTAAAAAACTTTAATTTGTTATCTATTAAGTAAACTAAAACAAGGATAATTTTTAAAGGTAACTGGCATAGTTAATTGTAGGCTCAGTTTTGTAAATTTTTCTATGAATAGTTTTGCTTTTTATATGTTCAATAGATTAAGGAACCACTCATGTCTCAATTTTGAAATCAAAAATATTCTTGAAATAAAGTATGTGAGAGACAACATTTTGAAGGAGAAAGTCAAACTTCTTTATTACTGGGTAAGGATATTTACATGTTTTATAGTAAGAGGATTTACACCCAGCAATGATATTTTATGAAAGAACTTTCAGATCATGGGCTATCTCAATGAATCTATTTTATGGTAACACTAAAACCCAAGGTCTTGCTCATAATTTTAAAAGGGACCCTTTGTTTGTTTGTTTGTTTGTTTGTTGTTTGTTTGTTTGTTTCTCCATCCAAGTAAAAGAGAATTGTAAACAGGAGGGTGATTTATATCACAGTATGTGATCTTTCCCTTCCCTGCTACATCTGTGCCCATACAGACTAGGTTTCCTATGACCAAGTGAAGCTGTATTGACATCTCTAAGGATGTTTCTATGGTTAACCACTGGGGACAAAGTCATCCATAACCATAAGCTATATTTGAGGAATGTATATTTAGCATCATTTCAGTCAATATTTAAAATCATCATATAGCAATCACAATAATCTCATATCAAGCACATGTTGATATATATATATTTTTTTTCTAACCACCCTAAAATGTAGGAGCTATTAGCTCAGTTTACAAAAGTGCAAATAGGTAGGACAAATTGCACAGCCACAAAACTAATCATTGTTAAAAACAGTCAGGGCTGTTCTTGAGATGACAAGGTGGAGACAGTTAAGAGTCTACATGAGTTCACATCCCAATCATTAAAAATATTTCTAGGGGACAACAAATTTTCAGTGCATATAATAATGTTCTACTTTGTTTTGTGCAAACATTTTCAATTCATAAGCAGAGTTGGGTTTACGAATATACCAAGTTCCTACATTGGCAAAGTATCTACTTTTAGTGGATTCTCTCCATTTCCCACAGCAATGCCAATGTAATTGTATAATATTTAGCCAATGGAGCCAATAGAAAGTATTCAACAACCATTGGAAGTTGTGTGTTTATATTTTTATCAGATGATCGCTCTTGGCATGTTAATGGAGGAAAGGAAGAAGGAGCTAGAAAAGGAGAAAAACAGGAAGAAAATTTTGGCTGAGTATGGCTCTCACTGTGACTTGTATTTTATAGGAACAACATCACAATGACACACATATGTCAGTACACATGAATGCAAAATATTGTTTGGGCCGAAATGGAAAACACACACACACACACATACACACACACACACACACAAACCCACACCATTCTCAACTAATATGGACCACTGAGATCTCTCAGACACTGAGCCACCAACCAGGCAGCATACACTAGCTGATATGAGCCCCCCGACACATTTACAACAGAGGACTGCCGGGTCTGGGTTTAGTCAGAGAGGAAGCACTTAACTGTCAAAAGACTTGAGGCCCTAGGAAAAGCGGAGGTCTAGTGGGCAGTGGGGTATGGGGTGGGGACGTACTCTTTCATGTGGAACTGTTAGAGGGTGGACAGGGAGGAGGATAGAGACTGGACTGTAAAAAATATTTAATAATAATAATAATAATAAAATGAAATTTTAAAATCTGATATGTTTAATCTATAGACAACTATCCAAACTGGTTAATTGAGAAGGAATCACAAAGTAGAATCTGGTAGATAGAATTTCTTGAAGAAGTGCAATACCCCTGAGGTGCATAGCTTCCATCAGGATATGATTTTAGACATAGCAAGCTGAAAGGGAGGAAGTGGTTTATGTCAGAAGTAACAAGCAGAAGTCTAAATAAAAGCTTGCATATTTGTGTAGAGAATGAATTCTATGAAGATCTGTTGAGTCAAACCTAGCAGAGATGCTGATATACAACTCCATGCATATGTGTAAATAGTCTCTGAGACTTAATAATGGGGTTATAGATGCAAGATGAGACTCTCAGCCTTTTTATGTGCTTAGCATTGGAAGCCCAGAAAAGTTTAGGATTCCTGCCATCTTTTGAACGAGGTAGCTTTATTCTCTGATTCTCTTTGAGTCATAAACAAAGTAGTGGGAACTAATCCAATTTTGCAGAATATTGGAAGAATATTAGCAGAGATCTTCTGGTCGTCAGTGTCTTTCCAGTTGACTCCAGGTTTCTCAATAAGTCATAAGAGTCAGGGAAACAGAACTGTGATATGAATAGCCATACAGAAAGTTAGAGAAAAATGTTTCTTTATCTAGATCATTCTGGACATGCATTTTTCTTATATCTTTGGCATGTGGAAAATTGGTTTCATAATCTCCAGAGAAAAATTTGCTAATTTTTGCCTGGAGCATTCTCTTTGCTGATTCCTATCTGAATATTTTCAACTCTCAAATTAATTTTACCCTATTTGCTGTGTTGGCTGTAATGAATCATATTCAGAACGAGCAAAAAGTTATACAAAGGACTACAGAGGCAAGAAAAAAATGCACCTGGTTTCTTCAAACTGCTTCTGTTGATTCTTACAGGGTAGCATTTTTTTCAACCCCTTATTCTCATTTATATGAAAATCCAGATAGAAATGAAAGTAATATATTAGCTGTTTTGGGAGAAAATGTTAAGTCAATTATACTCTTGCAAGATTTATAAGAACTAAAGTGAGTTTAAATTTGAATTGTCAAAGGAAATTTTACATGCATTAAGCACTCAGAAAACCCATCATATGTATTTAATTATGTACTGGGCTTTGAACTGCTGTATTTAAAGTGGTATTTTTATCTGAAAAAAAAAATGAGGTTTCTTAGTGAACTGATTCTATGCATCACTATGCATTTGAATTATACCTGTGGGTATAATTCAGATAGTCATATATGTTGGCATTGAGATTTGGAGAAGAGCGTGTGGGTGTTAGACAAAGAAACAAGGAGTTTCTCCCTTACAGGCATCTGTTTTAAAAAGCAACAACAATTGTCTTGTCTTTCTAATGCTAGTACCTTCAACCTCATATGCTTAGGTGTTCTGGATTCTTTCTTATAATTTAGATTTTTTAAGACTTTTAAGAATATGTCCATGCTGAATCCCTGAATATTGGGCTGTAATTTCTAAATAGAAAACAGCTTCTCTCAGAAGAATAAGTACTGACCTTTAAATCTTCCTTTCAAGTGAAATGTTTTGAAACCAACTGTATTACAGAAACATATTAAGCCCACATTTTCTAAAATGCAAAGCACTGCAGAGCATATTGAGCTATTCAAAGATATAAGAGATGATCCCCATGCGTTCATGTTACATCAGTATATGCTCCTGGTGAAATATGGACATATCCAGCGCTGTGTTACAAATGAAAGTATGTGGGCAGAATACACAGCCTTACCAAACATGTCTCTTTATGCATGAGAAAGCTCACATTGCTTTGGCCCCAGTGACTTCAATATTACTAATGTGGATCATTTTTCAAGCCTTACTAATATTTTCATATCTACAGTAACAGAATTATTTGAAATGGAATCAGATGTTGAGAATCCCAGCAACAGTCATCATACTTCAGACTGTTATTTTAAATAAAGAGTGGTATGTCTGGTAGCCTGAAAATGTAGCCATGTTTGTGTTGGTTTTATTCTTGTCTATCTCAAAAAAAAAAAAAACATTCTAAATCCAGAGTCATAATATCACCTGGTCTCAGTTTGAGCCAAATACAAAATTGAGGAAGACGATGTTTTTAATTATTATCCATCGTAAGTGGGTTTAGTTAAGAGGCGGAGGCAGTACACCTGGAAGGATCTTTTTTTTTTCCCAATTTTTATTAGGTATTTTCTTCATTTACATTTCAAATGCTATCCCTAAAGTTCCCTATACCCCCTGCCCCTCTCCCCTACCCACCCACTCCTACTTCTTGGCCCTGGTGTTCCCCTGTACTAGGGCATTTAAAGCTTGCAAGACCAAGGGGCCTCTGGAAGGATCTTTTTTTACCATGTGGCAGATTGACTATGAAGATAAAACACAATGAGGGAAAGCACTCATGAACAAAAGCTGTAGACTTGTGGTAGATATAGGAAGACGATAATCAAGTATCATGGAAACAACTTAGATGTTGGTAGCTGAATATGTCATTTGAATAGCTAGTTTTCACTTGGTTTTGTTTTGGGTAATCAGTTTTTAATTTTATAGAGTCAAAAGGATGACTGCTTAGGACACCAAACATTTAAAATCACTGAACATTAAATTATTTATATTACAAAATATGTGACTGTTTGCTAGAGCTCCAATAATAGTTTTATATAGAGTAAAATTATTGAACAATTGTTAATACCACAATATATTTTTTTAAATTTGATACTAAATTTTAAAAAAAATTTAAATTTGATTCTAGCATTAGAATACCCAGTAGTAAGATCAAATATTTATTCAGCTTTCCTTGTCAAATATATGACAAAGTATATAACCAGTGTCTTTTTTTAAATAATTATGAATCCTAGGAGATATCATTTATGTGCCTCTATTCTAATGTGTTCATGTAGTTTGAACACACACACACATACATACATACCCACATACAAAATAATTATATATAATTGATTAATACATATTTATATATGATTAAAACATATAACTTATATAATTAAAATGTAGACAATGTTGAGGAGTCATTTATTTATTTTCAATACAACTTCTGGATATTTTTATGTAGCCATTTTGATTCTATAAGTATTGACGTTGCTAGTTATACTCTATGCTATTTCCTTTTAAAAAACAGTTTGACTGAGTCTTCTTAGGCTCAATATTCCTGTTGTACTATACTTTTTCAATTGTATATTTAAAAAAATATACTGCAGCATATTGCTTTGCGGGTTGCATTTTTCACTTGTCAAGATTTACATATTCTAGTGTGGCATGAGCTTTGCTGTGAAATCCTCAAGTTCTGTTTATTGTTTTACCATAGCACAGAATGACTTAAATTGGTAGCTTATTTGCATACCATCCACAAAGTTTTGGGTTTGATATTCCAGTAATGAAGAAAACTGTGCATGGAATTTCATATCACTGATTCCAGTACTTGGGTGCTATCAAGACTCAAATCCTAGCATCAGGATTAAGAATTCTCAGTCGGGGCCTAGCAAACACAGAAGTGGATGCTCACAGTCAGCTATTGGATGGAACACGGGGGCCCCCAGTGGAGGAGCTAGAGAAAGTACCCAAGGAGCTAAAGGGGTCTGCAACCCTATAGGTGAAACAACAATATGAACTAACCAGTACCCCCAGAGCTCGTGTCTCTAGCTGCATATGTCTGATGGCCTAGTCGTCCATCATTGGAAAGAGAGGCCCCTTGGTCTTGCAAACTTTATATGCCTCAGTACAGGGGAACGCCAGGGCAAAGAAGTGGAAGTGGTTGGGTAGCAGAGTGTGTGTGGTGGGGGGTATGGGGGACTTTGGGGATAGCATTGGAAATGTAAATGAAGAAAATACCTAATTAAAACAAAAAGAATTCTCAGTCACCTTCAGCTACAGGCTGAGTTAGAGGACAACAAAAGAAGGGACATCTAAGCAGTGTCAAAGCAAACAAACAAGAAGCTACTGTGAGCACTTGCCACCATGAACTAAGGGAGCTGTAGAATAGGTGTGCTATCTCTAATGGTGTTAAGTTATACTGTCTGACAAACACAGTTAAAACAAGTGACTATAAGAGCATCCATCTGTCGCATATGTAAGCCATAGCTTGGCCTCTGTAATTTACATTAAAAAGAAAAAGCAGCTTTCTCTTATAGGTAAACGGTACAATATTTGAGTGAATGAATGCTTAGTGCCTCTTGACAGAATATTATCATCTAACATAGCACTGTTGTTTTTCAAGAAAATGTTAGGGTTTTTTGCATTATAATACATTGTCATGCACTCTGTGTTCTCACACTATTTTGAGCAACTACTTATAATGATTTAATTTGCAAGACTGTGTGGCTAATAAGCTTTCTGTTTAAAATCCTCACACTGAGCTTTCTAAGAGGGACGTGGTCTACATGTAAAGTGTTTGCGAAACCATCTGAATTACGGGCAGAGATGCATTACGAGCTGCCGTGACTGTTTGTTGTGGCTGCCTAGTTAGCTCCCACTTGAACAGCTGAAGTATGATCTTCCTGGTCCACTAAAGCCAGATCAAACAAGGACTACACCAACTTCAGTGAGACATCAACCTCATAAACAAAGTTGAGTTGAAACACTCACTTGGAATATGTGTTCATGGAGTAAGAATGCTATGTAACATAAAGACACAAGTTGGTCTTCCTAAACCCACAACAATTCCTACAGAATATTCTAAAATGTTCCTTTGAATGTAATAAAACATCATAATGATCCATTTTAACTTAGATGATGATTTTTTATAATTATAAATGTTATGTGTAATGAATTTACTTATTGAATATATACAATACAAAATCTAACTTGGACATACTCTTACTGAGTATTTATCATACCTCCTGTATTTCATTTTTAATAAATTGTGTGTGTGTTAATATAAATCTAGTAAGTCATTTATATGTAATAATTGACTTTTGTCATAATAAATTAATATCTTAAATCTAGATCATAGATCTAACCCATATGAACATGAATGACTATAATAAATATACTGTAGTTTAAAAATATATATGGATGATTCTCAAGAAAAAAGTTGTCTCCTTGTAGTTAAGTACCAAAAAAATCTTGAATAAACATCTTGAATACACTTAACTATGCATAGTTGTTGAGCAGGAGAACCTGAAACTCCCTGGATACAGTCCGTTTCTTACATCTTTATTCTCTAGAAGTTCTTGCACTACAAAATTCCTCTTTCCATTCTGGGTTCAAGACAGACCCCCTCCATGAAAATTTCAATTTCACTAGTTCAGAATCTTTGGCAGATACTACTTCATGTGTGTAAATATGTTAAACATAGAAAGCTAAGGCTTACAAGTAGAGAATCATGAAGTTCATTCTGTGGATGTATGCCACAAAAAAAAAAAAACCTACGTATTTAAAATAAATGTTAAACAAAGAGAGAGTTTATTTCCAGTGTGTGTGTGTGTGTGTGTGTGTGTGTGTGTGTGTGTAAGATTGTGCTAACCCATACCTGTGTATGTGGAAGGTAGAGGATAACTTCCAGTGTCTCCACTCATTCTGTTTTAGACATTACCCATATGCAATATGTAGTCTCTCTGAACATATATAGAACATTACATTTCAGTAAGGTTTTCTGGATGTCCCTGGTTCCATTGTCTCTGCTTTTTCACCCCTCCTCCCTAAACACACACACAAACACACACACACAGACACACACACATACACACGCACACATACACACATACACACACATGCACATACACACACACACGCATGCACACATACACACACATGCACATACACACACACGCACACACACACACACACGCACACACAAACACACACATACACACACACACATACACACACACACACACACACACACACACACACACCCCATGAACTCTGCCCTGCCTAGAGTTTATAAGGCTGCAAAGGAAACAAGTTCAAGTTCTCAAGCAATATAGCAAGCAGCAATGAAGCACCTATACAGTCTCTGTTGTTTTCTTTAAATAACAACTAAGTGGAACAGAGCAAGAGCAAAGACTATGTTTAAGACAATGTATGTTTGAACTTATTGAACATTTGTTCATTTCTTTCTTGAAGGTCACTCATTGCTCATCTGTCACTGCCCAGTCTGTCTTGTATCATCTTCCTCTTGTATCCACGTGGGAAGATGACATTCACCCTTAAAGGAATTTGATGATATGTCCAAAATTTATATCAGGGACTGATCCAAAGGCCCCTGAAAAAGTTGTGGTGTTTTTGTTTTCTTTTTCCTGAGCCTGTGATCTGCTGTGCACTGGCATTATATTACCTAAGACTATAACAGCTTTAGGTAGGTACAAAGCTGTTATGATGGAGATTAAAAGGAGGCTTATTCTCTGTTCCTTTAGATGGAAAAGCCACATCCTGGTTGGTTTCTGGGCTAATAGTAGACAAGCATTTAGGAAAAAAATATGTATGTCATAATACTAACATTTTTTTCATAATTATTGATACTTCCTGGGCACAAGAGATTGGGAATTGACTATTTCAAGTCAATATTCAAGAAAATCACTTGTAGGTAAAACAGATATTACTACAGTCATATAAAGAAATCTGATTTAAACATTTCCTACTGGTTCAGAAATCCAGGGTATTTGGCAATGTTTTAGAAAGTGGTAAAGTGTTACACTGTTGAGAAAGGGTGGACTTTTGTCTTGGGTATTGACCTGGACACTAAGACATTCAATTAAAGATTGTTGTCTTATTATCTTAATACATTAGATATTTTTCATCTACATATTCTTTAAACTTCTACTATATTTTGGATGGTGATATGCTTAAAATAAGTCATATTAATAAGATAATGCATTCTAATTTTCATACTAACTTTTCTCTGCTGTACAAAATAAATATTCATATGTCCTTGTTCAAAAGTTTAACCAATCCACAATTTTTATATTCTTTCCTCAAAGCAGTTTATATACCTGACAAAATTACCCAAGCAATATTTCTGTAACTAAGCACTGGAGTACAAAGGGATCCCATGAATACATGCATAATAGATTGTAAATTGAAGGCTAAACAGTAATAGAAGTGAATTTTGCATTTTTCCCCTTTCTCTCAATGAATCAAGGAAGAATGACAAACATATGTCATAGAAGGCCCATTAGCTGACATACAAAATCATGCAAACAATGTGGTTTTCTGGAGAGACTAATGACTAAGAGTGAGAAAGTAGTTTGAATAATTAGAATGAGTTGAAAAGCCATCTATTGCCTTCTTTAGCTTGCATAGAAGACTCAGAAGTAAAAATGCTGTTCTTTTGAGACAGAAACAGGACACCAGTCAAATGATAAGAGCTATTAGTGTAAGGCTCCTCTTACTGAGTGAGGGGCCTCTGAGCTAGTGTGTGCACTCAGTATTTCTAATCTTTTTCTTTGCTTCACTTTTATTTTGGCTTTTAAGGTAATAAATCCCATATTAATATAATGTAAGAAAAGTTCAAATTTCTTTAGTGAGTTATATAAACATAGCTCATGATCTGGTATAAAAATGTATTACTTTAGAAGTCAGTAAAGTAAAAAAAAATTCTTTTCATTGTCAGTGTAAATAAGGAATTATATTTTACAAAATGAACATGACATTTCTCTCTGTGATAGGAATTTTGTAGATATTTCATTTAATTTATAATTACATGCAAATATTTTTGTCTTTACTAACAAACAATTTTATTAGTAGGTATAAATTTTAGTCAAGGGGGAGATGAAAGCATCAATAGTTTGCTATTAAAATGAAACATGAATTAATGTTTATCTGTAAACTATGAAACACAGTACTGACTTATTTTTCTAATTTGCTCAATTACTGAAAAAGTTCATGCTAAAGAAAATTTTTATAAAATGACAAATAAAATCTCATCTTAAAATTATATATATAGTATAGTATAAAATATATATATTATATATTATATTTATAATATATATATTACAAATAAAAATAAACCATAGTCATGTTTATGGTATACAATTTTTGTTGTATAATCTGTAATATTCACTATCACAAAATAGAATGAAAAATTTGTCTTACACTTCTTTTTGAATTTGAATTTATGTGAACATAGCTGAAAAGGGTTCTAATGAGAAAAATAGATAATTCAAGTGATATGTGCTGACATATTCTAAAATTAGAGCTACAGTCTTAGTAGAGTGCGACATAAGGCATACAGTAAAAAACACATTTTCAGTTATGAGTGCCACGTAATTGAATAATCCTCTTCAGTAAGTCGCCTGCTATTTCAGTGACTCAGTATTCATGCCACATGGTTTTCTACTTACATATTAACCCTGGTATTAAGACATTCAATTAAAGATGTCATTTTACTCCCTTAATACACTGGATTTTTCTATTAATCTGTGTATTCCTTAAACTTCTGCTAGCTTTTTGATAATTATATGCTACTCTCTTCAGTTAATAATTTCATCATGATAAATGTTGATTGCCTCTGTCATTCCAGGTCCACCCAACTCACTGCAGGAAAAGCTGAGACCTCTAACAGTTTATTAAAGAGAAAAATCAAGTAAAATACTTTATTTAAACTAAGGAGCATGCATAGCACAAAAATTCAGTAAATTATAACAAACTATTGCTAAATATCAGTTGATTTATTCAGCCTAATTAGGGTTGCTGAATACAATATGCAATATTATGAATATTAGAGACATGGATAAAGCAGGCATAATAGACCGTCAGTAACTCAAATACTATGGACACCTAAAGCATCTTCCTTCTGTGGAAGAGATATGCATGGATATCTATGCTTATCTTAAATATTTTTACTATGCTGTTATTGAATTCTTTGCATCAAAGTTAAGGGTCTGAATTATTTTTAGCCTTGCACAAATCTAAGAATATGTAGTTTAAAAAAATTAAAATTCTCCAGGTACATATACTGAATTGGTAGACCTCTCATTCAGAGACACTTTAATTGCACAGTGACATCTAAACATCCACCATGCACTGTCTTTCCATGCACACAAACACTTAAGAAACTAATCATTTAATATTGATTATTTAGTGTTTCACTGTCAACAAAACTGATGTCAAATATGTAGGTTTGCCCAAGCTTAAGTTCAATTAAGTGAAGCAGGTCTCCACTGTCACTGAAGTTTATCAGGCCTGGAGAGTCATATAAGAAAAATAAAGCATAAAATGAACTATTAAATAAGACCTTCTTGTGGGTGTAGAATGAACAGTTAATCAAATACCTGGTAGTTTTTCACAAGCTGTAGATTGAGTTCATAATTTTCTGACTACATTTGGATTTAGTCATGTATTTGAAGAGATATCTGCAAAGGGTTATTGGCTTTATTATAGAACTAAGGAAGATGTTTCATAAGAAGTACAAAGATACTTCTGCATATTAAACTGGTACAAAGCTAGCTTGCCATATCATATATTACAGAACTGACTTTGTTGAAAGAGTTTCATTATTTTGCCCAAACAACTTATAGCTTCAAGTATCCAAAATCTTAGAACACATATCAATAAAAAATAACTTCACATCATCTGAAGGCTGTGGTTATATCAACACAATGGATTTTATTCTTTTCTGGTTTTGGTTTGTTCTTTTGTTTTTGTTTTCTTTTGTTTTTGTTAATGTTGCAGCATTCTCAAACTGAAGATGCTAGCATAATCTATCCTGAGAAGAGTAGGTGATAGCCTCTAGGCTATAGAGAGCATGTAAGGAAATACAGGTGACTTCCAACACTCAGCTACGTCATAATGCGAACTACCAATAACCCTGTGTGAAACCATTTTTCAAAGGATGATGTTTTATATATATATATATATATATATATATATATATATAAAACAACTTATAGCTTATATATAATATATATATATATATATATATTACTTATGTGTTCTCAATGTTGGCCTCTCGATTGTCTCTTGGTCAGTCTCTGAAGGGAAACTAAATTCAAACACAGTTTAACTCACTCACTAGCAGTGTAATTTGGGAAAATACCTTGCTTCCTTTTTTTAAAAATCTATTAATAACACGAGGACCATGTGACATGCAGAATTCTGAGTAACACATAAGGAATTTTACAGGGTTCCTACTGTTAATTTGAGATGTTCTGTATGGAGACAAATGCCGATTAATGAAGACATTTACTTAATGTTTCTTTTCATCTCATATATTTGTATTTCATTATAATAGCTTTCAGCAGTGATAGAAAATTTTCCTTTGTTGAATAATTTGAGACGTTTTGGTGAGTCCCCATGTACTTCATGAAGCAGAAACGACTTGGGTACCAATGTCTGGTATAGGTACTATGTAGACATCATTATTCTAAAACTCTTTCATATTTTAAAAGCAAATCCAGAGCTGTGTCTGGCATGACTGCTTTTGTTGAAGTTTATGTTCACGACTGGAATATTTGATTTTTACAAGTGAATTGTATGAAGGTAAAATTGATTATAAGGACAGCAAAATACAATATTTACCAACTGATATAGAACCAAAGGCATTTTAATCTATATTTAAGGTCTTTCATGAGAAAACCACTTTGAAATGAGAATCTGCCTTTATCAATACTGTATGTGTTCAGTAGACTTAGCATGCTGTGAGCTCACAGGATGATCCAGGCTCCCAAATCCATGAAGCAGAGCCTCTCTTGTTTATAGTATTTAAAATAAATTGTTTCAGTTCTCTGTGGGATTGTTTCCTGTTGAGAAGAACCTCATAATTAAAAGCAGCAACTGGAATAGAATTATAATGCAGGTATTTTGACAATGCGGGCACCTGGTATATTATCTTGAAATAAACTGACCTATGGCTATTACCGATAGTGTTCATTCTAGGGGAGATTTGCATAACTACAGAGAATTAGTCCCTCTGCCCATCTTTTTTTGAAAAGAGCATAGAGTTTTTAGTAGAGAGGAGGTAATTATGCTATTTGGGATAATAGTCAGATTTACTGTCTAGAATGTTATTCTGAACACTACATGAATTTCAGTATAATTGTTCAGATCCTGTTTTTATAAAAGCTGATTCATTTTTTCAGGTCTTTCTTTAGTCTCTCCTTTTATCCCTATTGTCATTTTTTTTTTAAGCAAGCAGGTCTACATTATATCAACTCTTCTTTTTACTATTATTAATATTGACCTTTGTCTGTGTCTAGACATTGTTTATTGGAAAAATTAGAATCATCATAAATCATAATTTATTTTGCCAAATGGTGACTGCACTTTTGTTTGTCTCATTACTTACCCATCATTGTCTGCAATGCTTATAAGCCAAGTGATCTCTGGAGAATTTCATGGGTGTCTACAAACACATACTTCTTCATTCTTTCTTCAGAGTAAAAAAATCACTCAAGAGCACAGTGAAAGTATTCTCAAATTGGCCTTGTTATTAAGAGAAAACAGTAAAATGATTGCATTTTTTTTCGGTTTTTCGAGACAGGGTTTCTCTGTATAGACTTGGCTGTCCTGGAACTCACTTTGTAGACCAGGCTGGCCTCGAACTCAGAAATCCACCTGCCTCTGCCTCCAGAGTGCTGGGATTAAAGGCGTGCGCCACCCCACCTGGCTCAAATGATTGTATTCTTAAAGCTAAATAAACTTGCTATATTTGAATTCTGGTGACATTTGTGTATGATGTGCTAAATGCATTATCTACCAATACAATATTTTCTCATTCAGGACTTAGTTAATTCTGGTTTTTTTTTCTTATCTAAATATATTATTATTGTGACAATAAAAAAAGAATTAAATATTAAGCATTTTGCATGGATCACCTTACAAATTGCCCATTAATAGTATAAACAAATACAAAATTTTTCTTTTAGATTAATGAGATTTGTAAGATTTTTAGAAAATTCCAGGTAACTCTTTGTGACCATCAAGAAAATTCTTAACCTCTCACTATTGAATTTGAAGTTTAAGTTAAGCACTTCTGTTACTTAAGGCTATAATCAAAATTATATTACAACATATTAACATTTTACTAATATTTTTTCTAGAAAATAGAAATCACCTAACTCATTGAAATATATATTATTGCTGCCATTCAGTTGGTGGATAACTACCTATTTTGAGGGTTCACGATTGAGTTATAAATTTTTATACTGTCATTGGTATATACAGCATCCATGACATATGTGTTTTGATGATGAAGAAATTTAACATATTCTTTGAAGTAATCTAGATATAATTAAGAATTGTTATTCCATAATCTGTCTATATCCAAAATATTATTCTAATATTACAAAACATAGGCCTGAAATATCATTAAAGTATAAAGTTAATTGTATCTCTTTTAACTATGTTTGTCTCAAAATATGCTATCTCAAACACATCTACCCTGGAGATTGTGGAGATGTCAGGAAAGAGAGATGAACATACACAATTAAAAAATATGCAATTTTTATTATTTATTCAAAACCACCAAATAAAATTGCATGAGCACTGTCTTCCATATACTTCTCCTAACATGAATTGTTGCATGGCATCCTCGTGCAGCCAGTCCACAAAGCTATCTGTGAAGGCAGGAAAGCATTCTTTCTTGAAATGGATGTTTCACTTTCTTCCTCCCTGTAGCCATTCAAAGTCCTTTGTCTATTTATATTCATTATTGCCGCTTCCAGAACAGAGTGGGTTTTCATTACTTCATTGGCATGGGAAACATTGATTCGGGTTTGCTGTCAGTTCTGACCCATTTCATCCCTTTTCCACTTTTATTCACTGAAAACACACGGATACAGAAAACAAACTACATGGTTTAAAACAGAACGAAATGAATAGTGTATCACAGATTACGTTGTTATGTGTCATTTGAATTTAATAGAATCCCATGTACTAAAAAAGTACACAAAGAAGCTCATGAAAAACTATATTTTAAGGATTTTTTATACACCGTGCTTTTGAAAAGTGTATTAACATTACCAACACACTGAATGTGCACTATATTATTATTAAGTGCGATTTTGATTTCCTCTAAGATATTCTGCTGGTCACTAAATGTAGTTTCGTTCCAGGACTGATAGATTAAGTTCACAGTTTGATTGGAGTAGGTTGCAACTATTTAGCATGACTCATTCAATGTATTTTCAATTTAGCCTTTGTTTTCTGTGGCTACTATGGTTATCTAACAAGCTCTTCTTAAACTCTGACTCACATATATATACAAAAATATCCTCACATGGACTGTATTCATTAGTAGCATAGGATCCTTAGGATTCTGATTTGTTCGGTTTTGTTTGTTTGTTTTCTTGTTTTTGGTTTTGTTTTTGCTGTAAGTAATAACAACAATATAATGTAATGAATTCACTTTTATGACTAAATACCTAGGAAAAATCAGTAAAAATATTTATTACATGCTTTCCTTTGTAATAATTATGAATGTGAAGAAATAGTAGAATTGAATTTTCTTAAGATTTTTAATTTTATCCATTAATTTAATTATTTAAATACTTTACATCTGGATTGCTGCCCCCTTCCCATCTCTCCCTCACTGAGTCTCTCCTCCCTTTCTCCTTTGATAAAATGGAGGTCTCCCTGGGTATCTTCTCACTCTGGCACAACACGGTTCTGCAGATCTAGGGGCATCCTCTCTCACTGCAGTTAGACCAGGCAACCCAGATAGGAAAAGTGATTCCACAGATACGCAACAGATTTAGGTATAGCCCCCACTCAAGTTGTTGTGGCACCCAAGTGAAGAATGAGCTGCATCTCTGCTACATATGTGCAGGGGTCTTAAATCCAGCCTGTGTATACTCTTTGGTTGGTGGTTCCGTCTCTTAGCATCTCCAAGGGACAAGTTAGTTGTCTCTCTCGGCATTCCGGTGGAGTTTCTATCCCCTTCAGGTCCTCAATCCTTCCACTAATTCTTCCATAAGAGTCCTTGAGCTCCCTCCAAACTTTCACTATTGGTTTTCTGCATCTGTTTCAATCAGCTTCTAGGTGGAGCCTTTGAGAGTACAGTTATGCTAGCCTCCTGTCTGCACACATAACAGAATATCATTAATAGTGTCAGGGATTGGAATTTGATTATAGGATGGGTCTCAAGTCAGGCCTGTTATGACTGGCCATTACTTCAATCTCTGCTCCATATTTTTCCCTCCATTTCTTGTACACAGGATATATTTTGGGTCAAAGGTTTTGTGGGCATGTTGGTATCTTTATTCCTCCACAAGAGGTCCACAGGAGGTAGTCTCTTCAATTTCCATGTCTCCACTGCTATAGATCTCAGCTAAGGTCACCCCCATTGACTCCTGGGAGGCCCCCCAATTCCACATTTCTGGAACGTTCTAGAGATGTACCTCATCACCCACTCCTGACAGCTGCAGAGTTTTCTTCATTTTCCTGGCCCTTATGTCTCTCCACACACCTGATTCTGAAAACCCCATTTCACTCCCCATCCCCCTTTCTACTCAGTCTCTCCCCATCCCTGCCCATCTGCCTCCTATGACTACTTTATTCTCCATTCCAAATGAAATTTAAGCATCCTTTCTTGGGACTTTTTATTTTTTATTTTTTATTTTTTTTTTTAGTTTATGTTTTTTTTTGTTTGACTGTATGGAATGTATCTTGGGTATCCTGTACATTTTATGGTCACTTATAACTGAGTGCATACCATTCATGTACTTTTGGGCTCTGAGTTAGCTCACTTAGGTGATAATTTCTACTTCCATCCATCTGCCTGCAAAATTCATGATGTCTTTGTTTTTAATAGCTGAATAGTAGTATTTCATTTTCTGTATGCATTCTTTGGTTGAGGAACATTTGAATTTTTTTCCTGTTCTAGATAGTATGAGTAAAGCTGTTATGAACATAATGGAGCACATATCATTATGGTGCGATGGAACATCTTTTGGGTATATGCCCAAGAACAGTATACCTGGGTCTTTGAATCATTTCCTTTTTTCCTTCCAACCTCTCATAAGAGATAAATACAATCTTCTTAGTCACTGTAATGTTACATGTATATTATTATTCCAGGGCTTATCACTTATTATTGTATGAACAATTTAAGAGACCCTAAGGAAGAACATTATTTCCAATCTCAGCGTTCTTTAGTGGCCTATATGGCCTATAATCTTTTTGTCTAGGGATAGAGACCGTAAGATTTCCCTTCCTCCATATTAGCATGTCCATTGGTATTATCCCTGATCTGGATTTGCTTGCCCAGCCTGTTGAGACTTCATGGGTATAGCAATGTTGAACTGGAAAGAAAAATTACTAAAATAATTGGATCTGACAAATCAAAAATCAGTTTTAAATAGATTCTTTGTTAACTCAGAAAGATCAGTCTGTCTGTTGTCACTAGTGAATTTCTGTATATTTTGTTCTCACACACTGGATAAGGGAAAAAAAATTGAATTCAAATACCTTAAGTGTAGCTTTCTGCTGTCCCCTTCCCCCTTTTTAGATAAAGCTACTTACAGGAAATCTAGGATTACACACTGATGTGACAGCTCATCCTCCTGTTGCTGGGAGCTGTGTAATTTAAAACTATTCTTTTTACAAGTGGCTTAATTGAGGTTTTTGTAAGATCTAACCAGACCAATGGAAAAGCAAAACTATTTTAGGAGCTCTAAATCCTCTAAGATATGTGCTTCTTACACTAGAAGGCTCTGTCTTGTGCTCCAAATAGCTTGAGACAGCCCATGATCCCCATTGTTTTCACTCAGGTGCTGCTGTAACTAACTCCCTTGGAGTGAAAATTCTCTGGAATAGCATGAGACTTTTGTGGTTTTTCAGACATCAGCTTGGATGTATTAAAAAAAAAAACAACAACCCATAAACATTGTTCATGGGCATTCTTGGTTGTTATAGATAGTGGCTAGTGCTTTGATGAGCCTTGGAGTTTATAGACACTCATGGTATCATACCATGAAAAACTCCAGATACATGCAGTGCATCCAGCTTTTGCAGTTGCAACACCCTGTTGCAAAACACAAAGTCGACATCTGACAGACTTCACTATGAGTTGTAAAGCATAGCTAAAGCAAACCTTGTAATGTTTTACGCGCGTTTACAATTTTATGCTGGGTTGTGATCCTAGCTATCCTTGGCTGCACAAAACATGAGGACCTCAGTTCAGGCAGGCCTATTGGGGACTCTGATGATTTCATCACTTTGCCTAGTGTAGAATGGAGCAGGCTAGACTTACGTCATACTTGGAATACCGCTGGCGCCACAATTTAAACAGGAGGTTCAAACTGACAGGGAAAACCCTGCTTAAGATAAAATTCCATTCACGTGATAACAGTCTAGGGTTGATCCAGTTTGTTTTCTCTTGTCAGTTATAGAGTAAAAAGGCAGGAGGAATCCAAAGCACCACAGGTTGCAGCAGAGAGATCTGAGGCACCACATACAATTCAGACGTGCAAAGGAAAAGGTCATAGAGGAGAAGACGCTCAAAGGCAACACACAAAAAGAAAAAAGCCCCTGTAAAGCTAAGTGGGGAAATCTCGGGAAGCCAGGAAAAAAAGTCAATCACTTCTGGAGTGCTGAGCTTTTAAAGCTTTTAGAAGACTTTTCCTTTCTTAATTTTGAGTTGGCCCCTTTAAAGAATGCTCGGATGATTAATTGGCCCTCTACTGTTGTAAGGTTTGTCCTGAGGAGGCCTTGAACTTGTTGAGGCATTCCATCAGAGGACCTGCTTGTGGTAGATAAAAACCATAAGGCTTAATCTGCCAGGCTTTTGTTCCTACTAAGAGAATAAGGGAGAAGCTGGCCTTGGAAATTCTTAACCTTTGTTACATAGTCCTGGTCCCTGTGCCTACAGGCTGACCCTGGAGTCTGTCTGACTCTTAGTCTTTAACAAGCAGTGGTGATTTTATTTTATCCCTGGACTGAAAATTCATCTCTATTTTTTTTTTCTCAGAAGAAATAAAGCAGCATTTTGATATTTGTAGTTAAATAGGATAAAATCAAAAGAGAGCATTAATAGAAGGATGGAGAAGTGGTTCAGTTAGTAGCACAGGAACTTGAGTTGATCCTCAGTGTTAGGATTTAGCAGCAGACTGCCTTACATGGTGAGATCCAAGGAATGATACAGCAGAGATCATGCCACGGAACAGATCACATGCAAGAGACTTACTGGGGATGAGAGCTGGGGTGGAGATTATTAGGTGTGGGAGAAGGATGCAAAAGTTTTAACGGGGTATCCTTGTCACATCGGGGAAATACAAAGCTAAGACCATGGAAATGTGTTGCATTTGTCAATGGTGTGTGAAGATTCAGCTTCTAGTACTGAGTCCCTGATTTTTAATACACAGAACTCATTTAAATGCAGAACAACAATAATAAAAAAAGCCAGGCAGTGGTGGCACACGCCTTTAATCCCACCACTTGGGAGGCAGAGGCGTGCAGATTTCTGAGTTCCAAGCCAGTCAGAGCTACACAGAGAAACCCTGTATCCAAAAAAAAAAAAAAAAAAAAAAAAAAAAAAAAAAAAAGCAGAAACAAATAGATACTTGTAATATCTATTATTAGATAGATATTACAGAAGAGAAGAAAGGCAGGATGATTCCAACATTGAAAATTCTCCAAAGTAAGACAGCCTATTTCATAAAACCAGATGGGTAACTTTTACGGACCTACAGCCAAGGTTGACCTCTGGCTTCCACATGCCTATTGACACGTATGGGCCTCCCTCAAAACACATATACCTGCACACATATACAAGCAAACATAAAAAAAATAACCACAACGATCAAGCAGTGTTGATGCAATGGTAACATATATGAACCAAAGTGCAAGTAAGGAACTATATCACACTGTATGTTTTATGTATGTTTTAGAGCATTCTGACAGTCTGAAGGTTTTATATAATGTATTTCAGGTCATATTTTAAATTTTTGAATGGAAACCGTTAAGGAGACTTGTTAACATGTCTTTAATAAAAGGCAAACAAAGTAATTCCTTGATCTTACATCCCAGCACAGGCTATACCACTTCAACTCAGCAATGAATGCTATACTTGGGGTTATTTCCTTTCTAATAGAGGGTTTTGAGCTTTGCAATGAGCAATGCTCAAAACTCCTGTATCTACTTGAAGCATTTGGCAGAACAGAGAGACATATTATGCTGCTGAGACACAGTTAATATTTTAGCATTCATTAATTCATTATTCCAAAGTTATTCATTGTGAATCTGAAATGTGCCAAGCAGCTCTCTAGGCAGGATATTTATCAAGCCAATATGTTTCATTTTTTTTGTTCTACTAGCATGTTAACATCATTTTGATATTATTCTTGCTAAAAACATGGCATTTCCAGTTTGGAATAGACTGTATTCGTTCTTCTACTGAGCAAAAAGACAGAAATAATAACAGACTGAAACACCCAAACAAAAGTACCCCTTACAGCACATTAAGGATGCAGAACAGTTTTCTATTTCACCCGGGGCAGGGTAAGGATGTCCATTAGGACAGGGAGGTAGAGTTCAAATTTGATGGAAGGGTGGGAGGCAGATTATTAATGAAGTCAGTCATGGTGGAACTGCTATAAACCAGTGTTACCATTTCAAATGTCAGGGAGTATGACACTAGTGAACTTGTATTCATTTTCAAACATTTCACATAATGTATTGTGCTTTCTAAAGAATAGAGGTCTCTAGCATGTGAAATAAAATTATTTGCATTTGTTCTTTTTCTTAGATCTTGAATATCTTAACAACAAAATCCATATGGAACTTAATTTTGTGACTGTCACAGTCTTTTGGAAGGGTTTACACTACTATTATTTCTTGAATAAAGATCTAGGTACATAGTTCTATTTTTTTTTCACTGTTTTTTTTTATTACATATTTTCCTCAATTACATTTCCAATGCTATCCCAAAAGTCCCCCATACCGCCCCCCACTTCCCTACCCTCCCATTCCCATTCTTTTGGCCCTGGCATTCCCCTATATTGGGACATATAAAGTTTGCAAGTCCAATGGGCCTCTCTTTCCAGTGATGGCCGACTAGGCCATCTTTCGATACATATGCAGCTAGAGACAAGAGCTCCGGGGTACTGGTTAGTTCATCATGTTGTTCCAACTATAGGGTTGCAGATCCCTTTAGCTCCTTGGGTACTTTCTCTAGCTTCTCCATTGGGAGCCCTGTGATACATCCAATAGCTGACTGTGAGCATCCACTCCTGTGTTTGCTAGGCCCCTGCATAGTCTCACAAGAGACAGCTATCTTTGGGTCCTTTCAGCAAAATCTTGCTAGTGTATGCAATGGTGTCAGCGTTTAGAAGCTGATTATGGGATGGATCCCTGGATACGGCAGTCTCTAGATGGTCCATCCTTTCATCACAGCTCCGAACTTTGTCTCTGTTAGGTCTTCTCAATACTTTAAAAGTAACAATAAAATAGAGACAAAGCAATAGCAAAACAAAAGCATAGATATGATTTTTAAATTAATTTTAAAATCTATAATCTATAATATAATTAAGCCTTTATCTCTTATCATTCCTCTCTCCTACCCTCCTTGCTCTTTGTCAACTTCAGGTTCTATTTTGTTTGAGTTGTTATACACACACACAGACACACACACACACACATATATATGTGTGTGTGTCTGTGTGTATATGATGATCAAGTGAATATATATATATATGTATATATATATATTTATGAATACACGCACACACACACACAGATACACACACACAGACACACACACAAACAAAGCTGACCATTTCGTATTGGGTAGCAACTGCCATGTGGAATTCATTTGTGTTGATCAACTATTCCTGAATATATCAACTACCCTGGAACATTGTTGATATACTTACAGTGTCACTTTATTTTCAAAAACTGGTTTTTCTCTCTTATAGCAGCTATCAGCAGCAAATAGCTTCTTGGTTAAAGGCAGAATCTTGGGTATTCTGCCTACTCCCTCTTCTCCATCCTGGGATTTTATCTGGCTTAAACTTACACAGCTCTTATTTATGCTGATTATCTTACTTTATGTTTGTTGTTTTTTCTCTGATTCTTTTTCCTTAGAGATAAGGTGCAAAACATGAAATTGAATGGGTAATGAGTTAGGGAGGATCTATGAGGCGTTGGGGGAGGGCAAAGAATGAGATCAGAAAATTATATGAAAAAATTAAGCCAATAAAAACCCAAACAACAATACATCATATTTTCTTTAAATCTGTCCTAAGCCTTGCAAGACAGCAGCTAAGCCTGTGTGAATTGTAATGAGACTCCACTGTCATTGCAGCACTCAGGTTGATTTTGAGGGAATTGAATGGAAAGCCGGAAATACCCTAAATCCTGGACCAATTTTACGTCATTAGTTGCTCTTTCCTTGGAACGTTAAACAATCCTCAAAATATGTCTTATTAATGTTGCTCTAAAAGGTTTGCTGTTGCCTATGCAACTTCTTTGGGAAACTCATCTATCATTTTTCCAGCTTAAAAAGGGATTTTAGTAGAAAACATATTTAGTGTTAGAAGCCCCCTTTTTAAAAGTGTGTGGTTGACCAAATGTCAACCTGACTCATGTCTAATTTGTTTCTTTTTGAGATGTTCTGACCTGATCTGAAATATAATTTCTTTACTGATCGATTGTATAAATGAACCATAAGTGTGGAAGATAAAGTAAGGAGGCACAAAGGATATTTATGGTTAGATTTGGATACTCACGATCAAATTTTAAAATAAGACAAGACCGCCTGCACATCTAAATGTGTGCTTAACAGACGGCAGCTGTTGAGTAATTTTTTTCTTTTTAACCTGCTAGGATACTGCTGAAACCTTTTTGGCAATTAAGGGTGGATGTAAAATGTTCAAGTGATCGGTGTCATTTACCTATGTGTGTCTCCTTAGTTACAACTGTGTTTCTGGTAGGCACCGTGGGTTTCCATTAATTTGCCTGTGTTGTGCAGGTTTTTGATTCATTTCAGAAACCTAAAGAGGAAATAGTTGATCAACTTACTCATTTTTTTGTGTGCTGATGTTATAATGTGCTGTAGAGTCATCTTTAAGATTAAGTTGTAGTCATATGTTATAGCCTGCCATTTCATGTAAAAGGGTAGGCACTGCTAGCTCTAACACAACTTCTAACAAATCAAACTAAGATGAACATGTCATGGACCACAGAGCTCCAATACTCACTAGTAACCCCCATCTCCAAACAGAACCAAAACACTTTAAGATGTGTATGTCAGTTGCATTTTTCGGTATGAAAACACTCAACGTAGAGACTCATTATCTGTGTGCAATTCTTCTTGCAATTGTCCCAGACATTTTATTTTCATTTCTCCTTTCCCATCTTTTGTCCCTGCCCTCTGATTTTGACTGACCCCATTCCCCCATTTATGTTTCTCTCTAGTTCCTTATTTTGGTTCATCATTTCAATATCTCTATTTAGTTTTCTTATTTACTATTTCTTAAGATGTCAAAAAGCACTGTACCTTGATTCTTTCCAGATTTTCTTTTTCAACTTTCCTTGCTAAGCTTCTTCAGTTGGCAAGCTAAATTTTCTGTATTTTCACTGAACAACATAGAAAGCAGAAACCATCCTTACTTCCATGTTTCATTCCTCCTCTCTTGTCTGAAACATCTATTTACTGTACTTAGACCTAAGAGTTTGAGGAATGGAATCTTGTTTACTCTTCATGGTGTCTCTATAAGAGATTGGGAGGTTAATGGCAAGGCAGAAATAATTAAGTTGTATATACCTAGAAACAATTGATAGGATTACAGAAACAGGTGTGCCTATTCCAGGGACTTCAGTTGAGCTCAATCATTCAACCTCTTTCCCTTTAGATTAGGTTTTCAAACAAATTATATATCACATGTTTATTATTTTTGGATATGGGTACAACTTGTGCTATTTTCTTGATACAATAAAAAGAGTCCCCACTTCTGTCAAGCTTTGAAGAGTCAACTCCCACAGCTTATGGGAATAAGGGTATTCTGTGTATTCAGAGCTATCCTTGATAGTTTGTAAGGATAAATAAGTGCTATACGCAATGACAGCTGAGCTATTTATCTCAATGAAGGTGGGTGTGCAGAATATAATTAGCGCATGGTCACTGTTCAAAGGTCATATATCAATGGACAAAAGGCATGCCAGGTGTTTAGTGTCCAGTGTATCTTTTAGATATTGTCTTCATTATCATTCCCAGGTGCTGAAAGAGTGAAAAAAGGGCTTTTTAATCATTACACATTCATGTTAAATAACATACTCATTTATGATACAGTAAGATCAGGGAGGCAGCATCTATGAATATGTAGGTTAATATAGTTTTGAAATAAAATGATAACATTAAGAAGAACTAAAAATGATGGAAAATTTCATAGGATTTGATATTAAATACAAAGAAGTAAATTAGACAGGTTGTCATGATTACATTATTATTTAATGTGTAAAATCCAATAATAATTAGGGGTGATATTTCTTGTAGGCTGATAGTCAAGGTTTGCAGCAAACAGCAACATTGTAATCTATTGATGCTTGGTTGTGTGGGATATTTTATTTTTGTAGAAATTTTATGTCCAGTATCTTTTAAAAAAACAGTCAAGAAAATACATTTACTAACTGAGAATTTGTAGTTATTGTTATCCTTCAATATGTAGAGATAAGAGCTCCCAGTCCTAAAAAGAATTCCAACAACATTGAACACTTTAAAAAAACTATCAGGGGTGGGAGAAGATGCACTTCTCATACAAACTCATTTATTTTAGGTTCCTCTAACTTAGCTCAAAATAACCTAATTAAGTATGTTCGTAGTAGCTTTGTGAATTAGTCTGGAAAGAATTCCTTTTCAGAAGAAGAAAAAAAAATATGTGGATCTTTTTCGTTTATCTACAAAACAGCAAATTTAATCATATCTTGCCCAGCAAGAAAGGTTCATGATGCTACTTCCCATCGGCTAGTAGCCCTGGGGTTAAATATTCAATATGATCATCATTATATATGAATTACTATCTAGCTAGAACCTTTGCTTTATGTTTCCAAAGCAAAAGCATGTTAAATGCTAACTGTTTTAGAATGTGTCATGGTAAGTGTCTGGACACACTGTAAGGAGATATTTTATTTCACTGTTTTCTCAAATTCATGAATAATGTATAACCGGTCACACTTCTTAGATCTTCTTAGACTGAGTTCTGAACCTGACTGCAATTGCAAATGCATTTAATCATAGTCAGTCCCCATGTGTTCTTTGGAAGCCATGTACGTATATCATTTTCAGATAATTAGTCCTCATTTTGAATAGACAACATTTTAAATCGTTAAATGACATTCTTTAATACATCCTAAGGGGTAAACGAGTCCCTAAATGTATTCACAGCTTTTATTCAGCAAAGCAACTTCTACTTGACACTTCCTTGAAGACAAGTTCATGTCAAGATGTTTTCTCTTTAAAATCTCTCTCTTGCTCTTAAGCTCTGCATTATCGAGCCCAGTTAACATGCAGAGCAGGAATCCGCTTCTTAACTTCTCCCCTTCTTCAGAAGGTAATTTGCTGCTTGGTAAGAACTTTATGTCTTTTATAGTTTCTGTTCTGTTAAGGTTCTTTACATCAAATTTCTTTACCAAAATGCTAAAATACTTGGAGAGGCAACCCAAAGAATGAAATTATATTATTTTAAAGACAAACATTATAGTTAATTTCTTTCATTTTACCATCTTTTCTGTTCCCAAATGCACCAAAAATAGAATTGAGATTTAAATTCCAAAAATATGATTTTAAAATGCATAAATAGTAATTATATAAAAATTGTTTCTTTAGAGGAAATGAGAGATTATACATAGTTAAGTAGATGACAGAATACTAATTATTATTTATATAGTTTATTATTATATACCTGCAAGTAACAAAAGATTAAGTTTCTATTAAATTTGAACAGCTAGTAATTATAGCAATACAATGCAAACTGTCAGAAAAATCATTGACATATGGAGGGATAATCTTCTAAATTAAATTATAATTCCTCTTCTAAGCCAAATGTAATATCCATTTTTAATATTTATTAATTCAAATAAATAAAAAAGTAGATAACTTTAAGGGATAGCTTTCCTTCAATAAATTTTCCAGGAATATATTAATTAAATATAATTATACAAATTATATCATAAATAAATATATGGGTGATTGTTCTTACAATACTATTGTTTTCCCAAATGATGTAGAGAAACCAATATTTTAAGATAGTCACATTTTTCCTCACTTTGGTCTAAGAAAAAAAGAGAGCTTTGAGTAAAACCTATTTTAATAATATACACTAATTTTATTCACCTAATATATAATAATATAGACTAATATTATTCACCTAAGTGTATAATATGTAGGAGAAGGATACATGAAATGGAAGAGGGTATTAGTTTTTGTAACCTCAGATAACATGATGAAGGTCACTACATGAAGATCTTAATATCGTGAATTTAACTTAACATTTTTTCACTTTTTCCTCAAAAAATTCAGTTGGCTGGCAAGGGGCAGAATGGAAACTCACATTGTATCCCTGACAATTTGCCACTTTGACTTGGTGATTCCTATGCCTCTCTAGACTTCTGTATGAGGCATGTTTCCTTGTGCATGCTCCAATACACAACCTGAAAGTAGCAGAAGTTTCCATGTACTTGAAGGCACCGGTTGGTTCCCTTTTTCTTCATTATGTTTTACTATCTGTAGCTTCTGTCTATTCCTATAGATTATGTTTTAGCCCCAACAGCAGCAAGGTTGCATCTTCCAGAAACTAAATTTTTGGATGTTATCCAATAATTTAATTAATTTAAGAAGTCAAAGTCAAACAATGTTTTGGGTATTTTCTTTTGCAAGTGCTAAAAGATCAGTATTTTCCAGCTCAACCAAGTGAATTATGATGAACACTGTCTTGCATAATCTGGTACTTTGCTAGAAATGCCTGTCTAAAATTATATTTTCTCTTTTATTGGTTAAAGCAGCTACAACTTTTACTTCCAATTTATCAACAACACACTCAGTAAAATAATAATTAGTAATTTGTCATCTACTTAACTATGTATAATCTCTCATTTCATCCAAAGTACCTCCATTATACTGTAGTTTACACAAAGACCTTTTTCTTTTCAAGGAATGACAAAGATTCAGAACCTCATAACTGAGTATGCCCTCTTAGATGTGGAATTTAATATATATATATATATATATATATATATATATGACTTTCTTTTGGATGTATGCCACAATAATAATAGAAGCTTGAGAAAAAATATTAACAATTTAATTTATTTTATTTTGACTTGGAAAATTCTTGATTACATTGAACAACAAATGAGGGTACACCTGGGAGAGAGCAGGTTGAAGGGAAAATGTTTAATTCAGACCAATACATTTCAGGGTTACTCTGACATTGGATGCTTCCATATACACTTGCCTCTTTTTTTTACCCCTGCATCTCTCCAATTTAAAATGTTCCCCTTACTTCAAACTAAGATATTGACGATGTTCAGCCATCACTACTCTGATAGGCAGAAACCTTGCTTTTTCCAGCTTTGACTGTGTATAGAACAGTGATTTTCTACTTCATTTCAACTCCAATAAGTAACTACATCACATCATGACATATTCATAGCCTCTGTTTATATATATATATATATATATATATATATATATATATATATATATATATATATATATTTCTTTTGCTCTGTTATTCATTGAGATGTTGTAAAATGGTAAGGAGCCAGATCTGAATGTAGATTACTTAAGCTTGTCACCACATTCCAATATTCAGTAGGTGCAAACTGTGAAATGTATGTGATAAACAATAAGTCACATGCAAAGTTTTCAGAATCAGGCTTAACAATTCAATATTTCCTCAGCACATGAATGAACATTTTTAATAGCACTTGGACCTCTAATAATCTGTTCTATATACCCTGAGCTAGCAAACTCGATGTAACTTCTCTTCAATGAAATCTTATCTCTTTCATGTTGAGATTTTTATCAAGTTACTGTATCTTGCCACATGACTGAAATCCCCTGGTCATCAGCTTATTTGCAGAATAATGAAGGCTGACAGGTTGAAAGGCAAACCTTGCCAGCGATTTCTATCTGATGGTCTTAAGTACTCAGAGTACAAGCCAATGGTTAATCCAGTGCCTGTGAATTTGAAGTGGGATACTAAGGGAAATCTTACAAAGCAGATGTTTTGGTGAGTGTTTACATTGTTGCAATCCTTTTAGCTTTCTTTTTTGCTATTGTTGCTCTTCCTTATAAGATTGATTTGTTTGACTTGCAAGAGATACATTGGACAATCTACTAAAACTTATGAAAACGAACCCCCCTGCCTGTCTTCTTTGCTTAAGTGCTGCAGAATAGCCAGGGAAACAAAATCATTGTACACACAGGAAAATCTGTTTACACCATGAAACCTATTTTCTTATGTGAGGCCAACTGCTGGCAAACTCAAAACTGAAAACATTGGCAAAAGCAAAAATGCACACAAACATAAAAAAGACTTAAATAAAAGCATGAACAGCAGATGGTGGAGATGAATAGTTGATTGTCACTGTCTGCTAGCCCCACTGTACAGTCTTTGAATTGTTGCAGTACCACAATTTTGCCATGATTTTCTAGGAAATTATGTTGACTATTAAACTCTGATTCATGCTTTTCTTAAATCATCTGCGGGAGAGATGACATGCTAATTGTACTCTTGAAATTTTTATACTTATGAGAGTGTAAGCACAGACAAGTTTTGCCAAAGAAGAAGTCCAAATGTATATAATTTGACATTGTGATGGATTAATACTTAGGCACCAGAAAGGGAGTGCAATTAGACAATTTTGAATGTGACCTCCATTTTACTGTCTATATGACTTTAAGGAGTCACAGTCAATTCTCCCTTTCTAAAGACTCTAGTTATTTGGCTGACTTAAGTAAATCAAAATTTATCAGCGAACTTCAGTGGGATATGTGAAATCTCATCACAATTACACCTAATGCTAGAAAATTGTAATTAGTATTAGTTACCAATTCAGAATGTCCCAAGATAAGAACTGTATTTACAGTAGACTTTCTAAAATGTTTATAGAGTATGTAAAAAAATGACTCTTGCACTTAGAGTTGTCTGAGTTATTTTTTAATGAAAATCTAGCCTCTGAAGTACAATTTTAAATAATAGCTAAAAGTAAAATTTCAAATGCAGGTACCATCATGTCCATATTAAAATTGAATTAGATTGTATTAAATGGCATTTAATGGCAAACAATTTATTTTAAAATATTCAATATTCTAAATATTCTGTTGCATATGGTCTATCTATTTTCCCTGTCTCTCTTTTTCTGTCTCTTTCATTTTCTCTCTGTGTCTCTTTTTCTGTCTCTCTGTCTCTGTCTCTGTCTGTCTCTGTCTTTCTGCCTCTCTGTGTCTCTGTGTCTCTGTGTCTCTGTGTCTCTCTGTCTCTCTCTCTGGGTGTGTGTGTGTGTGTGTGTGTGTGTGTGTGTGTGTGTGATGCAGAGAACAGAACCTAGCTGTGTATGGGTAATAAAGTATTTTACAACTGAGCTATACACCAAGGCTTGATATTTTAATGCACTGTAAGAGATGGACATTAGGTAGGAAATGAAGAAACAACATACTAATGCCATTCAGTTCTGAAAGGACACAGGATTTATAGAGATGACATTAGTTGATGTGCTTGGTGAGGGGCAAAGGAGAACATAAATGAAGGGAAAGAGATCAAGAGTACAGAGGACATCATAACCAAGACCCAGAAGGGCCATCTGTGCTGAGTCTGGAATTTATAATGAAGCTATGGAAGAGGTGATAAAACGTAGAGAGAGTCATACTCTAATTATTGTTCCTAAATGATCCCAAAGTTGCACACGTTCTATAAATGTCACAAGTACTGGGCCACAGTGCCTGCCTCTCTTCAGCTTAGAGGCAATGTGCATTTTATTTTTTCTAATTTTGAGACTCATACTATCTAATTTTAGACTAGCTTAGTTATCATTGCTAAGAATCCCAGAGACAAATATAACTGAAGTGTTAGGAAAGAGAAGCCTTCAGGTTTACCCTTGAAAAGTTAGTTGTTTGTGTCTTATTGGACAAAATGAAATTGGAAAATGTTGACTGATCCTTTGAAAATACCATAGCAAAGTTGAAAGTTTTAAGGTTTTCAACTAGACACTTGAAATTTAATGTCACATGATTCATGAACTATGTAATAAGAGTCAGTTTTCCCCCTCTATTTCATCCAGTGAGCAAAATATGAGTAGTCTGTCTTTTCTCTGAGAAATAGTAATATGTACCTAGTGCCTACAGCTGCTATGAAATTTACCAAAAAGTTTGGGTCTAAAAACAGTGGAAATACGTTTGAATAGAACTAAATAGGTCAAAAACCTTGCACAAATGTTAGAAGGCTGAAATCCATGTTTTTTTCTTTCTCTGGAGTCTCAAAGAAATTATTTCCATGTCTTTGTTAGATGCTAGAAATTTCCCACATTGTGGCTCTGTAGCCCTAACTAGCTCCTCTCTTCAGTGATAACAGTGGCAGGTAGACTCTTTTCCATTTCATTTTATTCTGACATTAGCCTCTCTACTCACAATTGTAAGCATTTTTTTTTTTTTTTTGCGGTGGTTGGGGGGAGGACCTTGTTTTCCATTCATTATATTACTTGACCTGTTCATAGGTTCCAGGGATTTCCATGTCAGCATGTTTGGATGCTGTATTTCTTCCTACCACAGAAAGACTGTTAGAAGACATGTGTCCTGAAGGATGCAGTAAACCCACACAGCTTAGCAGGGTGGACTGCAGACATGAGAGTGTGCCCAGAACTGGCTTCTTTTTTTTTTTTCTCTTTGTAGGCCTCCAGAAGGTCCATCAGTGCTGTTTTAACACTCCCCAAATAAATAGGAAGTAAATAAAAGCAAACATTTCAAAGAGAAACAGCAGTCAACAGTGCAAACACATCGAGAGCTGCTTCATTGATTTTCAGCCCTACCTTTCTCTGCTCACTGAGTCTTGTTAGCTGGTCAGCAGAGGTCATTTCCTCCCTTTCCCTTTTATGTCCTTGCTGTGCACGCTGAGCTCTTCAACATTCTTGCTCTTAATCATGATTGCCATTTGCAGTGTCAACTGATCAACCTATTGACCATAGTTGTGAAGCAGCATCCTGTAGTGTTTTAAAATTCTCCCCACGAATGTTTGTTTTCTCAGGGCCTACCCAAAGTCTCAGAACTCTAATCTCTTCACAGTACTTCTGAACTTGATGCTTACTGGAAACCTTTCTCAGAGGTTTAAGTCTTTGTCTGCCTCTTCAATCAAGACCACTAATGGAATCACTCACAAAGAGCTTGTTTTTACAGGGGAATTTCTAGCCAGAGAAGCTACTCTGTGTGTTTTGAGAAACAGTCCAATGAGCAACCCAAAAAAGCAAAGAGATTGAAAAGACACATGAAAAATGCTCATGTCAATTCAATTATCATAATTTTATAGTTTTTCAAGATCTCTATATTGAAAAAGAAAATGAATCAATAGCATGGATTTTGCTACTTTAAAAATTCAATTAATTGAATAAGTTCAAATTCCTGGATTTGCCCTTGTCCAAAACTAATCTTACTACATGGCAATTCAACTCTCGATGTGACTTAACCTTTACTATGATTTATTTTACACTCCTCCTAAAAGTGTCTGTAGGGGAGGAAAAACAACTGTGAGACATCTCTAATACTTCACTCACTACTCTTCTACTCAACCCAACACGTAATGCCAAATAAACTTGATTCAGTATCTGACAAAAATCGCACTTGTGCAGTGCCTATATATGTAGTAGAGCTTCATATTGCAGGAGCTGTTGTTTAACTTCTCATTTGCAAATTAAATAGTTTCTCATGATGAAGGGGAAAATATATGAGAAAATAATGTCTATAACATGATTCTTTGTCAGTTCCTTTTGCATAACTTTACTCTTGAAATTAATATAATATAATATAATATAATATAATATAATACAGTGTTTGGAAGCAGAAATAAGATTCCTACAGCCTTTAAGTACAGAGCCTAAAAGTATTCTTACTGCAAGAGAATCTTTATGTACTATAAACTTATATTTTGAAGAAGGTTTATTTATCATTGAGTATAAATTCTATAGCTTCCTGACCAACAACAAACAATCGAGTAGCATCAGTATATAGAACTAATGAGGAAAATGATTATGGCATGTAGTTGATAATAACCTAGTTGTCTTACAATTCAGATATTGCAGGACATTAGCAAAAAGTGATTATAAATTGATATTTAGAAACCTTTTAGTACTATCCAAATCACATTTCTAGCAAAACCATGATAATGTAGCCGTAATAATAATAAAAATCTATTAACTTCTAAAAATTCCCATTTAGTCATTATTGATTTTGTTTAAAATATTTTAACAAGAGTATATTTTACTTCCCTGGTATAAGTGAATGATAGTTCAAAATCCTAATTGGAAGCAAACAATGAATTTTGATTTTTGAAAAGAAAACATCCAATAAATACATACCAAAACATTAATTCTCTAATATTGAAAACTCAATATTATTTTGTCTTCTAGATTTGGGCATTTAAAGACATTTTCCTAAACTATTAACCCAATAAATCCCTTTTTAAATTTTTTAATTTGTTCTAAACACATTCCAGCTTTTTTTTTTTTTTTTTAGTTTTTAAATGTCTCATTACTCAGAGACAGTTACTAAGTAAAATTTCCAGTTTTCTTTGTGAGACTAGGTTCTGAATTGTTAAGATTACCTGAACATTTAACTCTAATTCCAGTGGGGGTTGGGTAAGTGTGGAAATGTAACTCCTTTCTCCTAACTATTATGATGAGAGAAATTAAATGGTGCTCTAGCTTATGTATTCTGAGCTCCACTAAAACATTACAGAAACTATAGAAGTTTATATCTGAATGGCTGAGATAAGGGAAAACTCTTAGTTTACCATAGATTAACAAAATTCATAAACCCTCAAGTAATGAATTTCAATATGATAGAATCCAAAAGTTTGCAAGGAAAACCACAAGAGTTGTTATTATTAAAGTGCAAAAGGATGTCCTCAAACTATGTCCATTCTTACTGGTATAGGGAAGCAGGAACTGTTGAGATAAATGCCCTGCTTCCTTCCTTCTGTGCATCTGCAGAACTTCTATCTTTTCCTTGCTCTCTGCTTTATCACAGAACACTCTATTACCTCTGATCAGGCCCAGACAATGAGCAGAATCAAGGGGAAGCCATATCTGATGTTCATTAACTGCCAGAGCTGTCAGCATAAAGTTCTCTGCTGCGGTGCCACTTTCAGGGGCCAACCAGCAGATTCACATTTGCGTTATTTCAGCAAGAATGCCCAAGAGGAGTGTGCACAGCCGCAGCTGTGTGAAGTGATGCCACATTCAGAATGACAGTGGTCTAAACCTCAGGGCAGTAAATGCTTCTTGCAATACATTCGATTGCCATTTAACAGCGTTTAGCCTAAGGTATGAAGAAAAGCTGCTGATGCTTTCAAACCTGTTTAGACATTTTAATATTTTATAGACACGACAGCAGTGAATGAGAACACTCCAAGGTGTAGCACAGTGAATTTTGTAATTAAAGCAGCTGAGTTTCCAGTGCTTTATAAGAGAGCTCATTGTTTGAACTTCTTAATTAAAAGTGATCATAATCTTGGAAATTTTTCTTTGAAATGGTCGTATCTGAAGTGGCCAGATTTTGGCTATGAAGGAGACATGAATCAAGTCAAAAGCCTTGCCTCCAGATCCCAGGCTGTCACTTGGCAGCAATTCCTATATCATAGGTAGCATGGGTCATCTGTGTACTGCCTCACCCCCATACCCTATTCACCTCTCTCACCACCAAACAAACAAGTGAGAGCTTCAAACAACACAGGCTTGCTGCCACTCCTGGTTCTAGTTTAGCACCTCTTATTGATTTTGCCTGGCTTGCTCATGAACAACATTAATCCACATCACTGGCTGGGGGTGGGGAGGAGGAATAGATCTATTGAGAGAGTTTTATTATTCGGATCTCCTTCCCCAGTGGCAATCATCTTTAGAGAAGACAAATTAGACTTTCTCTTATGATGGTGGCCCCAGAAATCTCAAGACTGTTGCAAATGCAGCAAGATATTTGATGGACAAAGTGGGGACCACAAAACATATTTCTGCCACATTCTAGTTGTTAGCACACATTAGGATCAAGAGATCAAACTAAAAATTTCACTTTATAGTAGGAGCTATTCTGAGAGATCTTAATGGGGTATGTATAGAACAGTTAGAGGAATAGATGGTCTTTATGTCTCATTTGACCTAATAATGACATCCATCAAGAAATCTGTGGGGCTTTATCAATTTGTTATCAAAAGAGTAAAATCTATTTTAGATATTTGTCCTATTTTCATCATTTTGACCATAATTTTAATCTCCAGGTGTTAGATTCATGAGTTTCTAGTTTGATAATATTTTAAGTTGGCAATGATCCCTGTTGAGATTGATAGAATGATAGCCATCCTCCTAGCAATCCAGTGGTTTGGGCAAGTTTAAATGCAGTGACAGACATGGGGGTTGTTCACTCTGTGTTACAAGGATAACTCCCTTTAACTATTTGTACTTCTGTTTTGAACAACCTTGGTATGTAATGAATCAATCTTCATACAATAAAGTATAGGAGTTAATTCTCATGTAGATACTGTAGATGACCTAAGGTTGTCAAGCTTGGAAACATCTGCCATAACCTGCTAACGCTATTTGCAAGCCTCACTTTTTAAATAATTGAGTATAATATAAGGCCTTCTATTGGTTAAAATTCAATAATATTTAAAGACACTTTTAAAAAGCAGCATTTTTAACATCTGGAACTCACGATTAAAATATTTTCAAAACAGAAAAAAAAGAGGGAAAGGTGTCAACACATACTTTCTGTGGAAAGAAAAAAATACATTTCCCATTCACAGAATTTTATAAAGAATACACAAATTCTTGATTTTAAAGATCAAAGTGGATGAAGGATTTTCATGGATGTTTAGAGTTCAAAACACAGAGAAACCATCCATTTATTTCATGAAGTGTGCAATTTGCATATAGAATGAATAAAAGTAAATAAAAGAAAAGCTTCACTAGGAATATTTCAAAGCTCAGGACAACAACTGCTCTCCTGAGTGAATGGTAAGAACATTATCTCATCAGCTCCAGCCAAAGCTCTGGAATGCAGTAGCCAGGATTCAGACAAGAAACACCACCACATACACCTACCTTTCCTCCGGAAAGCTGTCTTCAGTTGTCAGAAGGGGTCTCCTGTGTTCCCCGCCAATAATGACGCCTCAAACCCACTGTAAATCTGAGCTTTCCTTTCTGTTTCTAAAGATTATACATATTATCTGTCTTTCTTTTTAGTTATATTGTTACTGTTGCAGTGGTTTTGGTTTGTACTTTACAGGAGGGTTTCTCTGTGTAGCCTTGGCTATCCTGAAACTTGCTCCATAGACCAGGCTGGCCTTGATCTCACAGAGATATTCCTGACTCTGCCTCCTGCTTAATGGGATTAAAGATGTGTGCCACTAAGCCTGACAATTTTAGCTTGTTTCAAAAAATTAAAATAATTTATCATATCTTCTCCTTTTTTTCTTTCCCCATCTCTTCCAATGCATCTCATTATTCTCTCTCAAAATCATGTGTGTGTGTGTGTGTGTGTTTATGCTCAGTCTGTCTAATGTTACTGCTATGTATGTTATTATAGGACTGGTCAATTGGAATTTTGTAAACACTCTGGTGGCTCCTCCATGAGAAAGAGTAGTTCTCAATTGCCTCTAGTTTTTGTCTAGGTTTAGGTCCCTTGAGATTTCCTCTTCCATGTTAACATTCCCATTGGCTTCTTTCGTCCTTGTAGAGTTTTTTTTTTTTTTTTTAAGCAGCACCTTGTACCTTTGCCTACAATCCTTACATCTTCCTTCCCTAGTATGAATTAAGATGTTTTTAGAGGCAGAACTTGACTTTTAAAATTAGGGTATGATTTTTTTCCTAGTGTAGGACATTTACATATTTTTTATGATCAAGCCAGTCTTTATACTAGGTAGTAAAATGTATGGTTTGGTGGCATTAGTTTTCTGTGATGTTTAGATATGTTTTCTTTCCCAGACTCTACCTTTTTCTTAGCGCTTGAGTAACAGTAATTGACCTCTAAGTAACTTCACTGTTATATTTTAGAAAGGAACAATATGATGTGATGGAGAAGCCCTAAAGTGTGCATCAAAACACTCAGCCTTCGGTCTCAGCTCGCACACAGGCTTGACCCCTCATTGCATCCTACTCCTTGGTCTTCAGTTGAAGTGAGAAGGAAATGAATAGACTGTAGGAAGGTCCTCACATACTGCAGATCATCATTCTAGTATTCCTCATATTATAATGGCCTGTAACTCTGCTATAGAGCAGGAAGTTCATTATGTCTAAGGAAAGATTTAGCTTTGCAAACCATTGTAATCTTTTCATCAAATTGCATAATTCCATTAAAATGAAGAGTTACACAAGTAATGTTAAACAGGAAAGGATCTACTGAAAACCATTTCTACATGGGTACTTCTTAATATTTTATAAGAGTTGGGGTTTAGGACAGCCAGACAGCTTACCAGATAAAGGCACTTGCCACCAAGGGTGAAGTCCTGAGATTGATTCCTGAGATTCAAATCATGAGATAGCCTCGCTCCTGTGTTGTCTTCTGATATGAACATACAGTTCAGAGTTTCTGCAAAAAAAAAAAAAAAAAAGTATACACATAAAAGCACACACATTCACAATAAATGAATAAGTATAGGGAAAAATTTGGAAGAATATAAAATTTTAAAAGACCTATAAAATGTTGTTTAAAATGACTTTAGAGAATATTATATTTACAAATAAAAGTTTGTTTTATATTAATATACTCCATGCTAACAAGATTTGAGGTAGATATTTTCCATCTTTACTGTCTTCAAAATAATTGGTATAATACGGCATAAAAATATAATGACTTCCACAACTGACTATTAATATGATTTTATTTATATTTTACTATATATATACATACATACATATATATAAATTAATAGATAATTAAAATGAAAACCACACTCTTTAAACACTAAAGGTAGGTAGTGGTCATAAAATAATAAATCCCTCCATAATTCTACACGTGATATTTTTAAAAATCTACTTTTTTTGTTTGTTTATTTGGTTTTGGTTTTTCAAGAGAGGATTTTTCTGTGTAGCCCTGGCTGTCCTGGAACTCACTTTGCAGAGCAGGCTGGTCTTGAACTCAAAAATCTGCCTGCCTCTGCCTCCCAAATGCTGGTATTAAGGCATGTACCACCACTGCTGGGCAAAAGTCTACTTTTTATGTAAGAAGGAATTATGCTCAATGATCTTCATTGTTCCCATAAAACTTAAAATAATAATAATAATAATAATAATAATAATAATAATAATAAGCCTGTATAATTGAAACAAAGATATATATTTACAGAGAACTATTATCCTACTAATCAGCTCCCTTAATAAATTGCATCAAAATAAAATTGCATGTGTTAATCATTGGCATTGCTTTTGAAGATTTATTTCAGTCATCAGGATGGGAAGTTCTGATTGCCCCTGATGACTCTCTTATAGTCGTTCTTGATTATTTTCTAAATTTGATGACAAACACTGCAATACATCTCAGCCAATTAGGCTTGTCAACTTCCACTGTGGTCCCCAATCATGTGCTTGACTTTAGAAATTACAGGAGGCCCTTATTAAAAGTCATCATGCTTTTTTTCTTGTGGGATAGAGATGTGGCAGCATGAAAATAGACCATGGGGAGCAAAAAAAGAAAAAAAGAAGTAAAAAACAAAACAAAACAAAACAAAAAACAAACAAACAAACAAAAAACAGACACAATGCCTTTCATTAAAATCTTTAAGAGGAAACATTTTCTTAGTAGGAAATGCTGTAGACTGTGAAGTAAGGACAGGGGGAAGAGACTGAATAATTCTGGTGTCATTGATTAGAAAATGAGTCAAATTTAAATGAATGCACCCCTTATGAACTACATGTAGTTCTTACAAACATTTTACAGAAATGGTAAGATGTGAAAATTCCAGATGCCTTCAATGCCAGAGGCTCTCAGGGCCCAATGGTGATGACAGTGGGGAGATAGAACCTGAAGAGACAAACTACAGTGGATAGACAGGTCCCCAAGTGGAGCAACGGGGCCACTCACCCATCTCAAAAATTTTAACCCAGCATTGTCCTGTCCTTGTCTAAATGAAATGCAGGGACAAAAATGGAGCAGAGGCTGAAAGAAAGGCTATCTAGAGACCGCCCCTCCATGCTATCGATTTCATCCATAGACACCAAACTCAGACACCATTGCTGATGTCAAGATGTGCTTGCAGACAGGAGGCTGGTATGGCTGTCCTCTAAGAGGCTGTGCCAGCACCTGACTAAGACAGGTGCAGATATTCACAGCCAATCATTGGTCTGAGTTAGAAGGGCTCAAGCAGCTGAAGCAGATTGCAACCCTATAGAATAACAATAGTATCAATTAACTGGATCCTTCAGAGCTCCCAGGGACTACCCCACCAACCAAAGAGTTGAACATGTTCATGGCTCCGCTACATATATATCAAAGGACTGCCTTATCAGACATCAGTGGGAGGAGAGGCACTTGGTCCTTTGGAGGCTTCCTGCCCCAGAGAAGGGGGATGATAGAAGGGTGAGGTGGGAGTGGGTAAGTGGGTGGAGGGGCATTCTCTTAGAGGCAAAGGTGAGGGGTATGGGGTAGAGTTTTGTGGAGGGAAGACTAGGAAAGCGAATAGCATTTGAAATGTGAACAAATAAAATGATTAATAATTTTTTAAATGATTGAAAAATAGAACTGATCAAATCACCCACATTTTCAAGTTATTTTCCTTCAAAGTATGTATGTCAGTCAAGATATAATACATTATCACAGATTTAACATTTTCTTGTTTGAATCAAATGGATTACAGGAATAATATTCAAAGAATGTATTAAAGCTTTTTAAACAAGTAATGCAAAAAGTAATTCAGTGTTAAAAAATAATGTAAATAAGTGTGTGTACGTGTGTATGTGTGTGTGTGTGTAAGAAAAGTGGTGCCTGCATGCATCTTTGTGTTCATTAGTGTGCCTGGCATTCATGGAAACTAGAAGAGGGCACCAAATGCCCTAGAAGAGGAATGATAGCTGTTTGTGAGCTGCTGCTGTGTACATGCTACAAACAGAACCCCAGTCGTCTAAAAGTGTAGCCAATGCTCTTTAACTGCAGGGAAATCTACCTAGACCAGCACTCCATCGCGTTTGCTACATTTGACTATTAAAGTTAAAAGATTGGTTCATCCAGAAGTCAAATAGTAGTGTGAAAGTCTACAATGAATAATTGCATATTCTAGTAATCCATCCAGAAAGGGAAGAAAGGTAAACAAATGATTGAGGAGTGTTTATTTATGACATTTAGCAAAATAAAACTTAAACAGTACTGGGACTCATGTAAATCGCTCTCTTTTTGAAGCTAAACTACTTTGGATCATACATATGCAACTTATTATTTATGAGTAAACATGTAGTGAACTGGCTTACTTTTAAATCCCAAGTTGTAGTAATTTGATACTCATATGATATTTATTGGAGTGATAACTTACTGTGTTTTTATGAGTAGTATATTAAACTATGAAATACATTAAATGAAACCCTACAGGTTATTAATTTAGAATTAGTTGTGGTATTAGAGATTCTCTGTCTCTTTCTCTCTAAAAAAAAATAGTAAAAGCCAGTAAATAAAATTTTAATTCTAAAAAAAAATGTTTATGATTACATATCATGATTTTATTCATGCAGAGCAGTAATTCTTGACTGTAATATTTAATCTCAATCCCTAAGAACTCTGCAGAAATGACTTAGCTTGCTGAAAATGGGATACATTTTTCCATTCCTTTGATAAACAACATTAATTAGAAACTTACATAATTCCATCAGCCATTTATGAACTTAACCAGACTTACTCAATACATTATATTTCAGATTCCCATTCAGCAAGCACATCTGTGAATGTACTCCCATGTAACACTCAGGCACTTTCTTACCACACACACTAACTAGGTTATCTGTTATGATAGTGGGTGGAGGGGTGGCCGGGTGGAACTCTAGGTGCTATTGTTAATGTGCTTAGATCTTTAACTTATTTGTACCTTGCTTTCGTACTTTAGTCCAATGTGCTGTCAGTTTAGGATGCACTTCTCAGTCACCCTTGCATCTTAAAATGTATTTTAAATATAAGGTTCTGCCTATTTGCATATTATGAATAATGCATAAATGAATGTAATCCAATTGGCAACAGCACACTTTTATGGGATAACATATAGATACAGAAAATTATCCTTTTGGATTTAATAATTTTTCTTGTCTAGATGGAAAAATTATATCCGTTGAAACATACATATGCACTTAACACTTGAAAGTATCTTCATGGGTCTGTAATACACCAAATGAATATATAACTGGCTATTTTACATACTTAAATTACCATTTCTCCATTTCTATCTTCTCTAGTTTCTATTTTTGCAAAACCTTATCTTTACTATACATGAAATAAGTACTGTTCCGTGGAGTGGTTAGTATCAGGTTCATATGGATCGGCAAAGTCTGTTGGTGCATGTTTGACACTGATGGCTTCTTCTTGAATTTCAGATTCAAGGCCTCTTCCGGATGTAGCGCTGACCGGCAAGTGCACCCGTGAATGTGATGAATATGGTCATTCAGACTCCTGCTGGATGCCAGTGCGCACTTCCCCAGAGAGGAAGAAGAGCCAGCCCAAACTCTCCACTTTCATGCCTGTTGATGAACGAGGAAGCCAGGAAAAGCTGGCCAATGGCGAGGCTGCCATCATGGGTGACCGCAACAGAAACCTCCTGAACAAAAAGTTGACCTCATCCTATGAGACCTTCAGTGCAGCTAGTTTCAGCAAAAATGAGGAAGCCAACCCCGAGGATATTCCTTTAACAAAAACAGGGGAATATAAGCCATCTCCTGTCAACACTCTCACTAGAAGAGAAGTTTATCTGTAGGTTGTCAAGGAGCAACAGCAAAGTTCTTTTCGTATATGAGGAGAGTTAGGGGCAAAAACATTACTAAGTAAAACCATTTAATCACAAAGAGGGGGCTACCAAAGAGACAAAGCTTTGCCTGCCACTTCCGCCTCCAAATCAGGCCTTTAGTGTTACTGTTTGCCTGATGACAGTGTACAAAGTAGAATCCATTCTTGTCACTTGCATGTCTACACCCTTCACTGATCCCCAACACCCACCCTCTTTTCCCTACCCCTCCTCAAACCCAAATAACAACAAAACAACAACAACAAAAGATGGTTGCAAGTTCTTTTCATGGTAACAAGTCTGATTAGCAGAACATAATACACTCTCATTATCCCTAATCTGAAGCATGATTTTGGTCACTTTGATTTGTTTGAGTGTCATCTGGCTTGTTAATAAAAGAAGGATGGGTTAAAAATATACTACAGACTCTCAATGCTTTATTATTGCTAAAGTCAGCCCATTGAAATTGATAAAAAAAAATCACTTAAATGGTACAGTCCTTATGTAGGGGACCCTTTGAAAAAGTAATTTAGGGTGACAGCAGTTTAATACTATAACAAACAAAGAGAGTACATATTAAAACTCAGTTGAAGAATGCAGTTCCAAGCTGCCATATGTTGTTATTTTCAGGTCAAAGGCATCAATTTCTATTCCATATATTCACAGAATATACTCAACCAATCTTGACAAAAAATTACATGAATTATAATTTGTAAAAGTATATTTTGGAATAGAACCACTCATGAATGAACTTGAACTCTTATGTCATTATGAGGCCAAAGATCACATGGCAGATCAGGGAAATAATTAAATTGATTTGGTCTTGACATAGAAATCCACTAAACAACAGAAGGAGCCTGTGTACACACAGAAACACTCAGATGCTAGTTGGTTTTATATTAACTCTTCTTTCAGAAAAAGTCTTCTTTTTAAAATGAACTTTAGTTAAATGCTCAGAAAATGAAAGAACTAACTAGACATGTGTTGTCTTATAATAAGCCACTGATCAAAGCCCAAGTCTACTCTCATGTGTTACAGTCAGGGAAGATTCTACATTTTAATGTCATATTGATGCATAGTGAGATACAAAAAGACACACTGGGATATGATTTCATGAGGTCTCCTATTGTCATTTCGGGATCCCAGATGTTCTTGGTGATCTTATTATCATTTCTAATTATAATTGCATTTTTCACCTGGCCAAAACACAAGTGCATTGATTTCAAATTCTGTGCAATACAGAAGCATTTTGAGACTCAAACACTTAAACAACATAACACTTTCATTGACTTGTCATACTGTAATTTGACTATTATTCAATGTGCGTCTTAAACAATCTCTGAACATGAAAGAATGAGTTCCGGACAATATTTTATTTAACACAGTATATGCATCTCAAAGTTGGAAAATGTATAGTTTTTTTCAAGAGATACAGAATATGCAGATTTTGAATGCTTTGCTCTATGCAAGATGATTTAAGAAAACTGAAATTTGAGCTGGGACATTCAGACGAATGTGACAATCCATGATCAATATAGGGGATGACAGGTAAAGAGAGCAAACGTTCTCATCACCGAATGCTAGTTACTTGGTAAAACCATAGCCTTGATGGCTTTCTACAAAACTGTAGAGACACTGTAGCTTTGGGCAGTTTCATGCTTTGCAGATTTTTCTTAGATTATAAGGTGAAGAAACCTAGACTATAGGTTGATAATTCACTGTAGGTCATCAACATACTTATCTTTGAGGAACTTTTCTCTGGTGGGTCTTTTGGGATCATTTCCTTACGTTCTTTCTTAAAGTAGAATTTTAATTTTGATGTTAGTTTATGTATAATAGGTAGAATGGAAAAAATGTAATTGATATAAAAACATTGGACTAAAATACCAATAATTGAACATGCTCATGTTTGGTTATTATTTACACTATGGAAAGATGAAAATTCTAGAACTTTGTTAGGAAACTGCATTCAAGCAGTTCTGCCTTGTATAATCTGTAAGTACCTATTAAGACGAAATACTTCTAAAGATACTTATGAAAATGTATACATATTTTTCTTGCACGTTACAAAGGAAATAATTGCATAACACTGATGTTCAACACTTTTTATATGCATATTTTCTTTCTTTCATGGGACACTTGAAGCCACTAGATAGCTCATTTCACTCTTAAAATCCTTTGGTTGTCTATAAAGCTAATACAGGTCACACTGGACCTTCAGATTTATTCAATCCACATTCCATGATGATGTTTGCACCACATGCCAGGCAGTCATGTCATTGTCCTTTAACGTGTGAACCTCTCTTTAGAACTAAAAATGGATGTGAAAAGAATAAAATTCAGTGTACTGTAAGTATTCGAAGTAATTCTAGTAGAATTAGTTATCATAACATGTTTATTATATAATGAGCTGGCATGACACAGAAATATATTTTGTGTTTGTATGACTTTTATTTTGACTAGGTTAAATTTGGTGCCACTCCATATATAGAGTGCTTTTGAAAAAAAAATAAAAACAAAACAAAAAAAGTAAATGAGTGAATGCAAGATAAGCAACTGTGCCTTTTATACCTCTTGTTATGGTAAACAAGCAAACAAACAACAAATAAACAAACAAATGAATGGTTGTTGGGTTTGGATAATGAGGGGAAATGGGCTATTCCCAGCTTTTTTGATCCTGTATATTTATCCATGTTTATTTTCTGAGAATAAATAATATATTAAAACTTTGCCTTCTGTCAAACTCAGATAATGGACCAGTCTTAAATATTGTTCTTTCATAAGATAAGATTCAGGCATTAATATGGGGCTGCTTAAATATCACTGGACAGTGAAATCATTGGTTATAGAGTCGCACAGGGAAATACTATCAGGGGTGAAATCAGTCCATTTTTTCAAGTTAGGATATTGATTTAAAAGTTTTGATTTTTGTTTTCTCATCTTTTAGATGGTTTTTCATTTTTGGTTGTACAGTATTTAAACTCTCTTCGTTTTCTGTACACAGACTCTCAAGTGGACTTCTGCATGATAGTACATTAGGACACATTTACAAATTGAGTAACTATACAAATGTATGTGTATTTAAATGTCTGTAGCATCTGTTTAAAATTGACTGCTCTGTGTGAATCTCGAGAGAGCATTGTTGTCTGATTTTTTGTTTTATTTTATTTTTTCTTGTTTTTTAAACTGGCCTGTTGCCTGAGTTCCTGAAAACGAAGGAGGCATTATTTTTATGAGAGAAAGAACTAAGGTAGTACAGAGGATGTTTGCCTGAAAGGCTACCCTGGGAGGTCGGGTTAGAGGAAAATACAAAAGGAAATACATAAGCCAGAAAGAAACTGCCAGGAATCAAACAGCCATCTTAAAACAGTTGTGCAAAATCTTAAGACCTATGACATCTCAAACTATAGATTAGATCAGTAGTAGATAAATAGCTGCCTCTTTAAAATAGGAAACAAAAGGAACCAAGTTCATCAGGGCTATGATAAAGCTCGTTAATTTTGACCCAGGCGTGGTGTATGTGACATCTGGATGGGGCATCATTCGTTCAGCTACCTAGGGTTTACTTTCAGACAACTTTTCCTACACTTTAAAGCACTTGCATTCCGTGTGGTACGATCTGTTTGTAATGTTAATCATTGACTATTGTTCTGCTACTTGGATGTTGATAGTGAAGCAGAGAACAATTAATCATCATTGATTATGTCACTATGCACGCGACTTTGCTAAACATGGCGAAATGTATTAAACACTCGTCCAACTATTTATGAAATACTTTACATAATTTAATTTGCTTTTGTACAGTTTTCTGTAAATAAATTGCTTGTCATTTTTGTCTTTACAAATTAAAATATAACATGATCAAATGGTTTCACACTTGTAAGTGTGTTTCTCTGTTGACAATGAATTCTGTTTTGACAGGGAAGAAAATGACTGAGTGCCTGTATCATTTTGATTTAATATGCATTGCTTTCTGCTAGGCTAAGGTAAATCAAGGCAAATGATGGGATGGTAATTGAGAATTTAGAGTGATGCATGTGTTGGGGGGGGCGGGTCTCTGCAAGGGTCAGATATCAAAACTAAGAGGAGAGAATGAAAACTCATTTCAGATGACTTTGTCTACCTGGACCAAACCTTTTAGAGTGTCTGATATCAGATGACTTATTTCCACCACATTTGAAAATGGTGTAAATTGGAAGAAAGTTTCCAGGGGTGCAACAATTCCTGGTTCACATGTAAGTGTCATTATACCAAAACTCAACTCAGGGTACAGGTCATTTCTTTCAAGAAGATGGGTTCTAGAGATAAGATATCTATACTAGTTTAAGGACCTAAAGAAGAATCTTCCCTGGTCACTATCATTCAGGTAGTGTAGTCATTTGGGCTTTTAGCCACCTCTGGTACTGGTTGTGAGAACTGCGATGCCCCTCTCTGTAAAAGTCATTTAGATCACAAACTACCCCTGGTTCTGTTTATAGGAGCTTGATATGACCTGGCCCAATAGGTAACACAGATCACCAAGCAATTAATCACTTCCAATTTCCAGCTGTCTGGATAGAAGTAGAGGTTTTAGGTTCATTCCTCTGAGAGGACAATCATATGTGCTTAACATTCCTGACTATCCTGGAGATCTGAGGGCAAAAGGATCTTTGTGCTCCCATCACATGTATAATTGGTGAATTATGCTTCTTCATAGTAGAATGGAGCTTGTATTCTCCAATCAAGGTATTTCTGGGTCAGTGACACAGCTAGCCTTAAAGTCTCATACTATACGCAAGAAAATAATTTTAAAAGATATTTTAACAAGACTTTTCCCTCTACTGGTACTTACAAAAATTTCACGCTTAAGATCAAATTAACTCCAAGTCATAATATATATTGTATAGTATTATTAACATCATTTATTATTGTTTCTTTGTGCTCTGGGGAAATCCAACTTAGTACTTAATACATTATGTTATTCTACAGACCTACATTCTCGGGCCACAAAAATTCTTGTATTTAGTCTGAGTCAAACACAATTAGAAAATCATTGCAAACTTGTAATACATATCATGTGAGGAGTGGGAAAAATAATTTGAAAATAGAAATAAAATCTGTAATTTTGCTTTTCTTTGTTGAGTATTCTCTACCTATCAAATATCTTTAAATTATTTATGATCCTCTGCATTCTAATGTTTCTACTTGCATTTGTTTGATGATCATATTCCTAGCTATAAGTATAATACTTTATCATGAACTTAATATGTGGTTCATATGTGGTCCCTGACTTCTCCAATCTAAGGGAATCATTACCTTTCTTCCAGCCCTGAGGATTGAGAGACTATTTTCTGGTTACAGTGATACCTTGCATAGGGTGTTTATGCCACCTTACCACAGTATGAAGAGTTACCTTTGAAAGATACACACTTTGAATTTGTCCCCTTTTCTCTTCCTACCTTGAAAATTTTAGCTTTCTCTTTCTTTCTTTCTTTCTTTCTTTATTTCTTTCTTTCTTTCTTTCTTTCTTTCTTTCTTTCTTTCTTTCTTTCTTTCTTTCTTTTCTTTCTCTCTCTCTCTCTCTCTCTCTCTCTCTCTCTCTCTCTCTCTCTCTTTAAAAGTGGGATTATATATACTTTTCCAAGCCAATGATATTCTGGTAATTCGACTTTTATTGGCAATCTTCCTGCTCCAAATCAGGAAATTGGATGAAGTCTGATGAGGAAATCTACTTCAGGATGTAATGAAAGAAGCAATGACGTGTAAATCCATCTGACTCTCTGTTGCTCTAAGAGTAGAACCAAATATCAGTTCAGCTTGTAAAAAACAAACCACCATGTACGTTTCAATAGTCAATGTAGTATTTGAAAAGTTTATGTACAACGTTACCATGAGGTCATAACCTCATTAAAAATATTTTAAAACAAAGCAAAACAACAACCTATAACTATATAGGGAAGTGCTTTAGACGATATGTGAACACAGTGTAGGTTAACACACCAATCTTGTGGGTCTGAATAGATGGCTTAGCAGTTAAGTCTCCTAACAGCCTTACAGCCTTTACTGAAGCCCAGAGTTAGGTTCCAAGAAGATAATTTAGCTACACGAATATCTGGCTCTCTTAGACATCCACAGAGATAATGACAGACATAAAACCACACACACACACACACACACACACACACACACACACAAAAGTAAAGAGAAACAATGCTCCATGGTGTTGGTTCTGAGGCTAAGGGTAGATTTACCACTGCCATCTTGAAAGTTAGCACTGACATGTGCTTACAGGCTCTTGTGCTGATACTGTACATTACAGTTTCCAAAGTGTTTTGTAGGATTTATCCAAAAATCCTAGAACTTGTAGACATTATCTGGATCATACAGGAAGGTGGATTTTATGATCATTAGATGTTTTATAAGTTATAATAAAAATTTAATCACATATTTCTACCTATATTGATATATCTGTCCATTTAAGGATTCATGTAGTAATCAAAATACATTTACCTGATATCATACACTGAGAGGAAAAGAAACTTTACATTTCCCTAAATATAATAGTCCATGGATAATAGTACAGGAATTTGGGTAGTGGAATACTAAGTATTCAGATCACCAGAATTTTTTTATTTATTTTGTTTTGTTTTGGTTTGGTTTGAGACTCGGTTTCTCTTTGTATCCTTGGTTGATCTGGAACTGACTCTGTAGCCCAAGCTAGCCTTAGACTCACAGAATTCACCTGCATTCACCTCCCAAATTCTGTGATTAAAGGCTCGTGCCACTACAGCCAAACTCAGAAAATTATTTTTACTGGGCATTGTTCAACATACCTGGGAAGGAGTAATTTGTCTTACATTCCTGACAACTCTCTCTCTCTCTCTCTCTCTCTCTCTCTCTCTCTCTCTCTCTCTCTCTCTCTCTTTCTTGAGGGAGGGAGGGGGAAGAATTCATATATATATATATATATATATATATATATATATATATATATATATGAATGACTACCCATGACCTTGTGTGTTAGAAAATGTATTTTTGGTAGAGATAAGCTAAATAGCAAATGGTCTAGTATTTAAGGACTCAACTTAAAAAACTAAACAAAATGTCAAAATCCATCACATAGTTTTGACAACGTAAAATTATTTTGTTCTGTGTGTTTGTTTGTTTGTTTTTGAGCCAACTGTTTGCATACAGATGTCTTCTACTGAACTTTTCTGTATTTTCTTTAGTGGTCTCCCACCCTTCATTTCCTACATTTTTAAGACTGTCTCTACACATGCATAGTTGTTTGCTGTGTTCTTTGTTTGTTAGATTGTTTCTTCTTTTGTGAAGCAAACCTAGTTTTTTAGGAGCCTTAACCAATGTTAGCAGCTAACCCAGCACCCACTGACTTGCACTGCAATCTGCTTTATTTTGATGGAAATTCAGGACATCAACTTGTTGAGCTCCAGGAAGGAGCAGAGAGAGAGAGAGAGAGAGAGAGAGAGAGAGAGAGAGAGAGAGAGAGAGAGAGAGAGAGAGAGAGAGAGAGAGATTAAATTTGCATTTGTTCATTTTCTGTTAATCTTTATTCCCTTCCCAATATTTCTTTATACACTGTATGAAGTTGATTAAGCAAGATAATATGAATTTTATAAGCTGCAGGAAATAAGGAAAATATAGGAATGCTAAAACATTCAAAGCTAGAAATATCTGTATTTCCTTTGCAAACAAACTTTGTTGTTTCCTGTTGTGTTCATTTGCTAAATGGAAATCTTATTCCTGGGTTGGATTCCATATGCATGACTCATACAGAAATAACTTTGTCTCCTTCTTGAATGTCCCAAAGGAAGGTAAGAAAAACACTGGTTAATAGTTAATAAACGCAAAAATTTGCCCCACATAGTTTCAGATGATGGTGAGTGAATATTATATCTCACTTGTGATGTTCAGTGCTATTTTTCCATTAAAATTTATAACTAAAATGACTAAGAAAAGGTCATAAAAAAGATAAAGGTCCACAGAGTAATGCTAGGCATATAATCATGAAGATTAGATTGGGATTTGAAAAATAAAAGTGTTAATTAATATTCCTAATTTTAAAAACAGTCCACTAAAGAAACAACTGTCTAAGAAAATAAATTTAAAGGGAGAGAAAAATAAAATATTTTATTTTGTCAATTTATTTAAAGTGCATTACAACTCTTTAGACTTAGTCAAATGAGAAATAAATAGATAAGACTGTATAAGTATTTCTAAGAATTCTCTCTACAAAATTACATGGAACATTTTATTGCAGCTTTACGGGTTGCTATAAAAGTTTAACCGCATGTTTAAACAATTTTATAGTACCTTTCTATGATGGAAGTGGGGTTGAAAATATTAGAAAGAAGCCAAGAAGTAAAGTCATTAGCTAGATTATTTATTTAGAGTTTTAATGCCTGCTTATGTATGAATTATTTCACAGAGCCTTCATTACAGTTGTAGTATACGACAGTAGCACTTTTTCGCAGAGATGGATTCCGTAAGGGATATACACTTCGATGAACCTGAAGCCCATTAGATTATTACCTTTGCCCCAAATAAGTAAAGTTTCATATTCTGGAGGTGTTCAATTAGCCTTAGGAGCAGGAGATTTCATTTTTCAAGAGAATGTCCAGAGAACATGTTTCTACTGAAGTACCATAGATAGTTCATTTTATGGAGGAAATAGCGCCTATTCGCAATTACAACATGAACGTCACTCAGTAAGAATACAATGATGAGCATAGTGGCATGATTCAGCTGAGGTTGGCTTTGTTTTTCAAAATTGTTTGTAATCAGTGTGTTATGTGTTAATAATTGCTGAAAAAATAAAAAGTCTCCCAGCCCAAATGACATCCTCATTAGGCAAAATAATCCGGGCAAACAATTGAAGAAAATGAAATGTAAATTCCTTAGTCATGTGGGATGGCTTAACATCATTATTTTGTGAAGGCATCAGAATAATCAATAATGAGAATGCTGCCATACAGAAACTCTTTTCAAAGTTCTGGATGCCACTGGCAAGGAGATGGGGAACGAGATGAACTGCAGGGCTCCTATCACAAGGAGCCCTGTGTCTCCTGTGCTATTTGTTCTGTTGGTACTTGCATTATGCCCCATGCTATGTCAATTACCGGAATGTATAAAACAGTGTCTACTTTACTACATTTTAACTTCTTTGCTTAAATTACTAAAAATATTTCAGATATAATTTGTTGGTTCCCTTCACTTTATATTGGATAACAACAAAGAATATAATTGATGATTTTAAATGGTCTCTGGTTAGAATTTATATGTGCTTCACAGCCAGTATTTTGTTATGCCCTGCTTTAAAGGCTCAAGTCATCAGAGAAACACTCCCACTTAACTCTAAATGAAAGTCATATGATTATAATGATATTGTCACGAGTTGAAAAATAATCTTCACTCTATTGTAATCAAACCCAAGTCAGATGCATCACCTTGAAGCTTCAATTAAGAGGAAAACTCCAATTTATATCTTGACACTTCAAGAAGAGCAACACGATATGTAAACAGAAGAATATAGTCAGGCTTAATTTAAACCTGTGATACAAATATAAAAAGAGATTCAAGACAGAGGAAGGGAGCCAAATTACCAGAAGCTAATTTGGAAATAGCATTTGCTTTGATTGCTTTCATTATCCTTCTTAGAAAGAAGTGTATGATCTCTGCACTGTTAGCCCCCAACCCCACCACCACAAAAGCCAAAGAATCCACACACAGCTAGTCATTCTTTCAGGCAGAGTTAAAATAACTACCATCAGATAGAATTTATTTATTTCACTTAACAATTGTGAAATCCATCCATTGAGGAAAATTCGAATGATTCTTTTAATGCCAAATTTATTTCTCAGATAATCTGGACTTAATTGTAATAGACATGGAAGTTCATTTATAACTGGGTGAGAAATATAATTTGTAGATTAAGAATCAAATCAGAAAGCATATTTTACAATGTGAGATTTTAAAATTTTTTATTAGATATTTTCTTCATATACATTTCAAACTTCAAATGCTAACGTGAAATTTCCCTATACCCTCCCCCCCTGCCCTGCTCCCCTACCCACCCACTCCTGCTTCTTGGCCTTGGCATTCTCCTGTACTGGGGCATATAAAGTTTGCAATACCAAGGGGCCTCTCCGGGGTACTGGAGATGTCCGACTAGGCCATCTTCTGATACATATGCAGCTAGAGACACGAGCTCTGGGGGGTACTGGTTAGTTCATATTGTTGTTCCACCTATAGGGTTGCAGACCCCTTTACCTCCTTGTGTACTTTCTTTAGCTTCTACATTGGGGGCCCTGTGTTCCATCTTATAGATGACAGTGAGCATCCACTTCTGTATTTGCCAGGCTCTGGAATAGCTTCATACAAAAATCCTGAAGCCTTATTATAACTCCAGTAAATGTGTTCATATATATTTTTCTCTTAACTTATTGCATTAGTTCATTTCCTCCTGAAATGTGAAAGATTAAAAAGATATAATCAGTTGCTTGTTGTGTAACACAGGTGGGATGTATCCTAGTGGGAAGAAAATATTGGAACTTAAAATAACATATAATCCTTGAGCCTTGCTATGATCAGTGATAAGAGAATGAAAGGGTTTGGAAAAATTGTGGCTCTCTCTTTTAGCCTATTTCAGAAACAATAGATATCCAATATTGTATTAATCATGGTTCTCTTGAGTAACAGAACTTATGGGTAGTCTCTATATAGTAAGGGAATTTGTTTATGACTTAACAGTCCAACTCCCAACAATGGTCAGCAACAGCTGTGAGTGGAAGTCCAAGGATCTAGCAGTTGCTCAGTCCCACAAGGCAAACAGGCAAAGAGAGAAAGAATAAAGAGAGTCCACCCAAGATACAATTAGCAAAACACAAGAAAATCAAGAAGAAGGAAGACCAACACTTGGATACGTCATTCCTCCTTAGAATAGGGAACAAAATACCCATGGAGGGAATTACAGAGACAAAGTTTGGAGCTGAGATGAAAGGATGGACCATCCAGAGACTGCTCCACCCATGGATCTATCCCAAATTCAGCCACCAAATGCAGACACTATGGCATATGCCAGCATGATTTTGCTGAAAGGACCCTGATATATCTGTCTCATGTGAGGCTAGGCCAGTGCCTGACAAATACAGAAGTGGATGCTCACAGTCATCTATTGGATGGAACACAGGGCTCCCAATGGGGGAGTTAGAGAAAAGTACCCAAGGAGCCGAAGGGGTCTGCAACCCTATAGGTGGAACAACAATATGAACTAACCAGTACCCCCAGAGCTCATCTCTAGCTGCATATGCAGCAGAAGATGACCTAGTTGGCTATCATTGGGAAGAGAGGCCCCTTGGTCTTGTAAACTTTATAAGCCCCAGTACAGGGGAACACCAGGGCCAAAAAATGGGAGTGGGTGGGTAGTTTAGCAGGGCAGGGGAGGGTATAGGGGACTTTCGGAATAGCATTTTAAATGTAAATGAAGAAAATATCTATAAAAAATTGAAGAGAAAGAGAGAGAGAGAGAGAGAGAGAGAGAGAGAGAGAGAGAGAGTGCTTATGTAGGTCTCCAGAAGTAGGTGTAGCCTGGTTTAAAGGTGTTTGCCACCACTCCTTTAATCCCAGGTGACCTTGAATTTAGAGATCTCCTTATCTTAATCTTCTGGAATTCATAGCCAGTATACCTCGAGATCTCCATGCCAAGATCCAGGTCAGAAACTTGTATCTCCTAGCCTCCAGATTAAGATCACTGGTGAGCCTCCAATTCTGGATTGTAGTACACTCCAGATATAGTCAAGTTGACAACCAGGAATAGCCACTACAAATATTAAGGACCAAATCACAACTCAGGCCAAGAGGCAGGAATAGGTGGGTAGGGGAGCAGGACGGGGGGAGGGTATAGGGAACTTTCAGGATAGCATTTGAAATGTATATAAAGAAAATATCTAATAAAAATATAAATAAAGGGGAAAAAAAGAAAAAAATCATCCAGAACAGTAGTAACTCAAGAGCTCCATGTCTGGCATCTGGGACACATGGTAGAATATTTGCCTCAGCATCTTGAGATCCTCTGTCTCTGTGTTCATGACAACTACTGGGGACATAACCATTACCTTGTGCTTGTTTCCTTAAACATCTAGTGTTTCTCTTGGTTTTCCCACAGAACTGATACCTCTAACTCCCACCCTTCTCACTTGTATCATTTTCTTTACTATACCTGTGATAAAATACTGTGACCAAAAGCAACTTCTACAGGAAAGTTGGTGGGGTTTTTGTTGTTGTTGTTTTTCTTTATTTATGTGTTTGTACTTTTGCTTTTATTTTGGGGGAGGTTTTATTTTATTTCATTTTGCTCTTGGTGGTGGTGGTTGGTTGGTTTTCTTTCTTTTTTTTTGTTTGTGTGTCATTTTGAGTACTAGATATAGTTCATAGGTGGGGGAAGGTTAAGGTAGAGAAAGCTGTAATTGAAGCAGGGAATAGGAAGGAAAGTTTAATGTCTTCCTTCTGAACTCTTAGGAGTTCAGCAGCCCTTCTTGTACTGCATAAGGCTACCTTCTTGTGGATGGCATCTCCTCCACATAGAAATCAAGAAATTCCACCCACCCTCCCTCAGAGCAATCATATCCAGACAATTCCTCTCTGGATGTTCCCATTTCCAAGGGTGTCAAATTGACAACAAAACTACCCAGGATTATTCTTGCTCGCACATACTTACACATCCCTCTCTTGGATGCTACTTTCAGGCACTAGGACAAATCACACCCTGCTGAGACCCCCCAGGACTGCCTTTGTGTGTCAGGTCATGAGGAGGACAAGGTTTGCTCAATAAAATGGGTTTACCTCATATGAACTTTTGTGTGAAGCCTTATGACCCCACAAATCTTACCTTCTGAATCAGAGCCACATGACAAATGTCACAAACTCCCATGGGTTGCAGCTATTTACACAGGTGCTGCTTAATCTATGGGCCCAATGCCTCGTGAATGCATAGACAGACAAACAGACGGACATAATTGCTGAGAGCCAATTTATGAGGTGGTCTATGTGCATATCATGAGGACAGATTCTCTTCTAATGAGAGTTGGAAATGAAAAGCCTGGCATGCAGCTGATTCATGAGGTACCCTGAAGGTATCATTCTATCCTCCCCACAAATTTCTTGGCTTTCTTTGTTGATGGAATCTCATAGGCAAGAATGCTGTAACTTCAAATGCTCCTTTTTTAGCCAAACCACAATGTTGTCAATTTGACCCTTTTTGTCCCCTCTTCATTACTATTATCAGTGTAAATCTGACTTAATATAGCCAGAAGCACCTTGTAATCCCATGAGTACTAGATGCATACTTGAAAAACATTTTTCTCCATCTGATTCATTAGCCCATCTCCTTTAAAACTCTTTCATGTCTCCAAACACTGTACATAAACAAGTCATTTGCCAGGATTTAACAGGAATGGATTCTAGTCAAGTTCCAAATAAATTTCCCATTTCCACTTGAAACCTCATGACCCTGAGATTTAAAGTGCCCCAATTTGTACAAGTATTTGGTTTTCAGAGACCACACCAGAGTTTGGCAATTTCTAAGTATACCCTCAAAAATAAGTCCCCACAATATACCAATCTTCTGTTTTCAACTTTTCATTACTCTCCAAAACAAAACAAATAAACTGTACACAAACAACAACAAAAATCTGAGAAAATTAAGTTCAAAATGGCTTTATGTTGGCTTATGAATACAGAGATTTCTTTTTTCTTTTTCTTGTTCACATATGTCTTTGTTTTGGACCTGTGAGAGTTAAGTGCATGCTATATACTATAGGAGGTCAATTTACATCACTAGAAACAGATTTAGAGGAAAAGTTATTAGAGCACCAATATTTCTATAAACACACTCCAAATGACAAACATCCCTCCCACTGAGCTACATTTTAAAAATTGTTTTAGCTTTTTGAAAGTAGAATTTTTTTCCCCTCTCATAATATATACTGTTACAGTTTCCCCTTCCTCTATCCCTGCAAGTTATTTCTCCTCTCTCCTCCCATCTGGATCTCCCAGACCGGTTCAGTAATTCATGAGAAAACCAAAAGACTTCTAAGGGTTTATGCTATGCTATGCTATGCTATGCTATGCTATGCTATGCTATGCTATGCTATGCTATGCTATGCTATGCTACACTGAAATATAGTATGTTCCACTGTGTTCACAGTAGCCTTATTTATAATAACCAAAACTGGAAAGAACCCAGATGTCCTTAAACAGAGGAATGGGTACAGAAAATGTGGTACATTTACAAAACGGAGTACTACTCAGCTATTAAAAACAATGACTTCATGAAATTCTTAGGCAAATGGATAGAACTAGAAAATATCATCCTGAGTGAGGTGACCCAGTCACAAAAGAGCACACATGGTATGCACTTACTGATACGTGGATATTAGCCCCCAAGCTCAGAATACCCAAGAAACAATTCACAGACCACGTGAAACTAATGAAGAAGGAAGGCAAAGTATGGATGCTTAAGTCCTTCTAAGAAGGGGAAACAAAATACTCACAGAAGCAAATATAGAGACAAAGTGTGGAGCATAGTCTGAAGAAAAGGCCATACAAAGACTGCCCGACCTGAGGATCTATCCCATATACAGTCACCAGACTCAGACACTATTGTGGATGCCAAACACTGCTGACAGGAGCATAATATATCTGTTTCCTGAGAGGCTCTGCCAATGCCTGACAAATACAGAGGTTGATACTTTCAGACAACCATTGGACTGAGCACGTTGCCAATGGTGTTGCCAGTGTAGGAGTTAGAGAAAGAACTGAAAGAGCTGAATAAACCATTGCTGCTTTCTATAGCAACCCTATAGAAAAAGCAATATTATCAACCAACCAGACCCCCCAGAGCTCCCAGGGACTAAACCACCCACCAAGGACTACACATGGAAGGACCATGCATATGTAGCAGATGATGCCCTTGTCAAGCATCAATGGGAGGAGATTCCCTTGGACCTGTGAAGGCTCAATACCCCAGTGTAGGGGAATTTGAGGACAGGGAGGTGGGAGTGGGTGAATGGGGGAACACCCTCACAGCAGCAGGGGGAGTAGGGATGGGATAGAGGGGTTCAGGCAGGTAACAGGAAAAGGGACAACATTTGAAATTTAAATAAAGAAAATATCCTGTTAAAGAAAAGATTTTAAAAAAGAAAAAAGAAAACAAAAATTAACACATCAAAATAAGACAAAACAAAGAAAAGGAAATGAGTAGAAGAAAAGATATAAGGAGTAGTTATGGATGCAGAGACCCATTCATTCACACAGTCAGCAATCCCACGAAAATACTAAACCAGAAGCCATAATATATATCCAAAGAACCTAGGGGATAAGAGAGAAAAGCAATTCAATTAAAATAAAATAAAATTAAAGATACTACAATATTTTGTGTTTCAAATTATGTTTAATAAAACTAGAGTTGATTTTATTTTAGTGGTGTCTTTTTTGTTAAATGGTGCTATTTTTATCTTTTAACCAACAAAACACAGCAAAATAAAATATAAGATTAGATAAGATAAGACAAAATCACTCTCATCAGAGTTGGACAAGGCAAACAAACAGAATGGAAAGTGCAACAAGGCATGTCTCATGGATCAGCACCTCACCCATGCGCACTCTCAGGATTAGCATGAAAATATTAGATGAAAAGTTATAACATAAATGTGAAGGACCACCTGCACACTTGTATAGGCTGTGTGCTTGCTGCTTCAGTCTCTCTGAGTTCATATGAGGTAAACCCAGTTTATTGAGCAAGCCTTGTCCTCCTGGTGTTCTGAATCGCCTCTGGTTCCTACACTCTTTCAACTCCTTTTTTATGGTGTTCACAGTGATGAGGAGAGGGAGATGACAGAGACATTCCATCTAGAGCTGTGTGTTCCAAGGTCTCTTTCTGCATAGCATCTGGCTGCATGTTTCTGTATGTGTGTACTGCAAAAGGAAGCCTTTCTGATTATGGCTGAGTAAGTCACAGATAATAATTATATATCTTGGTATGGGTTACCTCACTCACAGCAGTTTTTCTAGTTTCATTTATTTATCTGTGAATTTTATGATGTTATGTTTTTCTAATGACTGAGTAATACCCCATTGAGTAAATATAGCACATTTTCTCTATACATTCTTCTGTAGACAGACAACTAGGTTGATTCCAATTTCTGGCTATTATGAATAGCAGCAATGAACATGGTTGGGAAAAGTCTTTAGGGTAGGATGAAGTGATTTGGGGTATATATTCACCACAGTGGTATAGCTGGATCATGGGGTAGATTGATTGCCATCTTCCTGAGAAATCACCACACTAATTTTCATAGTGGCTACACAAGTTTGCACTTCCATGAGCCATGATTGTGTGTTTACCTTGATTTACATTCTCACTAGAGTGAGCTGTAAACTCCTTGGTTGATTTTAGAAATTCAGAAAGGTACAGGATAAAATCTCAAAGCAGTTTGATTTGGATTTCCCTAATGCCTAAATGTGTTGAACATTTCTTTAAATGTTTCTCAGCCAATTTGAGTTTCCTCTTTTGAGAATTCTGTGTTTAAATCCATACCTTATTTTTAAATTGGGTTATTTGTCTTCTTGATATCTAGTATAGTGTGTGTGTGTGTGTGTGTGTGTGTGTGTGTGTGTGTGTGTTTGTATTGGTTATTAACCCTCTATCAGATCAGTGGTTGGTAAAAATCTTTCCTGTTCTTTATGCTGCCATTTCTTTACCTTATAGAAGCTTATTAGTTTTTCAAGGTCCAAATTATTAATTTCTGATATTAATACCTATTGTAACAGCATTCTGTTCAGTAAGTCTTTTCCTGTGCCAATGTTTTAAAGGCTTTTCTCCACTTTCTTTTCTATCAGGTTCAGCATATCTGGTTTTATGTTGATGTCTTTGATTCATGTTGAGATGAGTTCTATGTGGGATAATAATAATGAATCTATCTTCATTCTTCTACATTCAGCCACCCATCAACATTTATTGCAGATACAGTCTTTTTGTTCTCAGTGTGTGTTTCTGTTTTGACTATATAAAGTTTGGTGTCCACAAGTATGTAATCTCCTTGGTTAAGTTAGAAAATTTTTCTTCTAAGATTTTGTTGAAAATAATTACTGTGCCTTTGACCTGTTTGTCTTCACCATTCTTTCATTTCTATTATTTTTGGATTTGTACTTTCCATAGTGCCCCAGATTTCCTGGATGTTTTGTGTCAAGATTATTTTAGAATTAACGTTTTCTTTTATTCAATCATGCCTTCAATGCCTAAGACATCTTTCATCCCTCTCTTGTATAGTGATGACAACTGCCTCTGAAGTTCCAGTGTGAGTTTCTAAGTTTTCATTTTAAGATTTCACTCAATTTGTTTTTTTTTTATTGATATATTTCCACTTTTTTCTGTCTTGAACTGTTTTATTCACTTTCTTCTACTTGGGTTTTCACAAATTTTTAAAATAAAATTTTTAATTTCCTTCTTAAGGGAATGAATGTTTCCTCACATGTGATAGGTTTTATCACATTTATAAAGGCTACTGTAAGGTCTTTATCTTGTCTTTCAGCTTTGTTGTAATTACCAGGCCCTACTATGGTAAGGTTGTTTAAACTCTAGTGGTGACATATTTTAATGACTATTATTAATAATGTATTTCCAATATTATCTTGGCATCTAGATATGCTTCAGAGTTGGGAATGAGAGTATGGGCATTCAATTTTGAGGAGATGAAGGAGACTGGATGTACGAAGCTTGTCTATTTGTTGAGCTTACCTACTTGTTTTTCTGACAGGCTTGACTGGCAAGTTCCAGCAAAGAGCTAGGAGATAAGATAACAGAGTGAGTTGGAAAGAATGTTGGTGGAGATCTGTGTGACCCACTGTAGATGGATAAAGATGAGGAGTAGACCAAGGCAAGTGTTCTACTATACTTTTTTGGTGAGACAAGTGGATTGGGTTTAGAAGAGAGGAGAGAGAGAGGGGAAGATACAGTTACCCTAGCTGGTTTCCTGGCTACTGTGGCCTGTGGATCCCCAGGGAATCAAGCTCTACTTCTTAAAGATTCTGTATATCCCTATAACATTACAGACTGAATGTCAAGTCTTTAACACATAGGTTTACATATCTCAAAAACATTACAGCCTGGAGACCAAATCTTTAACACATAGACCTAAAAACCCTTACAAATACTCTAACATTAGAAGAAAGGATTAACTTTAGATAATAGGCAGGAGGAGTGTTGAAAAAATGCATAATTCTTATGCTTAGCTTCCTTAGTGCTGTGTGACACTGTTCCTAGGGAGACATGAACAAAATCCTATTGTTCAAAGATAGGAAACTAATTAATAACAGGCCAAAGTAAAGATATTGCCCGATTCCAACTTGGTGAGCCAATGAATTTTATTAGACTAACTTACTAGAATATATATGTTAAGGGACATCCTGAAACCTTTGAATTATGTCCCAAGATTAAGGAGATTTCCTATAGAATGGAATAGTTACTTCTTGGATTCTATGTGTTTCACTTTCTTTTTAACATTCTGAATCTTAAGACTAGATCTTCTTTAGGATAGAACTTCTCCTCCAGAATAGATGTTGTTTTGTTTGTTTATTTTGGTTTTATTTGTTCGTTCTTTTGTTCTGTTATCTTTGGTTTATTGCAAAAGGGAGGTGTGGGAAGTATATACATGATGAAATAGTTCAGAATGTCAGCAGAATAGGCAGCTTCAACATGATAACACTTTAATAGTGATTTCAGCTGACATACTTTCCAAGAATGTCAGCATATCTAAATAACGAATTGAAATCTCGGCTCCCTTTTGTGCCTGATCCCAAGGCTACTACTGTTGTTGGTCATACTTTTCCTTTAGACTTCTGGAAACATGCTGCCACCTTTGATTACAGTTTTGGCTGCACTTCTTTAAACTAATACTCTGCCAACAAGAGGAAACAACTTTCTAAAAGTTTGCCCAGCCATGCTTGTGCTATTTCAGCTGGGATTCTGTCCCTGGGTCCCTGCTCTGTGGAGAGTACTACATGCCAGATCCAGAGAGGTGAACAGTCTTTGTCTAGGAGAAAATGGCTAAATAACAATCTGTGAATATTTCTTTAGATATACAAGGATAGATAAAGTTAAAAAAAAACAACAAAGAGAATGTAAAACCTTAGAATCTTTATCTGGGTTTCCTATTTAAAATTATATACCAATCCAATTTCTAATTATTAAAATTCTTACCTTAGTAGCTGTCTTTCCTTTACAGGACTGTTTCTAATATGAAAATTATATTCCTCCACTTTGGTATTTTTACAAGTTATTTACAAGTTATTATGGTATAGAAATTGAGAATATTCTCGGCATATTTAACCAGTCTGAATATTCCCTAGTGCATTACTGTTGACACGGATAATTACTAGTAAATAAATCTATTTCCACTGTTCAAAAAACAGGGACTGTGATTTCTAGGAATGTGGAATCAAAATATAAGGTTATAAAATCATTCTTTGGAACTATCCTCACTTTTTCTTAAAGGATTTGTAATAATCTTCAGGGAATAGTTCAGGATCTGAAATACAAAGTAGATAATTATTAATGCTGCTACTTATTACTTTGAGGATAATTCAAAATAATATAAAATGTATTCTGCTTCACATGTGTGTGTATGTATATGTGTATGCATATACATAAATTAATGAAAAAGTATGCTATACACTTATAAATAGGGAAATAAACATAAACTAAAATAAAGTTTAGACAAAAACATTGTGTGAAAACTTGAATTATTGTGTTCACTTTTTAAGGTGTTAGCTTCTTACCTGTGTTTTTTATAATTTCAGGTTAAAGAGAGTATACCTTGTACTAGTAATCAAATTTAGTTTATGAAATATTCTTACTCTCCCAAAAGAATCTAAAAAGCCTAATATTATGGACTTGTGCTATGGAGTGACATTGCTTACACTTAGGGAGGTAGCTCACAGAGTTCTCCTTCTGCACTTGTTTTTCTCATATCTGTCAATGACTTTAAGGTAGGAATAGTTTTATTTTTATCTGCTGGCTTGAAGAGAAGCAAAACTGACTTCTCCCACTGGAGATGAATATGACTACTGTGTCTCTTACTGCAATTACATGTGAAGTTTCCTTCAGCTTTTTCTGCCCTGCAAGTGGCAATGATACCCATCTATAGAGAACCTATTCAATGGAAGGGAAGTAGAATACAGCCTCTGGTCCAACTGCGCACAGCCAGAACTTACAGACAAAATGAAGCAACTATGACCCACACAACATTCTTTCAAGGAGAGACAAGTGGTGAGCACTGACCTCCTATCCAATATGAAAAATGACCTACAAAGAAAGGCTTTAAATAACTTTCACCAGGATTCCCTTATGGCCTCTCTGTTGTTCTAGGCTATTTTGCTTTAACACTAGACTTTCTCCTTCAAAACATTTTCTCCATGTGTTAAGTCATTCGATGTGTTTGTATGTGTATAATAAAAGGAAGGTAAAGTTTAGAAATGGAATATCCTGGGCTTCTCTTTTCAAGGAAATGACTAATTTTCTAAATAACAAACTAATTTAGCACACACACACACACACAAACACACACACACACACACACACATGTACGTGTGCTAAATTACTTTCATTAGAAATTTAGTCATTGTGTGTGTGTTTGTACATATTACTTACTTTACAAATGGCATTATACCCAAACCTAATTCAATCTTTAGAATGATTCTATGAGACAATTATCATCTCAATTTCAGATAAAAAAAAACTGAGATTCAGAAAGTATCAATACACTGCTAATTTCACCAATAATGAATTAATCTCAAATTGAAACCTATCTTGCCCATAACCACACTGCTCTATCACCTGATTTACAAGGAAAGTCACATTAGCCTTAGCTCATGAGACATTGGGATGTCATAAGGGTTTGTATACAACTTACTAGAAGTTGGATGCAGACTTTTCAAATGCACTGTCATTTTGATGGTGATATAAATCAGCCTGTGATTTAGTAAGGATAGTATGGACATTTTAGCAATACCAAATCTTCCAATTCATGACTGTTTAATATCTGTTTCATCCTCTACAGTCTTTGACGAATACTTTGCAGTTTATAATGTAAAGACCTTTTACCCTCTGATTAAATATGTGTCTAGATATTTTTGTAGATGTTGTCAGTGGAATTGCTTTCTGGATCTCCATCTCAGATAATTTGCCAATGTGACACAGCCATGCCACTGTGTTTTGTATGTTGGTTTTGCATCCTGCAGCTTACCTGAAATTGGTTTCTCAGTTGGTGAAGTCTTTGGGATTTTCTGCACAAGAAGACTGGCAAGTAGTTGCTATTTAATTCCCCTCGTCCAGTTTGTAAACTATTTGTTTTTTTCTCTTGGGTGGCTTGGACTTCTAGTACCCTACTGAACATGCACATAGTTGTCTTATTCCAGATATCAGAGAAAAAGATTTAAAATTTTCTTCATTTATTATAAGGTAAGTAGTTGGCTTATATTATAGGAACTTTATTATATTAGGTACATTATTGCTATACCAAATTTCTTCATTGTTTGATCATGAACAAACACTATACATTATTAAATGACTTATCTATATCTGTGCAAATAATCATTTTTCCCCTGCATTCTATCAATGTTGATTAACTATCCTTGCATCCCAGTAATAAAACCCACCTGATCATGATGAATAATGATTCGAGTGAGCTGCTAGAGTCAGTTTGCTGGTTTGTTATTTGTTTGTATGAGGTTTATGTTTGTTTGTTTTTTGTGGGAGTTTTGGTATGGTTATTTGTTTGCTTTTGCTTGTATGTGTGTTTGCTTTTTTGTTTGTTTTGTTTTTATCTTTAGATGAGTTTCCTCCTAAAGTACCTTGCATTATGGAGTTTTTCATTTATTGTGCTTCAATAATGGAGGTATGTTTGTCAGCCATTTGCTATTGAACAAAGATCTGTGATAATCAGATTAGAAAGAAGAATGGTTTGTCTTGCCATATGGTTGCAGTGCCTTCACAACATATACAATGTGGGATGTGTTCCTATGTAATTCTGTATCTGTGTAGAACTTGCACAGTGGTTAGGAACATATGATAACGCCAGCTTTTCACCTTTGATGCATTTTGTAACATATAGAGGAGATACCAGAATTTTACAGTCTTCCTTGAGGAAATGTGCTTCATGACTTCAACCCAATCTCTTCATCTACCATTTCCCAATCTTTTTATGGGCTATGACACCAACAACATATGTGCTGTTAGGAACTGCCCAGTTATAAATCAGAGCACCCAACCTTGGCAATCATTATTAGATGAGTGGCCCTTGTATTTAAAATTAATAATTTAAGAAAAATTAGAAATAGTTTTTGTTTGTTTTTGCAATATTGGTAGAAAAGAGACTAGCAATTTTTTGGTTGGCATTTTCAGATGGGAGAATTCTTGTGACAGACTTGATCTTTTGTGTTGTTATTATTCACGTTTTCCATTTCCTTGTTTTTCTATTTGGGTAAGAAATTTGGATTTTTTTTATTTCTTTGCAGTTATTCCATGTGCTGGCAGATAGCTGTAAAAGTGAAAGGGTATTTATCCTAATTATTTATAAACTGTTTTTTCTGTTTTAAAAATCACCACTGTCTGACATTATAAACCCTATCACTCAAATGTTGGAAAAATCATTAGTAATATTTGAGGGTTTGCAGGGACATGAATATAGCCGACTGTGTTTTTATAAATTTCATGTAAGATCTAGGAAAATTCTTTTTAAATATCTTGTAACCATGTTTCAGTTCTTCCATATTCCCAGCCATTTCCATTATCTCTTCCCTTTCATTCAATTATTTAGGCATGCCCCAGGTCCTAAACCAAATTTGCTTTGGGGATTTTACAAAAGTACTTTTTGTCTTCTAAGATAGTAGCTCTTTCTTATGATTAAAGTCATGCATGCAACTCTAAACCAGGCGGCTCTTTGGGTCCATTTTGCATTCATGAATCCCTTCACAGCCTTTCAGAAAAATCATCTTCTGATCTTAGCATGACTAATGCATTCTGGGTTGTGGTCATAACACCCAGGGTAAAAAAAAAAAAATAACGAAAAGAAAAGTAATCAAATCGAACTCTGAGCTTTAGATGTTTTGCCTCGATTCTGTATCTTCATTGAAACTCTTTTTAAGGCCGAGCAGGAAACGACTTCCTTTACACAAAAATTTCCCGAGAAAAGGCAGTGGGTGGAGGGAGCTATGGGTTAATGCACGAACAGAATTATGCGTTTTCCCTTCTTGTTTCCAGGCATTTCGTCTGAGTTATTTATAAGTAGCACAGATGCCTCAGATGCCCTGTAATTTTGAATGAGTGTCTATTTTTAATTACACAAGGTACATAAGTATTTTAATTATATATACAAGTGTATCATATGAGAGTCTCCCTCTAAGAAAATGATTTAATTTCTCCTTCATTAAATAGAGGGACCATAAAATCTTGTGAAAACATTTTCATCTAAAGATGTCAGGATCTTTTTGTTTTAAAATATGGGCAGATTATGTTTCTTCAGTTTCTCTAAGTTAATGAAGTGCATGAAGGTAATGAAGTTGAACCACAACTTGTTAAGTGTGGCACAGTACTCCAGCATCATAACGAGGAAGATTCTTCTGCATGAGAGCCTATTTCCATCACACTTTATGAACACAATACAGGAAATAGGAGTGGTGGAGAGAGAGGGGTGGGCTGGGGGGAGTGGCACCAAGAGAAATGTTTTCACATAAATGAGTTTTTTGAAAATATTTTATAATATGAAATTCTCAGAGTTTTGGTTTTTTTTTAAATTGCACCAAACCACGTAGTATTATTTCTCAGCATAGCTGATAATCTTTAGTGTTCGTACATAGAAATTCAATTCAGAAAGAAATGAAGGCATATCATATATTCTAAACAGAAGGAGCAATGAGTGCTAAAATCATGATTAAAAGTTCAGTTTTCCTTTTCATTTGATAACCCAAGAGGACTTATTTTAAAACATGGAGACTTAATTTTCTTATCAATAAATTAGAGGCTAAGAATGTTTAGTGGTTGTATGCAGTTTTGAAAAAATGTAGTGTTATAAAAAATAAAAACTTGTACAAAATAACATAGTAGATATTATTAATTTTATCATCTTTTTAACCATCTCAATTTCTGTATCTGTTTCTTTTGCTTTCATTGGATGGTTATCCATCAACTCTCTGCCAAAATGTTACACTCAGTTTACTAAAGCATTATTTTATCCTTTTCAATGCTAGTCAATGTGAATCAACTTGAGTCTTTTAGTCTACCCATTTTCTTCACAATGTGGCAATATCAGAGATATTTAAGAGGGAATTAAGTGTAAAGGATAATCATTAGAAGTTTTAACAACATTAACTAAATGTTTAAATTTAAGATACGTTTGGTAATGTTAACAGTTCAGCCATGTTCTTGAAGAACCTGCATGGACGAGACACTAATCAGCTCTACTGTCTAGGATTTCAAGCATGAATAAAAATTCAAAATCAACGTAAAACAATAACAGGAAGAAATCATGCACATTTATCTAATACATTTGAAGAATCAATGAGAGTCCTCAAAAATGAAGCTAATAATATTAAAATTACAAAACATAAAGGCTTATTTTGCTATGTGGAGCAAAGCAGGATAGGGGGAAGGATTGAAACGTTATGGCAAGGCTAAAAGAAGTTGAGATTTGTTTTAAAAAGTTCTTTAGGACAATATGTTTCAGGTTCAACTTACTGATCTTGCAATAAGTGTATGACCTTCTTCCTTGTGCAGAAGACGGTACTGTACCTTCCTTGTGCAGAAGACTGGACTGTACCTTCTCTGTTAAGGAAGGAAAAGAGAAAGGCCATAGTATCCTTCTGTGTCTTGTTTTTGTTAAAGTGTGCTAAACTCAAAATATTTCTTATGCCAAAGAGACATATTTTGAACTACTATGTTGACCCATCTTCATAGATAAGCCAAATGATCTGTAATTTGAGCCATTCTATCTGAATTTTATTATAAATACCTTCAAAATTAAAACTATTTTCATTGGAGAGATGTTTCGGCATACTATCTTTATATAGCCTTACAGATATGTATTATTTAAAGAAAATATGGCCATAAAAACTACTTGAAGCCTATAAAACTATGACATGATACAAACCCATGAAGATGAATGTTTTTCTGTATATCACACATGGAAAGGGCTGGTATTTGCAGGCAAATCTTATGATAGTCAACATCATTTGCTTCTAAACATTTTCCTTCTCTTTAGTCTCGAAGTAAAACCATTTCTTTTCTTCTAGGTAGGTGTTAAACTGAAGCCGTCTGTGAACATTTATCAACTGACTGCTACCATCATGTGAAACTATGTCTTGATAATTTAAAAAATCGAAACTAACCTGTTCTCAGAAGATAAACTTAGGAGTGTTCAGTGTGCAGAATTTCACAATAAGTTACAATTTACCAAGGAAAGCACAGATTGGCCCGACTTAAGGGTTATAAAAATTGTTGTATTGGATAAGTGTGTAATAGATGTACATTTTAAATACTTTTATGCTCTCTAGTTTTTTTCCTTCTTCTTAAGTTATACACTGTGTCATACATTTAAATACAAGTTTTTCGTCCAAACTTCAGATGTATTTTGAACTGCTTTTATTTTTTTCTTATTCCTGCAGAATAGGTAATTATTGATGGTAAAGGAGGCAAAGTTCCCACCATGGTCTCTGATGATTTACCTGAGTTGATTGATAAATATTTTATTTTGGGAATTTGTTTTGTTTGTTTGTTTGCTTGCTTGCTTGCTTGTTTGCTTTGTTGTATTGTTTGTTTCTTTGTTTTGTTTTAAAGAAATTTTAAAGGATTTTAGCTAATAGTAACAGATAATGATATTTAAACAATGTGTCTCTGTAGAATCAGGATAAAATCAAATTTTCTTTGGAAATCGATGACATTCTTCAAAGGAAAATTTCTGTTCTTTAGTGTGTTTTTTTTTTAAATCAATTCTTCTCTTGTACAATACATCCTGTTCGTAGTTTTTCCTCCCCCAACTCATCCCAGCTCCTATCCTCCTCATCTCTCTCATGGATCCATTCCCTCTCTCTCTATCATCATAATAGAGCAGGCTTCAAAGAGACAGCAATCAAACATGACAAAGCAATGTACAAAAAGACAAGACAGAAGTCCTAAAACTGAAGCTGGGTAAGGTAGCCCAACAGGAGGAAAAGAGTTCCAAGGAGAGGACAAAACAGACAAAACCTGTTCCCAGTGTTAGAAACCCCACAGAAACACTAAGCTAACAGCATATATGCAGAGGGCTTGGTGTAGCCCTTCTAAGTCCCATGCTTGTCCTTTCAGTCTCTTTGATCCCTTAAGCACCCTGCTTAGTTGGTGCAGTGGACTGACCATCTTCTCCGGGTGTCCTCCTTCCTATTCTCACTCCTACGGTTATTCTGCTCCTGAGGTCCAATAGAGACCTTCAATGTATACTCTCTTTGCATAATGTATTCTTGTGAGTCTCTGCATCTGTTCCCATCTGCTGATGTTGAGTGGACAAAATACGAATCTATAAGTATAGCAGAATATTGTTAGGAATAATTTTTTTGGTTATATATCTTTAAGACCAGTCAGACTAGTTTGGTTCTAGTTTGTGTCTTTAGCCTATCCACTCACTGCTTCCTAGCCTACTTCCTAGTGTTGGCATGAGCTTCCGCTTGTGGAGTGGGCTTCAAGTTAAACCAGACATTGGTCATGCCACGTAAGTTCTGGGCCACCATTTCAAGTACATCTTGCAGGCAAGTCAGATTATTTGGTCCACGTTTTGTGGCTTAATTGCTGTCCACATTTCTCTTCTGGTAGACTACCAGAAGAGAACGAATACCTTTCCACATCACAAATACTAGAACTAGAATGTAGGGGTGAAGGCTCCATGCAGGTGCCATGTTGGCCTCTCTAGTGGAGACATTTTTAAAAATATGAAAGGAAAAATCAATTCGCCAGCCACTAGCTACATTTTCATAGTTCTGTGACAGAATCTTGTCCCCTAAAGGTTAGCTGCAGACTTTTTAAGGTCAGATCAGCTCTTGTCATCTATGTTAAGAGAACATCCACTTACCTGGGTTCCTTTCCTTGTCTCCCCATGGGAATGTTCATGCATGGTATACTTGGCCCACATGAGACACTACAACGTTCTTATTTCTGCTAGTGTAGGATACAGTAGCAATTGTGCACAACAGGAGATAGTCTTAAATTTAGACACTGAAACAAGCCAGACATTTCCTGTGGTGGAGTATGTCCACATGGCACTAAAATGTGAAGCCTTTATTATTATAAAGGAAAAACATTTGATGTAGTAGAGTCATGCAGGAAATAGCTGCTTTATATTTATTTTTTCTTATTAATCATTTTGTTTGTTTACATTTCGAATGATATCCCTTTTCCCAGTTACCTTTCCTCTCCTTTGCTTCTATGAGGGTGATCCTCCCTACCCACTCACCCACTCCTGTCTCACCACTATAGCATCCCCGAATGCTGGGGCATCAAACCTCCACAGGACCAAGGATCTCTCCTCCATTGATGTCAGATAAGTCCAACCTCTACTACATATGTATCTGGAGCCGTGGATCTGGTATGGAAGGGACAGGAGACAAGTACAGACAGTCAGGAAATCAAATGAAAGTATATAGCAGTAGGGGATGAGGAACTGGTGATAACCACTGTCTACATTTATTTTCTGAGTATGAACATATAGGTGGATTAAAAGCCATGTGTGCTCTAAAATAGCTTCCTTATTTTAAACAACTTAAAAACTGGTTACATAGGATGTAGAAACTAGTTATCATAAGAAATCATTTAAAATTAACATTTTTAAAAAAGGGACCTGTCATGACTGCCTTCCAAAAGACTCAACAAGCAGCTGAAAGAGTCAGATGTAAATATTTGCAACCAATCAATGGACAGAAACTGCTGACCCCTGTGGTAGAATTAGGGAAAGCTGGAAGAAGTTGAGGAGAGCGACCCTGTAGGAGGACCAGCAATCACAATTAACCTGGACCCCTGAGATCTCTAAACACTGGACCACCAAACAGATAGCATACACCAGCTGATATGAGACCCCCCAACACATATCTAGCAAAGGACTGCTGAGTCTGGGTTTAGTCAGAGAAGATGCACCTGACCCTCAAGAGACTGGAGGCCCCAGGGAGTTTAGAGGTCTGGTGGGGTGGAGGTTGGGTACATCCTCGTGGAGACAAGGGACAGGGAGGCAGTATGGAATGTAGAACAGTTGGAGGGTGGACTGGGAGGGGAATAAAATATGTGGTTTTAAATAAATAAATAAATAAATAGGAAATTAACATTTTGAAATAATTTGGGCAGGAGAATGAACTGAGGATACATTAAATAACCCTAGAATAATAAGAGGTATTGTGTATGGGGAAAATGATCCCTTTGAAAATGAAGTTGATTGTTCTGTCTACCATTTCCAAAAGTATAAAAGGTTTTGTTTCCAATACAGTACCCAGTTTTTCTCCTTTGTTAATTCACATAAAGGAATATATGTTTTCCTCAGGCTTCAGGTAGTATGCTCTATACAAAAGTACAAATGAATAATCCTTGTTCTTATAGATTTTGTAGTCATTAAATATGTGCAAATATGCAAGGACATTGTAATGACGATAAAGGATTTAAGGGCGAAAACCAAAAATACACACTGCAATATGTGTATTGCTACAACAAAGCTGGTCATGGTGGCATACACCTCCAGTCGTAGCACTCTGAAGATTGAGAATTAAATATTGCTATGAGTTCAAGGCTAACCTAGGACATATGACAAAGACAAGGCCAACTAGGGTTATAATGTATGATCTGGTATAAAAATTTTAAAAAAGAACTATAAAAACTTTTCAGATAAAGATAAAAGCAGCATAAATCTTTGGTCTAGATATATGGGAATAGCTTTGCAGGTAGGTAAGCATTGATCTGAATCAGAAAAAAAAAAAAGATGAAATTGGTCACTGAAGGCAAAGAGAGAAGTAGTAAGGAAGTGGAGTTGTTAAGTAGATTGACATCTTAATGTGAGGTGAATTGTAGACTATATAAGAGGCAAGGTGAGGCCCTTATATCTGGACCACAGGAAGAACAACTGGAAAATCAAGAAATAAATGATAGGAGAGTTATACCAACATACAATAAACTATGTTATGATGGAAAAGCACTATCACATACACACAAATTTGGATATGCAATCTATTTCTTCAGTTTATCTCATAAGACTAAATTGGTCAATTTCTGATTATTGTTTTCTAACATCTCATTACATTTTAAAGCATAAGTTATAACTTTTTATTTGTTATTTTATGGGTAATTATTATATAAACAGTAGCTCAACAAACAAATTTACATACACCTATGTTGTATATATTATTTTAAATGTCTAAATATGAAATATGGAAGAGTTTTGAAGGGAATATATGCAGTTTTGCCTTCACAACATTTACAGTTTAGAGGTAGAACATCTGTTATTTAATTTTTAATTCATTCTTTTTATTCTAGCTTTTTGGAATTTCACAAATGAATGTGAAGATATCACAGATGGGTCATGTGTATTTTCCCATCAGTACTCCCTGTCATTAACGTCAGGGTAGGAGTATGATAATTTTTGTCATTGTTAATATAAATAAAGTCTTTCAGATTTCTCAGACAGGCAAAGCCAATGGAATGTACACATATATCAATCAATAGATGATAGATATAGATATAGATAGATAGATAGATAGATAGATAGATAGATAGATAGATAGATAGATAGAGGCAGAGAGATAGACTCACAGAACAGAGAACATTTATTAGGGAAGCTTGGTTGGATAATTATGAAACTTGAGACACTCATAGGCTCCCTCATAGGCTAATTAGAAGCTATAGACTCTGGATGTCAGGAGTGTAACTATTGTCAAGTTATATGACTTCTGCACTAGATAAGTCAATAATGTAAATACAAGTCTGATATACTGTGTTAGCTGCTAAGAATCTGGAAGTCTATTGGCTAAATTTGGAAAAGACATTCATAGTAGCTACAGAAGCAAAGGACTGCAAATTCATCTTTCTTTTATATTGTTCTTTTAAAGGTTTCTGTCAGTTCCATGGTATTTATCCTCAGCAAATTTTTGAAAAGTCATGCTGAATAATTAAAAGTCATCATATAACAAGAGTGGACATAGAAAAGGAGAGTTGTTCTTTAGCTCCATGAAAAATGACTGTCAGCACAGATCATTTGGAATTCATCTGAATGTGATAAGTATTTTTATTTATTCAAATTACATTTTTATCAATATGGATTCAAGTATATTTCATAATTTTAAAAAATTCCTATGCTCATTTTTATTATTATTACTAATTATTATTATTATTATGCTCAAAATATTATAGCCTTTTATTTGATCCATACTTCCTCTCACATTGTACTTTCATTGGAAATCCACTTCTTATTTCATTTTTGTTTTATTGGGGTCACAAATTTTTGTTATTGTTTTTTTCTCTCTCTTTCTCTCTCTCTAATTGATTAACTCACCTCTGGTATATGACACTTTAACCATGCCAGGCAATAGGTCTCCTTACTCTCAATGAACAACTAAACTCTCAGAGGCCCATTGATACCAGGCACTCACTTCACCAGGCCTCTGCCTGATTAGGAATGATTTTCTTGTGTATGTTTCTCTTCTCTTAATCCTTTTGAGAAGTATTTGGCAGGTTCTTAACATTTGTAGGCAGCCCCTTTAATAAATTCCAAGCCTTTCCTCTAGAATTTAGACATGTTCTCCTTTAGCCACATGGCATTTCCTAAAGCGAATTTGTTTCCCCTTCCAAGATTCAGCTACTTAGGTTGGAAAATCAGACGTCACTTTAACTTTGCGCCTCTGTCACGCATCCTTCAGCTTACCTTAATGTTGCTGCCAGTCTCTGAGATTATGAGAGAACAGAATGGCATGTAGAATGTAAGGAATGCATGTTTTTTTCCAATCAATAAAGAATCTAATCATAGCCCTTTTACTGTGTGTATGAAAGCCATTAAACTTTTAATTTTAAACTCGAATTTTTCTTGGCTCACCTAGGACTAACATTTAATAAAAGACATTCTTTTAACAGTTTATTGAACAAGAACTTTTTTGATCTTTATATTAAAAATACTCCAAGAGGCCAAAAAGATTCAAGAAATGCATATAAACAGACCAGTAATCTTTAATCTTATAAAAATCACCCATCATCTTTATTGCCCTGGGAAACATTATGACTCTTAAGTCAGCAAGTCAGGATGATTGGAGAATTTGACTCTGGTCTCCTGGTTCTTTGGATTGAAATGAATACGGATGAAAGCTGATATGAAGAGTCACAGATTGTTATATACATAGTTGATTTGGACCATTTCTTACTTAGTAAAAGCTGACAAGCCACAGACATCTGTCCATATAAATGAGAACATTTTTTCTTTTTGCAAATAGTAAACAGTAACAAGAATTTAGTTTTCACAAAGGACAACTTGTTCTAAGGTCATAGGAGTAGTTTTGTGGCTCAAGGGATAACAGGGAAGATAGCATTGGAAAATTGGGAGCCGTCCAGAAATTGCAAATCTGTCTCTTCTTCCTCCTCCCCACTCTGTTGTCTGTGTTTCTTCCTGGGCATCTGCTTCCTGCTCTCCCTGCTGACCAGCTTTCCAGCAACTTAGTCCATATGGAACCTGAAGGCTTCTATTTGTCCCTCTTCCCTTTCAAAAGAATAACCCTGGCTCAGATTGGAGTTTCTTATTCTTATTTCTAAATATCAAAGAATGTTCTTCTGTCTTAGCTTTATTCAGCCTCATCCACATCCCTTACTCAGGTGTCCTAGCCTCGGGTACCGACTTGACTTCTGGGACTGATCTGATGTGACAGAGTTTGGTCCAAACAGGCAAGACATTCTAGTTACTAGAGTTGTAAGAAAAGTCTTAAAACTGTTTTTAAAAAATAGTGGGAATGGAGGCCATAGAAAAGTCAGTTTAAACAGACATAAAAATTGCTGTATGCAATAGCATCTTCCCACAGGGCCCATGGGAATGTAGACGACTATTGACTGATAGAAAAATACGTTGGCAGTACTATTTATGGGTTTTGAGCGATAGTCATGTATCATTAATTGTCACCTGTGAAAGACATAGGCTATTGTTTGTTGTACATCCATTAATGAGTTCTAATAAGCAACAAAACATACGATATAGAGAAAAATGTCTTTTAACGATACAAACGGTTTTCTATAAACATTAGATTCAATAAGCACATATTCTAGAATCAGCACAAAGTTAGAACATGAAGTTACTTTTCTATCCATTTCTTTCATTTTCCACATATGGAATATAATGTGATCTTATTACTACACTGAACTGGTCTATACTATTTAAAGTTATGGGTCCTCAACAACGTAGTGCTTGAATATGAACCAACTGTTTTGCCTTTTCTCAGCATAAAGAAAGTAAATTGTTGTAACAGTGGAAAGTATACTTCCACCTGTATGGTTTCTTGAACTTGATAAATGTAAATATTTGAGAATTTTATAAGCATATATGTATAAATACATATATAGATTAAAGGTTTTTTTTTAACCATAGGGAACATCAAAATGTATATGCAGCTTTTGTTATGCTATACTAGGATCTTGAAAGTCCCCAAAAGATACCATTTGGTAAATGCTTGGATTGTAGCCTATGGTACTAAATAGAAGTGAAAGATGAAGTTGTGATTTGGTAGAAGGAAGTAGGTCTTTGCTGACATCCCCTTAAGGGTATATTTGAATCATAGTTTTTCCTCTGACTTTTTTCTCTACTATGTCATGAACAGGTAGTGTTCATCCACTAACTCCTTTTATTTTCCTCATGATATACCACACCATTGAAGAGATAATGGAACAGGATTAAGTGGTCATAGACTAAGTCCTCTGAAAATATCAACATATATATACACACACACTCACACACACACACACACACACACAATGTATTCTTATAGTAATGCAAAAAAAAAAAAGAAAGTAAAAGCCTCATGATTTCACTGTAGAAAATGGGGATAACTGCCAATCTATAGACTGTTGGATGATAGCTGCTGCAAATATTACATGAACTTAGGTGATAAAATAGTTCATTGTACTTTAGGAAAACCTATTAGGGATATTTAAAGACAAGTATAAGCTAGTTTCTTAAAACCTGGCTTCTTTTCCTGTACTTCAAAAGTCATATATATTCTGGTATTTTACTGTTTCTTACTTTGTAATATCCATTGAAGCTTGCCCACTTTATTTAAATTTAATTCATCTTGGCATATGGCCATTTTAGCAAGTAGACTTAGTTTCTAGTAACAGTCCAAATCCATCTCATGTGTTAGGCACTGAAATTAGAAAAAGAAATATTTCAAGACAAAATATTTTGTGCCTTAAAAGTAATGACTACTTTACTAGCAGGGATCACACTGTTGCTCAGAGAAAAAGTCGCAGAAGTGAATTCAAATGGCTAATAGGGACTGTATTATAAGCAATAAATGTGATGGCCTCTTTGATGAAGAGAACGCATACAGGATGTAATTGTTCTTATATAATTACTTAGGTATTTTACTTTAGGAAATAGGTTGTCACTACTTTTATAAAATACCTTGGCATTTGTGGTATTTTGAATAGTCGTGGCCTGGAGAGTGGCACTATTAGGAAGTGTAGAATAGGTATAGCCTTGTTGCAGGAAGTGCATCACTGTGGGATTGGGCTTTGAGATAGCTTCCTCCTAGATGCATGATGATTCATCAGTCTTCTCCTGTTTGCCTTTAGAATAAGATATAGAATTCTCAGCTCCTCCAGCACCAGCCTGCCTGAATACTGTCATGCTTCCTACCCTGATGATAATAGACTGAATCTCAGAATCTGAAAGCCAGACCCAATAACATCCTTTATAAGAGTTGCCATGGTTGTAGTGTCTCTCACAAATGAACGAACCAAACTCTTCTTCCAAACAACAGCAACAGCAACAGCAACAACAACAACAACAAACGAGTTAAGGGATCTTATGATGCTTTGACTGAGAGATGTGACACATGGTCTATTGCTTTGGAATATTTGGCCCCCAGCTAGTGGTTGTTCTTGGAGAATTTATGCTGGGAGGTGCAGATTTGCAGTACCTCAGAGTCAGGCCTTGAGAGCTTGGAGCATCATTTCACTTCTGCGTCTCTTTCTGCTGTAGTTACAGATGCAGTCTCTCAGCTTACTTCTGTCATCACATCTGCCACTTGCTGTCCTGTTTCCTGACTCCACAATGGACAGTTTTAAAAAAAGATGTAGCTACTAGTGTCTCACTGTTTCATTGGTGGATCAGTCAGGATTCACCTCCCGAGGGTTTAGATTTAATAAGGCTTACAAGATTAGGATTTTAGTTGTTCTGCTCAGAGATTGAGTTTCTGAACTAAGTTTGTGTTATGTATTCCTTCACAGGGTAGCTCACATGAAACTCAAGAATAATGAAGACCAAAGTGTGGACACTTTGCCCCTTCTTAGAATTGGGAACAAAACACCCATGGAAGGAGTTACAGAGACAAAGTTTGGAACTGAGACTAAAGGATGGACCATCTAGAGACTGCCATATCCTGGGATCCATCTCATAATCAGCCTCCAAACGCTGACACCATTGCATACACTAACAAGACTTTGCTGAAAGGACGCTGATATAGCTGTCTCTTGTAAGATTATGCAGGGGCCTAGCAAACACACAAGTGGATGCTCACAGTCAGCTATTGGATGGATCACAGGGCTCCCAATGGAGAAGCTAGAGAAAGTACCCAAGGAGCTAAAGGATCTGCAACCCTATAGGTGGAACAACAATATGAACTAACCAGTACCCCTGGAGCTCCTGTCTCTAGCTTCATATGTATCAGAAGATGTCCTAGTCGGCCATCGGTGGAAAGAGAGGCCCATTGGTCTTGCAAACTTTATATGCCTCAGTACAGGGGAACGCCAGGGCCAAGAAGTGGGAGTGGGGTTGGAAGGGTATGGTGGACTTTTGGGATAGCACTGGAAATGTAAATGAAGAAAGTACCTAAGGGGGGAAAAAAAAGAAAAAGAAAACCTAACTCAAGCGATTTCAGAGAAAGATGAGTAGAAACTATCCTAGTAACACTTTAATTTTTTAAAACATGTCCTAAGAACTTTCCTAAGGCTAAATTTAAAATTCAGGTACTGATGTCTTTAGTGGAAGACAGCTAATATTGAGTCTGTCTTCTGGTTACTAGTAATCACTCTTATGTAGGTCTACAGTGAAAAAATGATCAAGTGGGGCAAAAAGAAATACTAAATGTGTGTGTGTGTTAAAAAATAAAACACGGGCTGGTGAGATGGCTCAGTGGGTAAGAGCACCCGACTGCTCTTCCGAAGATCCAGAGTTCAAATCCCAGCAACCACATGGTGGCTCACAACCATCCGTAACGAGATCTGGCGCCCTCTTCTGGAGTGTCTGAAGACAGCTACAGGGTACTTACATATAATAAATAAATAAATCTTTAAAAAAAATAAATAAAACACTTAATCACACAACGAATGCATATGCTGGAAAAGAGAGTTCATTGTTCACAAAATTTGTACCATTAACTAGCGGTCTAGCCTGCATTGCAATAATAAGATAGGTACATGGACCCAACATAACTCAAGCTCCAACTTGTGAAGAAGCTGAAGAGGTTTTCTGCTCCTATACAGCAATAAGAGCCAAAAGGAACTTCGAATTTGTTTGGTGGCTATGAGAATGCATCTAAAGCTGGTAGCTACACTTGTCACTGTAGGTTTTGTGGAAAAGACACTGGAGGCATGAAAGGTGGAGGACCAAGGAAGTCATAGATTCTTCCTCTGTAATTTCTCAGAGCTGCTGAGGCCAGGCAACATGTGACAGTGTAATCTTTGTGTGAAGGCTGGAGTGTGCAAGAGACCTCTGGAGCCAGTGTGTGAAACTGTAAAATTTAAGCCTGGGTTATAGTGCAGATCACAGTATGTTGAGGATCACAGAGCTCTGAGACATCAGCTAAGAGAGCTGTATATAAGTAGCAGTAGCAGAAAGAGAGAGAGAGAGAGAGAGAGAGAGAGAGAGAGAGAGAGAGAGAGAGAGAGAGAGCAGACTTTGCTGCAAAGCTGGTGGGGGTGATGGAGTTGGGGTGCTATTTGTCTAAGCCTTTGGATACTAGACACAGAGCAGCAGGATTTGGTGTCTGCCTTGCTACATTTTGATCTTGCTTTGGTCCAATATTTCCTCAATTCACTGCCATTTCCTTATGTTGGAATTGTAATGCATATTATACACCATTGTTGCAATTACATAATTTACTTCTGATTTTAAAGGTGGCTACAGTTTAGAGATTGCCTTGAATCTCACTAAAGACTTTAGGCTTTTAAATAATCTTCAGACTGAGAACAGACTATAGAGACTTTGTATGTTGAGAGGTATAGACTTTGTATTAGTCAGTTTTGGTGTCTGATGTTTTTTTATTTCTAAGTTTCCTTACAACACAGTAAATTTAAAAAAGGAAATTATTTGTCTAGTGTTCACTATCATACAGAATAGAAAGGAAGACAACATTGCTCACAGAAATCAGTTTAAACAAACTTGCAATCATTTCATTAGATAGATACAGCCTTTCTGAATGATAAATGCAAAATAACAGTCAAAATAATGTAGTATAGATATCAAGAGATAATGCTATAGTATACTGAAGCTGGACTTTGATTACTCAGTTTTTTTTTTCTTCTTCTTCCCTTGTGACACCTCCTTCTACCCTTTCAACCCCCTTACACTATATAGGAGAGAAAAAATAGAAAGTAAACTATTTCCAGCTGATTAGGGCCATTGAGTTTCTTGGGGCAAGTTTTATCTTCATCACTGGGATTTCCAAAAATACTCCCCCTCCCACGGGTTTCTTCTTTGCACACAACTGCTTAACAAACTACAACAAACAGCAAACAGTAAACAACCAAAAATCCAACATCCCACAAACAACTTCAATCTCAGGGCACTAGCATTCACGTGAATTGCAAACATCACACAATAGCAGAAACTATCTGCAGCTGGCAAAAGCAAGCCTCTGCTAGAGCACAGGGTACATCGTTGTCCACTGGTGGGGACAATCTGAAGCAGTCCCAGATCCCACACCTGGGATTAAAAAGGAACCATATTTTTTATCATATTTCTATGTTTTTCAAAGAAACCAATATTCTCACTAAAATCATAAAAAGCAAAATTCTGTCTGTAATTTTTAAAAATTCTTTGTATTGAATATTTTCTTTATTTACATTTCAAATGTTATTCCCTTTTCCAGTTTCCCCCCTCCCAAAAACCCCCTATCCCATCCCCCCACCCCCTGCTTCTATGAGGGTGTTCCTCCACCCACCTACCCACTCCTGTCCCCCTGCTCTAGATTCCCCTACAATGGGGCATCTATCTAGCCTTCATAGGAGCAAGGACCTCTCCTCCCATTGATGCCTGACAAGGCCATCCTCTACTACATATGCAGCAGGAGCCATGTGTACACTTTGGTTGGTGGCTTAGTCCCTGGCAGTTCTTGGGGGGGTCTGGTTAGTTGATATTGCTGTTCTTCCTATGGGGTTGCAAACTCCTTCAACTCCTTCAGTCCTTTCTCTAACTCATCCATTGGGGACCCCTCACTCAGTCCAATGGTTGTATGTGAGCATTTGCCTCTGTATTTGTCAGGAGACAGCTATATCAGGCTCCTTTCAGCAAGTATTTCTTGGTCTACACAATAGTGTCAAGGTTTGGTAACTGTATATGGGATGAACCCCCAAGTGGGTAATCTCTGGATGGTCTTTCCTTTAGTCTGTGCTCTACACTTGGTCTCCATATTTGCTCTCATGAGTATTTTTCCCCTTTCTAAGAAGGACTGAAGCACTTACACTTTGGTCTTCCTTTGTTTTGACTTTCGTGTGGTTTGTGAATTGTATCTTGGGTATTCAGAGCTTTGGGCTAGTATACACTTATCATACCATGAGAGCATACCATGTGTGTTCTTTGGTGCATGTCTCTATTTTAATAACACATGTGATTTTTCTAACTCAGCAAATGAGCATGTCGAATTGTTTAAAATTCAAGAATTTGTGCTTACTGTAGTTTTTCTTTTGAGTGTTTGACATAAAGTTCTTCTCCTTTTACTTTTTGTGTTCTGTTTCTATCCTCACTCAGTATAATCACTTTGTTAAATATTAGTTGAGTAACTGACATGAACATAGTTGATGAAAATAGTGCTACTGATATGCATAATGACAAAATCTAGAGATGTTTGAATACTCAAATCATTTGATTTAAGATTTAAAGTTCTGAAATGTAATTAGAAAATATACTTATAAAATATACATTAAACAGTACAGTTGTATTAATATAAGGAGCTATGCTGTTATTTAATATGACTAGTAAGGTGTTCTATTATGTGGTTTTTTTGAGAGCACAGCTTTAACATTATAATGTAAGAGAAGCACTAGTTTAAGAACAAAGAAAGAACTTTATTTGAGAAAATGTCTATATCAGGTGGCTTTAGCTAAGTGTAGAATATTTTCTTGATTACTAATGTGAAAGTATCTGTTATGGTGGTGTCCACTATGGGTGGTATCATATCTATGTGGTATAACAAAACAGACTGAGCAAGCCTTGGTTTGCAAACTGGTAAGCATCTTTCTTATATGGTTTCTGCCTTTATTCCTACTTTGAATTCTTGGCCTGATTCTTTTTTTTTCTCTTTTTTTATATTAGATATTTTCTTTATATTCACTTCAAATGCTATCCCAAAAGTTCCCTATACCCTCCCCCCCACCCTGCTCCCCTACATACCTACTCCTGCTTCTTGGCCCTGGTATTCCCCTGTACTGGGGCATATAAAGTTTGCAATACCAAAGGGCCTCTCTTCCCAGTGATGCCAGACTAGGCCATCTTCTGCTACATATGCAGCTAGAGATATGAGCTCTGGGGGTACTGGTTAGTTCATATTGTTGTTCCACCTATACGGTTGCAGACCCCTTCAGCTCCTTGGGGGCTTTCTCTAGCTTTTCCATTGGGGGCCCTGTGTTCCATCTTATAGATGATATGCCAGAAAAATTTTGCTGAAGGGACCCTGTTATCACTGTCTTGTATGAGGCTATGCCAGTGCCTGGCAAATACAGAAGTGGATGCTCACAGCCTGATTCCTTCAGTATGAATCAAATAAATGTATTTTTTGTTTATTTGTTTGTTTGTTTGGTTGGTTGGTTGGTTTTTTGAGTTTTTTGTTTATTTGTTTTTATTTTGTTTTGTTTCCCAAGTAGGTTTTGACCATCATGTTTTCAAATTAATAGTTGTAAACTAGGGCAAGAAGCAATGAAATAACCTGATGGGTCTGCTACTTGGGAATCATTCTATTTAAGGCTTCTATAATGTGGTGAATAAGTGTTTTATAGATATATGCCATATCACATATTTTCATACTTTTATTGCCTGCATATTATTTTATCCTACTATAATTAATGGCTTCCACTGTTTAACAGCATTTACTTTCCTTCTAATTTTTATAGAAATGTTCTAACATTAGAAGATTTTTTTCTTATCCCTGTATTGTATTTTAATTTTGAATCTAAAATAATTACAATGAAGGCAATACTCTCCTTTTATAGTAAGAGAGTGTGCTATAAGCGAGAAAGGTCTTCATCTGTATATTTCAAATTTACATTTGATAAAATTCCCTCAACAAAACAAAGATCATCAAACTCCAATTTGTGAAAGCTAGCTAATGTAGTCCACTACTAATTATAGCAACATGCTCTATTGTAGAATGTTAGAGCACTGGTAAACCACAATAAATTTCCAAGCATAATGTTAGCTTTCAACCCCTTGGCCATGAACAGAAATAAGAAAAAATACTCAAGGTCAAACCAAGAGCCGAACAATAATCATGAGACAAAGAAAAACACGACATTCCAAAGAATCACAGAAATCTGGAACAGTCCAGAAACATTTTCCCTAAGAGTACTGATTAATACAACAATGTGAGCCCCAGTGAATCTTAGGCTCACTAACTTATGCATATTTCTCTAGAGATCTTTCAAATGAGCCACTTGGGTTTTTGCAATTGTCTCCAACAAAAATTAAATCCAGCAAGCATCTCTTGGTCAGACTTAGTGAATCCAGAAAAGAAGATATACTTTGTTTAACAATTCTATTTTTCCCACTTATTTTCAGATTCGGCTGCACTAATGAGACAATTTGACCCAAGAAACAGACAAGTCGATCTATTTGATCTCACATCTGACCATGTAGGATGGCCGTTGCTTTTAAAATTATTAACAAACTGTCTGGTGATAGTCTACCATCGATGAAAGGACAATTTTTGTTTTATTCTGTTTTGTTTTTCTCTTTTCTCCTTTTTAAACTTGTAATAGAATTCAGGTATTCTCAGGACATATTATGATTGTCACTTATCCTATTGGTTAAAATTTTCATGTTCTCATAAATATTTGCTAAAAACTAAAGTTTTTTGTAAGCTGGGAAATACCCTGCCAAGGCAATAGTATGTCAAAAGATTACCTTTAGTCTTGACCACTGACTTTTATATCTCTTAGTAATTAAATATGTAGGAAGCTAATTCATTTCCAGCCATTAATTTTCATTTCAGGTTAAGTGCTTTGTCTGTTTGACTTCATTTCAAATTATCAGGACCTGAACCTAGACATCCCTGGCAAAACATAAAAAAAAAAAAACTCAAAATTCCGGGAGCCCAATTAATCTCTTTTCTGATAGAAGTGACCATAGAGAAATGAGAAAATAATATCTTTTAAAAAACAACTTCTAAATCTTCCATGAGACATGGAAGAACAAAACACAAAAGTAAATTTAAGGTTAGGAACTTTGACTATTGTTTTTAGGACAGTAATTCTGTATAACCGGTGTGCCAGATATTTTTTAAGATGACCACTTTTATTTATTGTTGTGGATTGATGTGGAATGTTCATCAGGAAAATGAACTTTTTTCCAATAAGAATAACTCAGTAAGTAAATTAAACCATTATTATTTACATTAAACCAATGTATAGCATCAATAAAATGACTCCTAATGATATTCTGTTTCCTCCAGCAACAGGTGGCAACAAATGCAAAGACCCATGTAGAGGAATGAGTCAGCAAATCAAGACTGGCAGCTCACATTGGGCCACACAATCACAACAGTAGCATCTGTGCCTGTTAACTCCTAAAGCCTGCCTGACACCCTGAGAGACATATGATGACTGACAGAGTGACCAGAATAACCAATCAGATGGTACCAACTACATGGAATGAGCGTAATGAGCCAAGGGAGCCCAGGTGAAGGGTCTAAAAGTTTGCCCAATTCCCACATTAAATGAACTTGCTTTTGCCACTTACCAGACTCCTGGAGTCTGTGTTGTTGATTCTGAGCCTTCTCACCTCACCCCTCAAGGGTCTCCATAGGTTGCAAACAACAGACCTGCAGCCAGACATTATATGAAAGTGAAGCTAAATAAAAGGTCTCCATCAACCCCCCTATGCTCCCCCCCCCCCCCCGCAGAGCTCAGGAAATCTCATAGAAGAGGAGGATAGATTGTAAAGAGCCAGAGAGGATGGTTGCACATTTTAAAGAACATTTGCCCCAAAAGACTGCCAACTCTCAGAGAATGTAATTTTGTCTTTTGTTTATATTACATTTTTCTTAGAGCCTGAAGGAGAGTCTAGCACACTAGACCTTTGAAAAGATTTGATCAGGTGAGTTCATGTAGGAATGCATGACCTAGGATGCTTAATGTCTTTGGGGCAAATGGACAAATGGGCAAATGGACAAATGGGCAAATGGGCAAATGGGCAAATGGAAAGAGTTTGTTTTTTCTATCCTCCAATCATTATCCTATCCCTTTCCTGAGGGTCTCTCCCTGGGCTTGCTTCTTCTCCAGTGTTTTCCTTTTTATCTTCCAGCATTGTCACCATATATGCATTACAACATCAACAAGGTGCTCTACCACTCTACTGTGATGATAAGAAGCCTGGGAGAGCACACCACATCTAGGATATTTACATTCTGTTTGAGCTTTCTGGGGGAAAGGAAAAGCTTTTAGCACTTTAGGCTTTATTGTAAAAGAGCATGGAAAAAGAAAATAATAAACAACAGATGTAATTTTGGGGCAAACATCAAACCAAAGCTTTTATGTGTGGCCATGGAGTTTATTTTGTTTTGTTTTGTCTTTTTTTTTTTTTTTTTTTTTTGGTATGGTTCTCTTCAGTCTGACCCACAAAGCAGTATCCAGATGTCCTTTGGTCCTCAGGACCTTGGTTCAAATAAGACCCTGAGAAAGTCACAAAATATGTGCCTAGTCTATCTGTCCAACGTTTCATAGGTAACTCCCATAATAAAATATACTATTTTTTTGTGATTTTTATCTAATAATATTGGGCTGACTCATTGGTCCTTCAAAACAAGGACTCAGAACAGAACAGTTCAGATATTCTAAGGAAGTTTTATGTCTTTCAGTGCTTTCTTATTTGAGTGCTAGGCTATATTTTTTTTTCTTTACAAAAAGAAAAAAAAAGATATTGAAATTTTACTAACTTTGCATACTTAACAACCTATATATTTATAAGATTCATTAATGATATTTAATGATTTCTAATTTCTCTGGAGAATTGTTTTTTTTAGCAATTTCATAGGACCATAAGCAACTAGGTGATACTAACATACTTATGCATGTCTTTCTAATGAAGCTAAGGACACAATTTGTATTTGTGTCCTTCAAGTAAATGCTAAGACCACATGAATAGAAACATCATTGCTCTGTATAGTTTCTCCTTCCCAAGGAGGATTCTTAATGAAGTTAAAAATCAAAATAACTGTGTTGTTCTAAATTTGCTTATACAAATAAATTCAAGAAACAGAGGAGTACTGATGTCACCAGCTCAAAGCTACAAGAAATAAACATTAATGAAGAGGTATTTTATTGTATCCAGACCTTGGAAATGCTCTTAAAATTGAATTTGTAAGAGACAGGAAGTATGTTATTAGATTTTAAAATATTACAATAAAACCATGTGCTATGTATTCTAAATGTTTCCGTAGTTCTCCCATTAGATTACATGGTATAGGTTTCAGATGTCATTTTTGCAGTTGGAAATCTGTACATATTCAGTCTGATGGCTGTCAACAGTTTTAAAGCCTTGGATATAGTTCTGGGAGAAGTAAATTGTACTTATGGGAAGCAGGGAATCCATCAAGCAGCTAGAAATGACTGGGCAGAGAGAGCTACAAAGGGAAGAATTCCCTGTGTCTGAGGGTGTGGTGCCCACTATTCAGTTGATCTGAAGCAGAGTAAAAAAGGCTCCTGGCTCCAGGCCCAATCTTTTCAAAGAGAGAAAGAAACAAGGAAATACCACTCTGCTTCAGAGTCAGCCCCAGAGCTCAGTGCATGCGCTGTCTCCAGCAGTCTTTTAATTATTTTTCCCAAATCCCACTGAAAACCTAAGCATGGAAATGAGACTCTCCTAAAAGAAATTCCACAGGATGTCACAGAAAAAAAAAAAAAAAAAACTTTTGGATGTTTCCACAGGCTGAGGAATGGGTGACACGAAGCTGAAGAGAAAGAAAAGAAAAGGTAGAGGCTGACAGCCTTTGACTTGGGAAAAATACATCCAACTGTGCTTAGTAGTGTGTCTGAGTGTGGACAAACCACTGGGGCCTCTCCTAGTATGGAGAAAGCAAACGTCTTTGTATCAATTTCTGCTGTGTGGGCTGAGGACATGGGCTTTATCACAGTCATCTTCTGATAGGGAAAACAAGAGCAGACTGTAAAGACCAAAACCAATTTTCGTGTTTGTAGAGATTTTGACTTTACTCTGAGTGCCAGAGTCTTCACAGAAAATCAGAGAGAACACAAAATATTTTGAATGATCTGAAAGACAAAAGGCCAGAGCTATCTCTTAGGAAACTTGTACATTGTATTTATTTTTTTAAACATTTAAGTTTTGGCAGTTCCGTGCATGTCTACAAAGCAATGTGATCACATTCACCCCTCTGTGCACTCTTTTCTTTGACTCCCCCTGCTGCTGAGCCCTCTGTCCCTCCCAGGTGGTTCTTCTACTTGCAGGTTTGCTTTGGAGTATGCAGGTCTTACTCAAGCAGCCATGGCTACAATGACCATGTCAAATGACACTGGTACTTATCACCATCCTCTAACTCTCAGATTTCTTCAGTCCCCACTTCCATGATGTTCACTGGGTCTTAGTAAAGGTGACGTCAATGTCCAATTTAGATCTGAGCATGCAAGAGCTATTAACTCTCAGTTCTGAGTTAGCCATCTGTTCACTGAGAAAAATAAGTTTCTCTGAACAAGACTGAGAGAAGCCCTGGACTAATGGTATAAATGTAAATACTCAGAAGGCAGTTGTCCATTCTATTTACCATGGCATCTACAGTAAGCTCCTGTTAGGCTTCTTGACATCTCCAGTGGGAGGATGTTGACTAGGTTTCTAACACCAGGTATATTCTTTTTCCTCTTAGGCTTAAATTCTGATCAAAAAGTAATTGGTTACCTCCCGAACAGTCATGTCACGATTATGCCTAAAAGGTTACTATTGTAGAATTCAGGGTTCACTGCTGAGTACGATTTTGATGCTTATTTTCATGTAGCAGTCTGTACTGCTTTTCACCCTCCGAATGCTACCTAGTGGGAGAAAACTGCCAGCTGAATTCCATCTTTAAATATCTACTTTCTGGATCCAAAACATGTATTGTCTTAAGCAAGTGTCTCTATTGTTTTAGGAGCTTCTGGTGGCTCCTTGACCAAGAACTCAGAGGGAAATTTTTCTATGCAAAGAAAGAGGATTTTTCATTAAAACAACAACAACCAAAAAAACCTATGACTTCTGGGACAAGCATTAACCATTCATGCAGCTTCAGACTTAAATCATTTCTAAAAGGAGAAAGTACAAAAGCAAGTTTAATATTTTGTCATGGGAATATCTATGATAGCTAGAATTTAAAAAGGGTGCATTCACTGAGGACGGCTAAGCACATGCTAGGGGTTTTCAATAGACTTGTTAGTGACTATTGCGTTCAGCACATTACAGCAGATTCCTAATGATGCCAAGGTTCACTTCCTGTAGGGAGCCAGGTAACTGTGTCCTGTTCTATAACCACCCAGCATGCCCCTAACTATGACCTGCTGTTTCCAAAATGCATGCTCTTTGTTACTAAAGAAGCCAGGTGTATATGGATCAGTGAAAATCCATTCTCCTAACACGAAAAATTTCTCAAGGCAGATGGTAGGTCAGTAATGCCACTTTAGTATATATAAAGGACAGCATGTGTTCTCATATTGAAAAGTAAAGTGGAGATTTATCAGATAGCCAATTGTAATTGAATACTTGGGCTAGATTCAACTGAGTTTTAGGCAGTCACCATGAAGGTTGAAGTCAGCTACTGAATTTATGACCATGCTATGATCCTGTTTTCATGATCTTGGTGACTAAAAAGTATTATTCTGTTCTTCTGTGTGAAAATGAAATATGATAGAAATCATGATTATCCTAATAATTCATACCCTATGTAATCTGATTTAAAAAATACAATAAAAAAGTATTATTTTGTTATTTGATTGATATGGGAATATTATCCAAAATATTTTAAAAAATCATGATTTGGGTTTTAAGCATCTGATAATAGAATAAAATTAAATGAATAAAAGTTAATAATAATATCTACCACTTTATTATTATAATTTTTAATTTAAGTTTTCTTCCAAAGAAGGACTCTGAAGTAAACAAAGAAGACGTTCAGTATCACACCTAGGATGAAAACAACTGGAACGTTTAGCCCTCTAAATATAAATGTTAATATTTTCCTAATATATGCCCAGGGTATAAATAGTACAACCAGCTCAATTATCTGCAATATTGATTTCCCACACATAAATGTGTGCTATTTCCATTATATTCAAATTTTACTAGTATAAATTTATATAGTTGGGTATGCAAAAGGCTATTCCTAATAATACAAAGAACAGAAAACGGAATGCTCTCTTACTTTATGCCCATTGCCATAAGAGAAAAGTCAATCCTTGCTTTTACTTAGGTAGATGCTACTGAAGGCACTAAGCAGACTTTAGTTTACTGTGTATCTATCTGAACAGAGCCATTAAAAAAAGTATTTGCTTAAGTTGCTGAATTTTATGTAAACCAAAGCAGATGAGGTTAAAACAGAAATAAACAGTAATTAAATTACCCAGAATTTTCTGGATGAAATAAAACAATTCTTTACAGTTTCTAGGTAATGGCAAAAGTGTTCCTGGCAGGCAAGGAAAGCATAATTAACGGCACAGCGAAGCTTCGCTTTCTGTTCTTTTTGGCAATTGAGTCTACTATGTGGAAAGCTGTTAAGTAGAGTATTTGGGTTTCATATTAATTTGCATTTCACTGCGTTGCTCTTTACTGCTTTGTAGGCAGGAAACAGAGAGGTCTAGGTTCAACACAACAAATTACTGTACGAAATAAGAAATTGCTAGTCAGGCATCTTCTTGTTTTTACTGTGTGTGTCATGCTGTGAGCAAAACGGAAAGGAAAAAAAAAAAGAGAGAACGAAATTTAAAAAAGAGAGAAGAAAAAAAAAGAAAAAAGAAAAAGAAGTGTTGAGTCTTTAGAGGCATTTCAGCACCAGATCCACAGTATCAAAAATAGACCTCAAACATGGTGGGAGTTATCTAGAAATTCAGCAGTTTGCAAACAAGTGCACTAGGGAGTATTTTTTTCACACTAAAATATTTTTGCTACACATCAGTAAGTCCTTGAGGAGAGCATGCTGGTTCCAAAGGCCTGCAGTTTGCTGTGGAAATAACAGAGCGATATTTAGCCAGAGCTCACAGGGAAGCAGTACTGGGGATGCTCTTTGTAGTGACTGCTCCATTTGGCCAAGAAGTGGCTCAACTACTGGGATTAGAAATGAGCAGAGAAAGGGAGACAGAACCTGTAGAGACCACCTCCAGTAGAAAGGCACAGTCCCCTGTTAGGGATGGGGCCACACACCCATCTCAAATTTTTTAACGCAGAAACAGGGACTGTATATATATATATATATATATATATATATATATATATATATATATATGTATGTGTATATGTATGTGTATGTATATACATATATATACAGAGAGAGAGAGAGAGAGAGAGACTGAAGGAAGGACCATCCAGGAACTGCCCCACCTGGGGATTTATCCTGTCTGCAGACACTAAACCCTGTTGCCGTTGCTACAGGAACCTGTTGTGGCTATTCCGTTGGAGGTTCTACCAGCAACTGATCCATGCAGATGTGGATGCTTGGATCCAACGATTAGACAGAACTCGGGGTCCCTAGTGGGGGAGCTGGCAAAGGGCTGGAGAAGCAGAGGAAATTGCAACTTCATAGGAAGAACAACACTGACTGGCCAGACTACACAGTGTTCCCAGTGATTGACCACCAACCAAGGAGTGTACAAGGAAGAATCCACGACTTCAGGTACATATCTAGCAGAGGATGGATTTGTCTGACGTCAATGGGAGGGAGACCCTTGGTCCTGTGGAGGTTTGATGCCCCAATGTAGGGGGATGCTGGAGGGATGTGGTTGGAGAGGGTAGGTGAGTAAGGGCGCACCCTCATAGAGGAAATGGGAGGGAGGAGAGGGCAGATGTGGGATTACGGGGTTGTGGAGGGGTAACCGGGAAGTGCGATACTGTTTGAGATGTAAACACATAGAATGATTAATAAAAATGTTTAAAAGAAAGAAACTAGGCATTTATTTGAATCTCGTTCTTTGTCTATTTATCTCTCTCTCTCTCTTTCTCTACTATTCTATCTTTTTTTAAAATCGATTTACTTACTTTTAAGTTCTGTAGACCAGTGTTTTCCCTGCATGTCTGTCTGTGAGGGGCTATTGGGTCTCCTGGAACTAGAGATGCAGACAGCTGTGAGATGCCATGTGGGAGCTGGTCATTAAACCTGAGTCCTCTGGAAGAGCAGCCAGTGTTCATAACTTCTCTGCCATCTCTGTAACCTTCAAAAAGATTTATTGCTAATTTTATTTGTGTATGTGCATGCACGTGTGTACAAAGACACACATGAGTTCAAGTGCCTAGGACAGACTGGCAGTGCCTTGGATTCCCGGAGCTGTATCTTTCTGGGAATTGTGAGACACCTAATACAGATCCTAAAATCTGAACTCGATCCTCTGTGAGAGCATTCAGGCTCCTAACCACTGAGACGTCTCTCTAGCCCTGCATTTTCATTTCTTAACTCCTGATTCTTTGCTATTATCTATTTGTAGTTTTTTTTTTTTTAAGAAATGTTAATATATGGTTAATATATGGATCGCAGCTTGGCAGAATCTAGCATCACTGAGGAGGAAAACTTCCAGGCATGCCTGTGAGAGATAATATATGTTAGACAGGCCAGTGAAGGATGATGTAGATTAGACATGTTGTGGGGACAGCATTATTGAGCTGGAAATCCTGGTCTTCACAAAATGGGAAATGCTATCTGAACCCCGGCAGTCATCTCGCTCTGCTTCCTGAATGGGAAAGGAATGTAGCCAGCTTCCTTAAGTTGCTGTGCTAATGGCTTCCTTGCCTATAGCCTGGAACTGTGAGCCCAAATAAGCCTTTCCTTCCTTAAGGTCTGCTTTTGTTTGGTAGTTTATCACAACAGCTCTAGACAAGACACCTATTATTTCCCAAGACTCTGATCACACAATTTAAGAATCCCTAACAACAAAAGATCTTGTGTGTCTATGAGAACATGCACATTTTTTGCTTATGTGTATACCTATGCCTGCAAGTATGTGTAATCAATCTTCTTGGTTACTGCTGGGGAAAAAAAAGAGTAAAAAGAATGGAACAAACTCTTACTATCCTCAAGAGTTTATTCCTTCTACCTATTAATTAATTCTCTGTTCTATTAGGAATAATGCTATCTTGTACTACTGTTCTTAAAACCATTACAATGCGTTGCTTGTACTCCTATGTCAACTTATTGACCTATGAGATAACCCTAAACTATTTTGATTATTTGAGCCCTGACACTCTTGTTGTATACATAATTTTCACCAAAACTTGTGAAAAGAAAGATTCATAAAAACTGGAGCTTTAGGAAGCAAGGAGAAATTCTGTATTGAAGACACTTTAGTGTTGGCTGTCCTCCAGATGCCAAACAAAGTTGTTTAAATATTTGCTCATTAGCGAAATGAAATGTTATGATTTTAATTCATTCCCAATTCTTGTTTACTATGTTTCAAAGCAACTTTTTAATATGTGCTCTAATGGTTTCTCTGGAGCGCTTGTGTTATAATCTGTTTTCCTTTTCTCTTAAACTGGATATAAATTAATGAAGTAATACCGAATGAGTTGTTAGGTCCCTCTAACGTCTTCCTAGTGGTTTGTTTGAGAGTTTTGCTGTGCCTGTTTGTATGTACTACACCAACCTCCAGTGTAAACCACTAAATACATCACTGAAAAAAATTAATATTGTAGCATAGTTTATCATAAATAAGAACCTGGGGAGGAAGATACTTTCTTGTTTTAGTGCTTTCTTGAGACATAAATATAAGTAGACAAATGTATATAAATATGTAACATGAATAGGTTTTCTGGTTGTACTGGATGAAAACTTGGTTTGCCAGAATCAGCTAAATGTGTGTAAATCAATTCAGAGTTGCACAGTCTGGTCTGAAGGGAAAGCATTGAACAACAGCTACTTTGTTTATATGCACTGTCTCTGTCCTCTAATCCACCTTTTCTCTGCCATCTCTATTTTCAGTGGCCATTAATAAAATTAATGTTGTTACCTCCTTCTAATTCCTTTTTCTCTGGATTTGCCATGGGAGAGCTTGAGAGCAAGAAGGTGACTAATTGACATCTCTAAACTTCAACAGGAGTCAGGACCCTTCACCCCAAGTTCCTTCAGGTTTCCTCTAATTTCCTCCAGAGTGTCTAGGACCATATTACAAAATAAGTATGGCATACCTACTTGGCAAGTGAACATCTCAGAGATTATGAAGTTGTATTCTCTTGTGTGGCCAATTTTTGTTCTTTCCTTTTTTTTTCTTTGAAAGAGATTTTTGCTAAAATGAGCCCATAGCCCTTGCATGTAGCAGAGATAAAAAGATTTTATTTGGTTAGCAACATTCTGAATCCTAATTCCATGTATCACCTCTTTTTATTTAATTTTTTCCCAAAAGCTAAATAAATGAACTTGTTAAAAACTTATAACAACATTAGCCTGGGGTAAAGGCAATTCAACAAGCCATTGTTATTTTCAACAAAAGTCAAGAGAAAATTTGGGGATAGAGGTCCATTTAATTTCCCTTTTATTTTGAATACTTCCCTGATGATTGTTTAAAGAAAATGCTAGATGACCTGACTTTTCCTTTAATTATGATCACACAACAACTCAGTTAGTGCCACTGGGATTTTTAAAATACTGGCTGAATTTCCATGTAAATAGTGCATGCTTTTGAAAATATGCTGAAATAAAACTTTAGAGGGTTTGGACATTTTTTCAATTTAGTTTTATAAACACAGCTAATAAATGCATATCAGAGTCTTAGGTTTGCTCCTATATATAGCATATGTGGTCAGTAGCATAGAATTATTTATACTTATGTATTTAATCCATCTAGGATAGATGCCCTCTTTTGTTTAATATGTTAAAGATAGATATCCTATTCTATATGATGTATTTAGCTTCCTTGTTCTCTGTTCTATTTTACTGAACAGAACAAAAAAATAACTTGAAATGAAAATTTGGAGACTACTTTTTTTTGTAAAGGAAAGCAATCTTCTTTACTGTACACAGTACAGAATCTAATGCAGCTCGGCAGGATGTACACAGCCCTGTGCCTGGGGAAGTAGTTCAAATCAACTGCACAGTAGACTTCCCACACTCAGGAAAAGAAGCAAATGAATGAAAGAAGCCCCACACCTTCACAGGGGTGGCTCTCCAGGAGGTACATGATTCCAGTGGGAATGCACAGTGCTACTACTGTCCAGCATCCGTTGACAGCACAAACAGCCATCAAACAGGGGAGGGACAGCTTAGGGTACAGAAGTTTCTTTTCAAACTCCCCCAAACAGCATAAATTCATTAAGGAAAACAAACCGGTATGAATAGAGTAAAAACAAAATGGAACCCCCTAAATCTATACAGCATTTACAACCAATAAATCTCTAGCCAGCTGAGGTGAAATATGACTCTACGTATAGACTGTGTAGATTAGAAAGCTATAAATATGCTTATGTAAGAGTCCTTCCATTAGAATACAGTGCTAATTAAGGCCCAAGCTTTGAGCTGACTGGCTTTTGAGAGAAAACCTTAGGTTCTCATAGCTCTAGAATGGACCCCTTATTCCTAGGAACCTCTTTTTACAAGTCATGAGAAGGATGTGGAGTGCCTCACTCATGGGACAGCAAAGAATGTAATGCCGAATTTACATTCTTGCCAATCATAGTGATTTTTCCAATGATGAAGATGAGAATTTCTGTCAAAGAAAGGCTCTATATTTTACAATTTTCCTACATCCCATCTTAGTCTTGAAGTACATTAGGGCAGGACTAAGTAACTAATATAACGTGAACAAGACAAAAATACTGGTATTTCTCTGCTTATGATCAAGTCATATCACTCAGGAGAAGTCAGTTGCCATGCTAAGTAACCATCACTCGAAAACTCTAATGTGAAAAATCCAAAGCCGCCATCCAGTAGACAGAAACACCACTCCACTTAGCTGGAAAAGCCATCATGGCGGTGGACTTGCTAAATTTAGTTGAGCTTGCAGTGATTTATAATCTACAGTATCTTGATAGCACATGTTTATGAAAACCTTAATGCATAAGTGGCACCCTTAAGAGATGTACATTTTGGCATTTGTAACATGTTGTCTTTTATGACAGAAGGGACACAGATATTGCTAGCATCCTACAATTTTACATAGAGGAAAGTAAATCTGTTTGTGTAAAGGTAGAGCTTTGAGCCAAGTAGATTATTAGTGCCAAGCCTTTGAAAGATAATGGATGTAAATTGTAAATGATGATTAGATTAGAAAACTTTGAACTGATAAGAACTAGGACTTGAATGTTGTGTCATACTAGGCACAGAGGCACTGCAGAATGAGGCAAATGTAGTTTTCAAGTGAAGACTCTGTGTATCTTCTGGGACAGGAGGATAAACTGTGAGAGGCACGATAAAATGCTTCTTACTAAGAGGCACATTTTTTAATCCCTGAAATATGCGACAGTTTTAGCTTATATAAGAAGGTCAACTTTTCAGATGCAGCAGGGGGTTAAGTATATTGATGTGCAGAGATTATTAAGTTGCACTCAGTGCAATTATGAAACAGAAGGCAGGGGATTTTCATAGAAACTGAAGGATGTGTGAAGCCTGCTTTGAAGATGGAGGCAGGAACTTTTATCCAAGGGATGCAAGCCTTCTAGAAACTGAAAAGATTGTGAATCAGATTATCTTCTAGAGTACCCAGAGTGAGTATAAGACCATTATATCAAGACGTTAACCTACAGCAAACTCCTGTGGAAGGGTGTTTTCTATACCTCTAATACAACAGATTCTTTTAGTCTTGATAGGTTATGCTCTCTCTAAGTTTTTATAGGATTGGTGAGAAGTACTTCTGTGTACTTATTCCCCAAAGAACAGTAAACATTAAAGAGATCTTGACATTAGCCATTTTTCTTTCACTTGGTCTCTAAGCAATTCTTGCAAAATAGCAAGATGTCAAGTTCAAACACAAAGTCCAGGAATCCTTTTTTTACTCTTTTCAATTTTAAACCATTGTCATATTCTGCACGGGAGAAGACACTTTGAATTGTAATTAGCCTTAGGATGCATGATACAGTTACTTTTACTGGAATTTAAATTTGCTATTTAAGCTTATGTGTGTCTTCTTTGCTAAAATATCAGCTGTTTGAGAAGAGATTAGGAGACTTGCATTGTTTGCATTTTCTAAATCTCTGTCATCACCAGACCCAGCTTGTGTTGATTAAATACTGTTTAAATCACTTAGAATTTCAGGGTGGTTTTTTTGTTGCCCTTTCCAAATTATGCATAGGTTACATAAAATATAAGGTGCAGGTCAGAATTGTGCAGGTCAGCCCTCTAATTTTGGCACTTGGGAGACAGAAACAGTGGCAGAGACAGGCAGAACTCTTGAGTTCCAAACCAAACTAGCAGCACAATGACACCCTCTCTCATAAAGTAAAATCAAATAATAATAAAAAAAAATTAGGACATGATACAGCATTAAGGAGTTCAAGAGTTTCCAGAATTTTTCTTGTGTCTCTTTTGCCATCAATTCCCATTTGCCAACACATATTTTCTGTTTTAACAGGGTGTTTATTATCAGTGGGTTGTCATGGTGGAATTGCAACATAAACTGTTTATCCATGTTTACAAGTTGCAATGATAGATGTTTATCTGACTTGATCACAAGCTGATAAGATTATCTGAAATCACTCCAAAGAACTGGTGCCATTTTCTATCTTTGCCAGAACTTCGTTAGAATGGCATTTGCTCTGTCCTTGCCAAGATACTGTGCAATTCAACTTTTTATTTTTGACTTGACTAAAGATATCGAAGTGACATCCCATTATTGCTTTAAATTTTACCTTATGGGTAATTAATTGAAGATATTTTCAAGCATATCTGTATATCTTCTACTTCAATTATTTGCTTAAGTCTTTGTTGTTTTTTATATAAATAAATCACTTAAAATTTTATTATTGCTCAAAGATTGTTTCTAAGTTTGGAATGTATACTTTATTTTCCCCTCGTGTTTTCTGTGAATTTATTACTAAGCAGTCCCAGTACTGAATTTTAATAATCAAAAAACTTTCAGTTTGGTGCCAGGGATCATTGTGTAAAGGCACTTGCTGACCAAGTTTGATCTGGGAGACTCACAAGGTGAGAAAGGAAATTCATTTCTGCAACTTGTCACCTGATCTCAGTCATGAAAGCAGCATAAACAGTTGAATGTTTTTTAAAAATCCAACAACAAAATCAACACACCAGTTTTATTTTCCATTTGACTTCCTGTTTTGATTATAATCATTCAACATTGTGTCCACTTTCACTTTAAATAAATAGGGCATTCTAGCTGTATAAAACATGGCTTCCTTATAACGTTTCAATATATATACATAATGAACTATTATTTCATCCATTCCTCCATTCTCTCTTCTCCCTGCTCTCATTGATTCGCCTCTCTTGCCACTTGGTACCCCTTCTATTTCCATATCACTCTTTTCTAGATTCCATCTATAAGAGGTTAACACATTATACTTTATCTGCTTCTGGATTATTTCCTTTGGCATGATAATCTTATATATACATCTTTCTATATATCTTACTGATTGTATACAATCTCTTTTCATGAATCTCACTGTCCCCTTGAGTCATTAACCTTCTTTTGAGACAGTGTTTTACTATGTATCTCTGGCTGGCCTGGCATTCACTATGTAGACCAGGTGGGTTTCAGATTTACTGAGATCAGTTTGCCTTTGTGTCCCAAAATGCTGAGATTTGAGGGGAGAAGCACCATAGTGTGGTAATGTCTTACTAAAGTTATAAAATAGATATTTGTTTTTTTATTGAGCTTCTTTTGTTTTATCTTCATTGTATGTTTACCTGAAGATAAAATGGCTGAGTTCTATGATAGTAGCATTTGTATTTGGAAAACCACAGTCAGAATTCTCTCCAAAGTATTTGGAACAAATAAATAATCAGTTCCCATGAGGATTATTGCTTTACTAACTCTGGTTGTGTATGACTCTATATTTACTTACTTCTCTCCTTACTCCTGTGATTCTTTAATTTTATATTTTTGGGTTGTTTTAGGTACCTTTGGAAGAAATTTAAATTTCGGTTTGAATTAGGGCTGAAGTATGTAGCTATCCTTGGTTCCAAATGCCTGACTCTTGGATACCAGCCTACTAAGTGTTGCTACCACTCTGGGCTTCAACATATAGTTTTCTTATGAATCTAATTTACTGTTACAACTTATTTGTCTCCCAATATCTGGCATGATTTTGCTTTTAAATCTATTTCATCTCTATTAATATATATATAATAATGTCACAATTTATTTTTGTTTCTATCATTGTATTGATTTTTTATGAACTACCTGTATATTAACATATAAAGTGAGTTTTTTGTAGTTAGTGTGCAGTAGATCTTGTTTTTTATTCAGTTTGACAATCTATATACCTTTCTACAATAATTTTAATTCCTTTTATTGTTATATTGTCATATGTCAGTGCACGATATAGAGATTTTAATATCAATGCTTAATTCATTACAATGTACCTTGAAGTAATAATAATAATAATAATACCACAAAATAACCGGAGAAACTTTTACAAAGAATAAGTCTACTTACATGCAAATTCCCATTTTTCGTGCTTCTTTTTCAATGTATTAAAATTCTATACTCAATGTAAACTCAAAATAAATAACCACAATTTATCTTAAAAAGAAATAATTTCTAAAACTATATATATACATACATATGTATAAATATGTACATACACACATATATACACACATATGTATATATATACATATATATATAGATCCTCATACATATGTATACTGTAATATGAAAAACCATACATTTAATAAACTAAACAGTAATCTTCACCTTTCCTCCATACATAAACACTCTGGGTCTTTTCTCTATGTGTTACTTCCAGGCTTCCGTTCTTCCAGCCTGTGTCAACTTGATGAACTAATTTTAGCATGTCTTGTGTCTACTAAGAGCATATTCTTTCAGCTTTCCTGTGTAAGAAATTGTCTTAACTTTATTTTTAGTTTTGAAAGTTATTTTTCTTATAAGTCAGTTTTTGGTTCAACTTTAAAAACTATTTTGGATACCGTGTATTTCCCCTCTGATTTGAAATGTTTCCCCTGAGACTGTTTCCCTTAATAGTCATCACTGCTATCCTTGATAGCATGGATGTTTCTCTCTGTCTCTGGTTTTGAAAATGTCTATTTATCTTTGATTTCCAGAGGCTCTGGTATGATGGTCTTGGATGTGGTTGTTTGTGTGTTCATCTTTCATGGACTTTCCTGACAATCTAACATGCAAAATGCATATGGAAATTTATTTTGTTAAGGATAGAAAATGTGAGCCAGTGCAGAATGTTTCTCCCATCTAGTTCTCTATCCTTGTCTCTTTCTGATTATTCACTCATCATTTGTCTTAAGGGGAATCCATTTCTGTATCTCTGTTCACTATTACAAATGTATGTAATGATGCTTATGCATGCAGTAATTACCAATAAACTTTCCCAACTATTCTTTCTTCTTTCCACTAGTGAAATTGACACTTCCATTTATAATTTTGAGGATGTTGTAGTATTTTTGACATAAATCCATGTAGCATTGAAAAATAAGACAAATTATGTCTTTTCTATTCAAATATGACCTTAGGTGAAACAAATCGGAAACACACTACAAAGCAATTTAAACTCCAAACCAACTGCAAAGTGGGATTAGTCAGTGTGTATGAGTTGTTATCATCATTTCTGGTAGCCATTAAAAGCCCAAGGGCAAAGGTGGCTGGCATAATAAACTTTAGCCCAAATGAACAGGTGAGAATAAGTGCTCTGCTTGAACTATGCTTCTGTGGTGTTAGTGAACTGGTGCCTTGTTTTGTCTCCATCCATCACACTTTCATTCAGACTCATCAAGATGAGGTTCATTAGGAGGATGACAGAATCCGGATATGATGGGCACACTTGTTGTGATGACAAACTCCTTGACTCACAGGGTGATAAGGCAAGAGGGATCATATATTTTTGATTCATGTTGGGTATATAGCTAGATAGTCCGTCAAAGAAATGAGTATATAAATGAGAGAGAGTGGACCTAGAATTTGATAACTTGCCCCACCAAATAATAAATAAATAAATAAATAAATAAATAAATAAATAAACAAACAAGCAAAGGAATAAACTAAGTAGAATTTGAAAGCATCTATAAGTTATGCAATTAAGTTTTGATTGAGATAACCCAAACACAAACACTCTCTCTATCTATCTCTATCTCTATCTCTATATCTCTATATATAATGGTATTATTCAAATCAGTTACTTACCATATTAAATAGAGTTGTGTCTATTTAATAAGACTGAGATACAGAATCTAAAAATACATTAAAATTGTGCACTAGCTTTGTGATTTGATTAACCTTTTGCCACCTGCCCAAATTGGCCCTAGCCCACCCTGGCTTTGGAAGTGGTAGAACCTTAACAAGTTAGGCTTTGCTGGTCTTAGCTCTTTAGGTCAATGGAAAGAGCATTTATAGGAGATTTTGACACCTAATCTCTTAGATTTTCTTTCTCTTTCTATTTCACATTCTGGCTGAGCAATGAGTGATTTTTGATCTTCTGTGCACTCTTGCTGTGAAGTGCTGATTTGTCAGAGGTCTAAAAGCAACGTGGCAGTTGTGGTTTGAATGTAAAGTTTCCCCAAGTGTTCCTGTCTGTAAATGTATGATCTCCAGCTGGTTGTGATATTTTGTAGCTTGTGCAGCAGCCTTTAACACCTATATGCTAGAGGTAAATCACTAGGGACATTTCATCCTTGTATTGGATCTACTACCACAGTCTGATCAGCCACTGTGAGCCCTTAACCCTGCTGTGAGAACCACTCCTTCCTCCAGGGCATCTATGCCAGGAGGAACTGTGTTGTTAATTTTCCTAATAATAGACACTCATCAATCTGGCCCCTGCCATAACTGCTCAGAACCATCCACACTTGATATGATTATTTCATATCATTTATGTCACTGTCTTCTTTCTATTTTAACTAAATATGTATAAACCATACAGAAAAACAGATAGAAGTGTATAATCTTTTAAAAAAATTCATTTCCGTGTTCTGACAAATAGCATCATATAAACATATACGTGTATTTATATTCTTTCATGTGTATATGTTTTTACTTTTAGCACCTTAAGTTTGAAAATCAGTATGCACAATTTTTCAAATACAGTACAAATTGATCTTTTTTTACTTTAGTTTCGAAACTGCTTTCTTTCTTTTTATCTCACTGTATATAAATATATATTTATAAAATAATTATAATCTATCTATCCATCTATCTATAGCTAATGTAAATATTCCCTAGATATGTCTTATTTTGGTTATATATTCCTCTACTAGTGTCACTTAGCTATTTCCAATTTAGGAGTTGCTAGAAGCAATGCTGTGATTGATCACTCTTCCTAACTTCATTTATCTGTTGTGACTTCTACCACCAAGAATTTATCACTGCAGATCTGGATTCTGCTTGTCTGGATGGCCATCTTCCCAGCTGTCTTTGGACAGATCCTCTTCTCCTGTATCTGTCTTGGCATAATAGACGCTCATAGTGTTCTGCAAGTGAGACCTTGTGAGCTTACCTAACATAATACCCTGAAGCAAAGAAAGAACAAAAAAAACCCCAAAACTTCTCAATCTTCCTCAAATCATGAAGTAAACAATATCATACTTTGTATAGGTTGTGCACAAATAAGTAGATATTAAGTACTATTTTACCCAACATGCTTCACTTTAAAATAACTTAGCTACTAAATGATGCTTTTATCTGTCTTTCACTAATTTAGTTTACAAAAAGTGTTTTGTCTTTAATATTCATTCTTGACATTGTTGGTGAATCCAGGGCAAGAAGGTAGTCATGTGTTGAATGAGCATTAAGAGTTTTCTTAGTTCTTCAATAAAATGTGGGTATATTTTTAAATGATTATCCATGGCTAATTTGATATGAAAAAAATCAACGTGGTTCAGAATCACTGGGTCTTTACTTATAATTGTGTTTACATTATTACAGCCTTGTTATTTTTCTCCATTGGGTTTATGCCTGTGGTTTCTATGTTGGATTCCCACCCCAAGGTGGGTTTAAGATTTCATATCTAAAAGCACACCAAAGCCCTGAATCATTTAAATGTGATAAAAATCAATTTTACCTGTGTTATTCCCAGCTGAATGCCACTTCTGATGTGCACCAGCCTCAAAAGAAATTAAAAGATAAGTAACATGATTACAATCAGATTAGCTTGCCTAGGCAGACAAACAAGATTGCAGAGTTCTGTGAGTTAAGGTACTCACTTCCTAGTGAGCCTGGTTTACATCACATTAAGCAGAAATGAGTTTCCGATATGTATACGACAAAACAAAGTGGGAGAGAAATTCCAGCCTTGTAGCTGAATGTGAGTCAAGGAAACTGTTATTTTGTGACTGTTCAAGAATTACTGCCTGTCAGGAAATTTTATATGGTTTCTTAAGGGAAAAAAATGAATCATTCTCCAAGACTTCCTGGTTGTTCAAACTAAAATAAGTATTTCTTTGACTAACTGAGCTCATGAAAGTCAGGAGGAGAATGAAGGGGGTGGAAGTCTTGGCTCCTAACTTTTTCTCCACTCAATAATATCAAATGAATCATATCAAATAGCAAACTATGGTGAGTCACATCTATGCAGAAAAGACAAACACATAAGAGTGAGTTACCTCAAGTAAAAACACTGTCCGTTTCATTAATACGATATTGACTGTGGAGATCAAAGCTTCCAGATCTACTAATCTTATTTAAAAGATAGATTTAAAAAACACCCTAGCACAAAATTAAAAAAAGAAAAAAAGAAAAGAAAAAAGAAAAAGAAAAAGAGAGAAAAAAAAGAGTATCACCAAGAAGAGAAACAATTTGAATAATGATCATTCAAGTAACTTTGTTAATATCATTCTCAGTTTTTTTTTTTCTTACAGTCTATAAGGCTGAGCAAACCATATGAGGCAAGCAAGTAAACAGAACTCTTTCATGGCCTCTGCATCAGCTCCTGACTCCAGGTTCCTGCACTGACTTCCTTTGATGATGAATGATTATGTAGAAATATAAGTCAAATAAACCCTTTCTTCCTGGTTATAGTACTATACCAAAGCAACAGTAATACTAACTAGGACAAAAATTTGTGATAGGAAAGTAGGGTATTGTAGTGACAGACCTGACCGTAGACCTTGGGGAGGGTTTTAGAAGGACTTGGGAACTTTGGGCCATAAACCATTGAGTGTTTAAAGCTTGGTGAGCTGTTCTGTGTTGGGCTCACCTCGTCCTGCAAGGAAAAACGCAACATGGTCGGATTCTTCTCAACAGCTTTATTCCAGGAACGCCTCGATGCTACGGGAACCCCAGGAACCCAGGGAGGACTTCTTATATACACCCCAGCACTGGGGAGGGCTATGTGTTCTCCTGGGATTGGTCAGTCTGCCGGCACTTTAATTTGTATGCACCCGCTCTGGAGGGGTTGGCGCCAGATTCGGGCTAGCCCCTGCGCAGTGGTGTTGTTTATGGTGAAGGTGTACCGGAGACCAGCGCCATCTTTTAGGCACCGACTGCCTACAGTTCTGTGGGGTCTTGGAAGATAGGGATGTTGAGAGAAATGCCAGACTAAAGAGTTAGCGCCTACATGACTCCAATACTAATGTGTTCAGCTGCCTTAGCAGGTACAACTTTGACCACCTCTGGAAGCCAGCTTTTGTACTCTGACAAAATATAGGTCTTGCTTGTGAAGTTTTAGAAGGAAGAAGCTGTTCTATAAGGCCAACAATCTGTTCTGTTAGGTCAGATGGAGCTGAAGAATCAGCTGTGATTAATTAGAGACCAGAAACACAAATGTGAAACCTTTGTGTTGCTGGTCAGTTTCAGTTAAGCAATCAGTAACAATTAAGAAGAGACCAGCATCATTGAGGTCTTGAAATCTTCTGGGAAGTGTTTTCTTGAATCAGAATAGGAAAGCAGTGTTCCAGAGGTGACCAAGGTTGTATGAACCTCATGCTGAAAACTGAACATGGTATTGGATCAGTAGTCCAGGTGGTTCTTGTTTTGAAGGCATGGATCAGTCATAGAGAACATCAGACAGCTGACACTGTGAATGCCCAGGAAAGCCCATTGGTGAAGTTTCAACTTCAGTGGGAATTGAATCTCTAGGATTTTAGTGCTCATGAAAAAAGGTGAGGTTTGTTGACAACCTGAGGGCCAAAAAGAGGCTATTGCTGAAAGCTCAGCCCAGTTGACACAGAGATGCATTTTAAAGATGTCAGTATCATGGAGTGCCTGTCAAGAATAGTAGCAGCAATAAAATGAAGCAGGTCTGAACTTAAAAGACAAACTGTGTGTCTTTTAGAGAGTGGAGCCTGAGAAGTGACCCAGGCTCTTTGGAATAGCCTATAAGATTTTTGAATGAATCTTTGATACCGGGCATCTCTTTGGCCTGTGCCCTGGTTCTTCCCTCCTGAAGTAAGAACTTGTTTTGCATGTTTTTGATTGTATTCGAGTCAACAGTTGTCGAGTTTGAAATTTAAAAGAGACTTTAGATGAAAAAAATACTTTGGATTTTTAAAGAGACTTAATTTTAAAATGTTTGAACTTAAAATAATAATAAAAAAAACCCTGTGAGACATTTTAAGCTTATAAAATGTTTTATATTGTGGTGTTTATATTAAAATGTGATATTGGGGTGAACAAGAAAGAAAAAATATCACTTAACCATGGTGTGTTTGTGTGTCAGTCTGACAAATGGAAGATTGTGCTTGCTAGTTTTATGTCAACTTGGAACAAGCTAAAGTCAAAAGAGAGGCAAGAGCCTTAAGTCAAGCCTATAGTGTGTTTTCGTAATCAGTTATTGACTGGGGAGGGCTAGGCCCATTGTGGGTGGTACCTCCCCTGGGCTGGAGGTCCAAGGTTCTAAGTATAAGAAAGCAAGCTGAACAAGCCTTCAGAAGCAAGCCCGTAAACAGCACCTCTCTATGTCCTCTGTATCAGCACCTGCCTAGAGCTTCCTGCTCTGTTTGCATTACTGTCCTGACATCCTTTGATGATAAACAAAGATATTGAAGTATAAGCCAAATAAACCGTTTCTTCCTCCATTTTGGCCATGGTGTTTTCTCACAGCAGTAGTAACCCTAACTAGGAAAAAAGTGTTCTCAAGGTTTAGGTTGCTCCTTCCCCTTGCTCCTCCCCCCCATCCTTTGGGGAAGTAAATAATGCTGATTGGTCATATATAAAGGTTTGAAAATTACTGAAGGAAAACCTGAAACTCAGACAGTATAAAAAGACAAAGACCCTTTATTCTATACAAACAACCAGCATGACAGGGTCAATCGTTCTCCAAAATGGTGACCCCAGACAAAGATGTGCAGGCCTTCTTTTAGGGAACCAGGGGAACTCTCTAGAAAAATTAGCTAATTTCCAATGTGATTGGTAGGGGTCAAAGTGGTGACATTCGTATAACTTTGATTGGCTACGGTGTTAGTTCTTCTATATTTAGAGAGTGGCTTAGGTAATCTAAATTTCATTGGTGGGTGCTAGGGAGGTCACCGGGGTCAGTTTCTGATTGGCTTGTTTCAGGTGGCCAGTGGTCTGCATTCCTATGTCATGAACTTTAATTACAGGATGAGACAGTACTTCCCAGCACAGATGATCATCCTGGAATAAGATATTTTCCCATTCTTGTGGTTGTCTTCAAGCTGTTCTTTGGGAGGGGGTTTTATGACCTTGTTTCTGGATTTTACGGTCTGTTACTGGAGTTGGTGCTTTGTGGTCCTCTTTTTTGAAACCAGATCTGTTCCGTAAATGGAGACAAATGAGGTTTATGTTGTCCTTTCACATAATGTATTTAAAATTTTGTTTCTCCACACCAAATAATTATTATGGGGTTAGCTAATATTTGAAGTTCCTTTTCATTATTTCTTTTGATTCTAATGTATAATCTCAAACTTAAATGAGTCCTTCACTGAGATTACCATACTATATTTTTACTTGCACAAAACCTATCAAAATTTTAGGCTCTGATTCAAATTATTTTAGCACAGAACTTTTGTTACACAGCTGTTGCCTGCCTTTGGAAATAACAAGTATTGATGAAGATTGGTTTTATCAGTGGGCACTTCCTTATTTAGTGCTCTACACATGATGTTCTTTGACTTTGTGTGTGACAACAGGAGATAATAGCCTGTTGAGGTTTGATCTGTTGTTACATATGTGCTACATATTGTCTTGCTATTGTAATGCTAATTCTGTGCCCAAATCCAAGCCTATGAGTGAACTCTCAAGTTTACAGGATTTTATTGTTCATAATTTATTTCTTGATTTAAAACTATTAGTTAAATAAAATTGGCTACAGCCAATTACTGGAGGGGTTAGACATAGGTGGATTTGCAGTGACCTGGTTTTGAGGGAGAGAGGAGAGGAGAGGAGAGGAGAGGAGAGGAGAGGAGAGGAGAGGAGAGGAGAGGAGAGGAGAGGAGAGGAGAGTAAAAGGTGAGGAGGAAGGAGAAGCTGCCAAGGGTTAGGTGAGTTCATGAAAACTTGGCCCTGAGGACTGGTCATTTGGAGTTAAGAGAAGCCCAGATGAAACATAATAAGTTATAACTTGAGGTTATCTATAGAAAAGTAGATTCTAATAACATAGAGGGTAGATATCTACCTAGCTCTTATACTGTTTAATACTTATCGTAAATAACAAAAGTTGTGTGTATCTTTTTATTCCAGAAACTGAATGATCAAGGTGGGGAAAAACCCCAGATTGGAGTTAAAAACATTGACAATAGTCCCATATTGCTCTGAAACTTAGTATTGTGTTTCAAAATTAATTATGCCTTAAGAACATCCAAAACTATTCTTTCATGTTCTTCCTATTATATACTATAAACAATATAAAACTTAGAGCTTTATGTTCTGATATCTACCTTCTGCACCAATACATATACCCCTTGGCCCATCTGCATCCCTGAATATCTAATCTGTCTGTACGGTGAGATAATTTTGTAGTGTATTTGCAATAAACAGTGATTTATAATCTTTTAGTGATTTATTAATTATCAGAAGTTATAGCTCTGTGATTGTTCATACACTTTCACATTGTGCTGAATTTGTCCTTTGGATTATCAATTGATCCTTGTATAATCTATTAAATATTATCTTTTATTTAAAAAAAATGGCAACACTTCTCCTTAGGAAATCTCCAAGTCATCAAGCAATACCAACCAAACCAACCAATCAGCCAACCAACAAAACAAACAAACAAGCACCAACCAGCAAATCACCAAACAAATAAATTTGGTTTGGTTTTTATCTATTTTTTTTTCAAATTCTAAGTGGTTCAACAGTTTATTTCTCTTGAAAACATAAATCAGTGTACAGTTCTTACCTTTAAAAATATTTCTAGAATAAACAAGAAATACATTTCATTTGTCCATTATTAGACCTTTGAGAGGTGAAACTCATTGTTAAGCCCGTGAGACAAAATTTCAGAGACTAAAGACTCAAGGGAGCAAAACCTTTTAATGTTCACTTAGTGGAGAACCCTGCTAATTAAGGCCACATTCTACCATGTCCAGATAGCTCCATTGAGCTTTGTGCAAAATGGATGACTCTGTTTACCAGCAATGCTTCCCCTTCTCTGACCTTCTCTGGGGAGACAGACCACCATCCCCCTCACATCCTCTACCTGGGACCTTTAAGATCAATGTCCTCTTTCCCAATAAGAGCCTGTCTATCAAGTACCTGGGATTCCTGGAATGTCTCTCCATACAATAATGAGGTCACTGGACTTTAAAACTCTAGCCAATGATTTCATTCACTCTGAAAACTCCCTCCAGTTCTCCAGTGCCCGCGCGCCGCGCGCACACACACACACACACACACACACACACACACACACACATCCCTTGGTCACCATGAATAAAGTATATGCACACCAACTGTTTCACTAAAGATAGTTTAAGGGAACTATCTCATTGAGTATCATCTAGGAGAGCTGTAAAAGTAAAATCCTCAGAGAAGGCCTTCCACAGAGAAGTTCCCTGTGTTCCACCTCTCCCCCGTGACCCCCTGCCCACTCATTCCCAGCTGGATTCCCATTCATCCTTGCAGACTGGTGTGCAGCAGTGCCTGAGGAAGGAAATAGAGGACAGAGTACGCAGAACTACAGCTAGTCACTAACAATCATGCCACACACATCATTTATATGGGATACTTGTCTAGAGAGTTTCAGTGAAGAAAATTCAGGCTCTTACTTTAGAGAAAGTCATTAAAACATCCTAACTTATTTCTCTAGAAGAATGAAGAAGTGCACTTACCATAGCATTCTATGTTAGGGAATATTTTAAAATATTGTATATGAATATCTTAATATGCAGAACCAATGATGTTTATGCTATAGACTAAGAGTATATAGAAAATACATTTAATTGAAAAGTATAGTCCATCTGTAAATAAGTAGATATGCATGTAAATATTGAGAAAAATACATGGAGAAATATGCACAAATGCCACAAGAATGGGTAAAGAGAAAATTGTTATTACAATTGGGAGACAAAGGAGAATAATTTTGCTCTTAATATTTCAATTGATAAAATATAATTTATGTGTGTGTCATATAGTGGTGTTCTCCAGTATTAAAAATAATCTTATCCTGAAAGTTCAAAAGGAAAAAAATTAAGATATAGGACATTAAAAGGAGGAATGAACAAAGCAAAACAACAACAACAACAACAACAACAACAAAACCCAGAATGTGCTAAGGGAAAGCGAAACACTCCATCCTGCAGATCAGCTTTTTAAAGTCAGAAGTAAGCAATGCAAAATAGCTTTAGGAAGTCCCTGAAACTGACCAGATTCACTAGTCCTCTCCTTCCCAGGGTATATATAGACAGTATTGTCTGCTGATGTTTGGTTACTCTCAGATAAGCTGAGCACCTTAAAACAGGCTTAGGCTGAGCTGCCTGAAAGAAGCAGAGACCAGAAGTCCTGCCTAGAAGAAACAAAAGAACAGTAGAGATACCTGGAAGAGACATGGGCCAATTGACCTACCAGGCAAGGATACTGTCTAAGATGTTGAGCTGCTGACAGCCTATGCAGTTTTCTCCAGATTGCCAGTTTTTGTGAACTATAATTCATGCTCAGGTAAGATTTGGTGATACCATTGTCTTTGAGTTACATTTTTTTTATTACGTATTTTCCTCAATTACATTTCCAATGCTATCTCAAAAGTCCCCCATACCCTCCCACTTCCCTACCCACCCATTCCCATTCTTTTGGCCCTGGCATTCCCCTGTATTGGGGCATATAAAGTTTGCAAGTCCAATGGGCCTCTCTTTCCAGTGATGGCCGACTAGGCCATCTTTCGATACATATGCAGCTAGAGAAAAGAGTTCCGGGGTACTGGTTAGTTCATCATGTTGTTCCAACTATAGGGTTGCAGATCCCTTTAGCTCCTTGGGCACTTTCTCTAGCTTCTCCATTGGGAGCCCTGTGATCCATCCAATAGCTGACAGTAAGCATCCACTTCTGTGTTTGTTTGGCCCCGGCATAGTTTCACAAGAGAGAGCTATATCTGAGTCCTTTCAGCAAACATTTTACCCTGTAAGTAATCCCTTATTCACATTCCTCTAAGTAACCCCTGTAAAATTTACTGCTTTATTCAGTAGCATTTGATGCTATCCTAGATAGGTCATTCTCCCCCCCCCCCCCCCGGTCTGGGGTGATCTGGGATTTGTTTATGTTGCTACAGTAAAAAAAAATCTATCACTCAATAATGTGCTTCTTTGATACATAAAACATTTGAATTAAACATATAGCACTTGTGTAAGAGACACTGGTTTTTGAAATCTGTTATCCACCATGTAAGCCTATAGACTCAGAGGAATAATAGTAAGCATTTTATGACCTATAAGTTATGAAATTATAAGGCATATTTGGAGGGTCATTGTCTCAAAATATTTATATCTAGAGATAGATAGATAGATAGATATAGATATACATAGATACCTTGTCTTTTAAAAAAAGATTTATTTATTTTATATATATGAGCACACTGTCACTATGTTTAGACACATCAGAAAAGTGCATCAGATCCCATTACAGATGGTTGTGAGCTACCATGGTGTTGCTGGGCATTGAACTCAGGATTTCTGGATGAGCAGTCAGGGCTCTTAACTGCTAAGCCATCTTTCTAGCTCTGACTCATAATATTTAGTCAGGGTATTTATGTATTTATTTTTATATCCATTATTTATTTATGTATTTACCTTATAATTCCTTTGCATATATATTATGGCTCCCAATCCTACGTGTCATGGCGTTTGTTTATGGGCAAACATGTTTTCTCTGCATGGTGTATGTTTTTCTTGTGCTTTTCCTTGTCCTACTCCAATTTCTTTGAGTTTGTTTTGCCTTATTTTACTATTATTCTTTAGATGCATGTTTGTTTTCCAATGAATGAAATAAAAAGATTGTAGATTTAAACAGGAGAGGTAATGGGAAGAATTTGACAGGAGCTGGAGGAGGAAACAATAATCAGAATATAACATGAAAATGTCTAATTTTAATAAAAAAAGAAAAAAAAAGAAACAAAAAAATCTATAAGTGAAGACTCCAAAGTACCATAAGTCTTACATTAAATAACCATTTGAATAGAAATAATTCTTACCTTCTCAGCACATTATAATTTAAAAATATTATAATATATATGCAAATCTATGTTTAGTTTTGTGTACAAAATAAAGAGTTCTGGAGTTGGGGATATGGATCCCTTGGTAAAATTCTTTTCAGTCAAGCATGATGATATAATTTGACATTTCTAGCATCCATATAAAAATCCATATGCTCTATAAAACCTAAAATCCTAGCTGGGGAGGTGGAGATAAGAGGATCCCTGGAGCTTGTTCTCCAGCTAGTCTAGCCAATTGGTAAGTTAGGGTCAGTGAAAAAGCTTGTTTCAAAACATAAGATAATAAGTGATGGAAGCAATTGTAGAAGACACCAACATCATCTCCTGTCATCTACATGTGCATATGTGAACACACACACACACACACACACACACACACACACAAACACACAGGAGAACAATTCACAGAAAATAAATCATAAAAACAAACCAACAGCAACATGGAAAAAATCAAGGCTCAGGTAACACTGAGGAAGAAGGGTTGAAAATAATAATCAAGAAATTTGCTGTGAGAGTGTTTTATATGTGTATCAGATGCTACACCTGTCAAGTCTCACCAACATGACTTTCCAAACACGAGCTAAACAAGGATGATATCAATATAGATACTCCAGTGGAGAAAGGAGAGTTCCTCAGACATCAACCCTACATAAAGGCAGCTAAAGGAAGCTGTAGAGATAGTCTTCCTCAGGGAAGAACACATCAACTGTATATCCAATAACCAATGGTTAGCACTGAAAACACACATATAAGTAACATTATACAGACATAGCAGGTCATATTTTGGATATATATGTACCTACATATATTAATATACCAACAACTAATGAAACAGAACCCATAAATTGAAGGAGTACAAAATTAGTAAATGGGATGGTTTAGTGAGATAAAAGAGAATGTCAGTAGGATTAATCATTTTCATTGTTTTCAGCTGCTAGGACAGATACATGGAAACTTAACTTATAATGAGAATGTATACAATCTTGGTGCAAAATAAAGAACACACATATATATCCATTTATGACATATTAACCTATATGAGACCAACACTGAGGTGCTGATGACTAATAAGCTTGGTCCTGCCATGAATGAGGTGTCCACGAATCGTCACTTTTCATATATAGACAAAATACAAATAAGCAAAAGGTAGACATTGATGGCTGGTACCTAGATAGCATTTCATATATTTACAGCTCGACCCATAGTCTGACATGGACTGAGAATCTAGTTTCTACCTAATCACTAATGAATGACAGTTTATAATATTTTGTTTTATTTGACGATTGTGGAAATCAAACCAATAGCTACGAAAAACATGGCAAACATTCTAATCCTAAGCTGTATCTCCAGCACTAATAATACATTAAACTTCCTGATTTGGATGAATATATTAGCTTTCAGGAGAATAGTTGTTAATTCAATAGCCTCATAAGGTTCTTTAAATATTCATGTCTTGGGTGTGGTTCTTTAGGTGTTAATACTTGAATGATTCAACAAATGGTCGTTATGTTGTCTCCTAGCCATGCACTTTTTAGATGAGTAGACTTGTTTCATATTTATTTTCTGAGTTCTTAAGTCTTTCTTTTCATCATTCTTTCAGATAGTATGTTCTTTGAGAGAATAAGCAAGGTCTACTCTTCTATAATTCTTATCCAAAATAAAAACAAGAAAATATAGATAATAAATCAGATTATTTTCAAGTCTAACCTGCTGAACTCAATAGGTATAAACATTGAGGCAAAGGCCTTTAATATCTTTGGTCTTTGATTTGCAATCTATTATAAGAATGTAATGACTTCCAAGGCTCCTATAACATGTGGAGAAACAGTATATTAATATATGAAAATGCTTAACTCAATTTAAAGTGGCTTAAAATATAAAACATACACAGAATAACAAAACAGGCATAGTGTCTTTGTATCACCACTTGAAAATGATAAGCAAAGATTTTATTACTGCTTTTTTTGTGTTCTCATACTTGTTCTGCCTAGAAACCTTTTAAATAGGCTTCTCTGTAAGGTTTATTTTCCTCTTTCTTTTAGATATCCAATGAAATGTCACCTTATCAGGGAGGTGTCCTCCCTCTGACATCCTATATCAATTAGCGACACTCACACAGGCATCTCCAGTCTTTTCTACCATGTGCTATTTTACATTAACAACTGAAGCATTATCAACTGACAGAGGTGTCTAGACTTCTTAAAAATGAATACTCCCTCCCTAATGCACAAGGAAGTTGGATTTAATTAACAGTCCTTTGCATCTCTCACACTTGGAAGTGTGTGACACATGATAGGCACATAGCAAATCTTTACTGGGAGAAAGAACAAACTTAGACACATTGAGGGGGATCTTCGACTTAAAAAAATAATAAACACTAAAACTATCATTTTTTAATGAAAATCACAGATTTTATACAAGCAGTCATCAATCATTTTATGAACTCCATCCATGCTAGAGTATTTGTTTTTATAAGGTTTTACATTTATCAATGAAATAATGAAAATGCACAATTCATGTAAATTTTCTATTAAGTTTATTGACGTGATTCATGCAAAAATATAGCAATGCCTACTGAAAGGAGCTCAGTTAGTTTTCAAGTCGTATCACAATATGTAACAAGTACCCCAAAGATTTGAATATTTAGCCGTCTATGAGCATGAGAGTATCCTTCATTAAGTACCATCAATCTCTATATCAAAATTAGGCAAACTATTTGCCCAATGAATTTGGGTCCTTACACAAAACAATAATAGCAAGGAAGGATTTACTCTCATGTTACCTACTCAGATTCCTTAAAAGTCACACATAGCAGTGATGTGCTTCTGTGTAAGTCTTAGCAAATTGTTTTGTCAACTTCACACAAATTGGAGTTATTATTTTTTTTTTGAAGAGCCTCCTCAGTTGAAAAAAAAAAAACACCTCCATCAGATTTCCATCAGACAAGTCTTTAGGGAATTTTCTTTATAAATAATTGACATAGAAATGCCAGGTCCATGGGGAAGACAGATATTATTATTCCTGGATGGTATAAGAAAGCAAGCTATGCAAGCTATGGAGAACAAGCAGGAAAACTTAGGCTTCAGATGTTTTGTTCAGGTTCTTGCCTTGATTTCTCTCAGTGGATTGTGAACCAGGATATGTAAGCGGAACAAACCTATTTCTCCTCCAAGTTCCTTTTACTTATTGTGTTTTATCCCAGCAATAGAAACCATAGCTAATATAATATATATTCCAAAACCACTTAGGCAACTTTGCTTTTTGTCTCTTAAATTTGCAGGTATTTCAAAAGAGTGATAAAGGGCCACAGAAGAAACATGTAAATTAGATGGCAATTCCAATTGAAATTTCACCATGAATAAGAATTTCTTTAAACTTCTGTGAATTTTCAGAAGACAATTGCTAGTATCACCAATATTGATTAGGTGATAGTGTTAAGAACACTAAGAATTTGAAATGTAAAGTGAAGAAAATATCTAATTTTTTTAAAAAAGAAAAATAAATGGTCTAATATGTAAAGATGAAAAGAAAAAAAGGACACTAAGAATAATGTATTACCAGATACATCAGACAATTTTAATCTACTGAGTTTTGAGTTAAAAAATAAACTTCTGGGCAAAAATATACCATCTCACCAACAAAAGTAGTTGTAACATTTCAACTTAATCTTTATATTAATAAGATCCCAACCTTTCTAAAACTACTTAGTGTAAAGGCAACGATTGAAGTAATGTAAATTGCATAGTCTTGTATTATTTTTTTCCAAAGTGCAATGCATAAGTCCCTCCCAGTGCATCTGCGGTGAATTTCGTAGTATTTGATGGATACAGGAAGCCTTTATCTAAACATGAGTCCAATGAAAGAACCCGCCCCCCAATACCTACATAATATCTACCTAGATAAATGACAAATTGCATAAAGATTATAAAAGTGTTTCTTTAGGAGTTAATCAAAATTTAAAGAGGCCAATGGGTTAACTTCAAACTTAAACTTCAAATCTATTGTACTGTAGAACATAAAACAGACTTGAGTAATGAGAACAATTGACTTGAATTCAATAAAGGAGAAAGGCTGCATTTTCAGCATAACAAGCGAACTCATAACACCATAAGCTTTATGTAATAGTTTTGAGGCACAGATGCTGTGGGGTTTTACATAAAGGAGGATTGAGAAAAGTGAGTGCATTTGGGGGGGTTGTTTATGCTGGATAAAAAGAGATTATATAATCTCTCTATATATCTATATATGAATAGGTCTATATCTATATATCTAGTATAGTTACCTATCAATATATAGGTGTTTAGTGTCTCCCCAACTCCAGTGAGTTTCTGTGGCTAAAGTAAACAGAAAATGTTCCAGAGGAACTTCATTTGTTAGTTTCACAGAAAGAAGAAGGGTTATCTGTGAAAAAAGTGTTTACCTACAACTTTTCAAACCTAAATGTCTATGGGTTAAATAAACCCATGCACTGTGTATCTGAGAATGTAACGTGTTTGCAAACTAAGCAGTTATTTTGGAAGTTGGAGTTTTGTTGTTGTGGCTTGGTTTTTAATGAAAAACATGACTATCAATTTATTAAATAATGTTTTGAATTGCCAACAAAAGATGGAATGTTTCATACTTGTCCTCACACTTAATGGAAGATGGCTTCTGTATTTAATGAAGCAATTGAAAAGGCATAGGCTAGGATGATTTTTACACATATTATTGTTATCACTTTCGCTGATGTATTTTTATAGTATTTTGGGACAGTCACATTCTAATAATGAACTAAATATTACAACACCTTTTCAACTAAGTGTTATCAGATAGTTTCTAAGTAAGGTATGTTGCATGAGAAACTGACAAGGTAATTGACTTTTGGTTTCACTTCTGTGAACAGATACCATGACTCAGGCAACTCTTATAAAGGACAACAATTAATTGGGGTGGCTTACATGTTCAGAGGTTCAGTCCATTATCATATAGATAGGAGCATGACAGTACCCAGGCGGGCCTGATGCAGGAGGAAATGAGAGTTCTACTCTCATTCTGAAGGCAAACAGAAGACTGATTTGCATGCATCTAGGACAAAGATCTTAAAGCCCACACCCACAGAGACACACTTTCTCTAACAAGGCCACACCTACTCCAACAAGCCACACCCCTTAGTAATGCTACTCCTTGGGCCAAGTGTTTTGAAACCACCACATTCCACTCCCTGGCCCCCATAGCTTGTTCAAACACATGAGTGTATGGGGGCCATACTTAGCCATGGCATAAATCAAAATACATTTAATACAATTTCAAAAGTCCCCATAGTCTCTAGGAATCTCAATAATGTTAAAAGTCAAAAAGGTTCAAAGTCTCTTCTGAGATCCATCTAATCACTTAACTGTAATTCCCAAATTAAGACTGGAAACCTAGAAGGCAAACTCCAAACTCCATGTTTCCAAATCAACTGTCAAAGTTTTTGCCCTTCAGATCAACACCTTTCATTCTTGCTGATTGCTTTGACAGATCTGGCACTCAGTAGCAACCAACTTCAATCTCTTGGGCTTCTTCCACTCTCTGTTAGCATCTTTTCTAGATAAGTATCCCATGGAGCTGACATCTCTAACATCTTGGGGTATCCAATGCAACTTCAGATTTATAACTTCTTATTCAAATGTCTGAGATCAACACACAATTTTCTGGGCTCCTCCAAAGGGCTCAGGTCACATCTACAGCTCTATACTCTGCAGCACTATAGGCTCTGGTAAACTCCACTCCACTCTTCCTGCTATTCCTATTGAACATCCCATGGCACTGACATCTCCAATATACTGGGCCCTCAATTACAACTTGGCTTCACCAATAAGCTCTCATAGCCTCCCTCATGGTGTCAAACTTCAACTTCTTTAAATGATACATTCAGTCCTGGGCCATCAATTGCAACTGAGGCTGCATCTTCCCTGTTTTCTCACAATGCCAAGCCTCAGCTGCTCTCCATGATTCCTTCATACCTTCAAAACCAGTACCACTTGGGTGATTCATACACATTACCAAATCCAGCTACAGTAGAAGGTATACACTTGATTCTCTGGAACACAACTTCTTTGTGCTCTCAGAAAACACATCCCAGATTTCACCTCAGTGATGTTGGTCTCTTCTCAACACCACCAATTTCTTAGCTATAGCTAACCAGCATCAATTGTCCCAGTAGTGCCTTCTATTCTTGACTCTAAGGTCAAAGCCACGTGGCTGAAGGTCTGAGTTCAGCTGCCAGCTGAGGCTGGAACATGAGAACCCATACCTATTACTTTATCACCAGTTTTCTGTATCCCAACTCCCTCACAACCTAAGCCTGGCTGTCCTGGAACTTTCTCTATAGATTGAACTTGAACTCAGAGATCTGCATGGCTCTGTCTCCTGAATGCCTCGATTAAAGATTAAAGGTTCGTACTGCCATGCCTGGGCTTAAGCTTTTCTCTACATGGAACTTGCACTATACTAGGTTGCACTTGAACTGAGAGATCTGCTTGTCTATGTCTCCTGGGATTAAATGTGTATACCACCATGCTTGGACCTAAGCTTAGATATATAGGATCTTGTTCCATAGCCACTACTCCCTTAATCTATTTATCTCCTTAAACATAGAATTCAGTTCCATTTCACTTCCTGGTGCTTCATTATTACTTGAACCATACATTGTCTACTTTCCCTTTCTCAGCTTGCTTCTTTTCATTAAAATGTTCTTCATAAGTGTGAACTTTAGTAATCACACAGTAGAACTTATACCAGGCTGTTATGAGACTTCCTTTGTCAAAGCAATTAATATAAATCTCTTCACCTTAGCCCCAGACACACTCTTCAGAAAATGACAAAATCCTTGAAACATTAATAAAAGTTTTGTTTTACTTGAGAAGTGACAGAGGGGATGTAACTAAAAAAGTATCACTCCTTGAGAGGCACTTCATGTCTGGTCATTTTGTTCCAGTGTGCTCCCAGGTAATAATGAATTTCTTATCTCCCCACAGAATAAATATCTTTGATCATGTTATTTTACCACTAAAACTAATTCAAGTAATACAACAAACAATTTAATAATCACAATAGGGTCATAATCTCTGTGACCATTTCTTCTCATCCTATTTCTACTGGTGTGTGTGTGTGTGTGTGTGTGTGTGTGTGTGTGTGTGTGTGTGTGTGAGAGAGAGAGAGAGAGAGAGAGAGAGAGAGAGAGAGAGAGAGAGAGAGAGAGAGAAAGAGATCTCATAAAAACTTTTATAGTTTTTCTCTGCTGCTGTTCTTAGGATTATTTGAAATTGACCACAAAACTGGACGATGTGGTGGAGCATGACTGAAAGCCTTTAGCTATAGTTTGAAGTTCTTTGTTTTTGTTTTTGTTTTCAGGTTTACAAGTAAAATGAAAACTCTTTGTAACCATATATTTTTTTTTTGGTTCAAAAACTCTGCAGACATTCAGCATGATAATAAGGCAAAGTAAATAGTTTTCTGATGGTATGATTTTTATATTTTTTCTTATATATGAGTTTTTAAATGCCTAATTGTTTTTGCAAAACTTTGGATTTTTATCATTCCAGGATAACTCTGAGATAATACATTTGAGAACCTTATGGGTGATTAACTCAGGCAATAGTCAGGGTGTACAATAATAGTTTTTGAGATGTCACTTGCATTCTTTGCTCATGCACTGATATGGTTTCATCTGGGCATGGCTCCAGGATGTATCACTACGTTCCTGTTGGCGGTTTGCTAGTTGAAACAATTCACTCACCTTGTGAAAACATCTTCAACATCTTTCCACATGAAAATTTGAAAATTAGTTTTATAGAAATGACTATTATAAATATGAACAAAAGTATAAATAATCATTATTGGTTGAGAATCACTTGCAATCAATAGTCTGAAAACAACTTTTGAGATCAGGTGAATGTATTCTTGAATTTTTAAAATAAGGTCAAGTTTTAGAAATGGTGACTTTATGGAAAATTTCGTGTAGAAAATAAGCGAATTTTCTTATTTCTTACTTATGATTTTTTTAATTTACATAAGGCTTTCTTATGTGATATTAGATAATATTTTATATTATTTTCCTAGAAGATTTTTGTTCATTTTATTTTTTATTGAAAATACATTTTCTCTCACATAGTACATCCTGGTTATGGCCTTTCCTTACTCTACTCCTCCCAGTTCCTCTGCACCCTGTCTCCCATCTGAATCCACTCCCTTTCTGTCTTTTATTGGAAAACAAACAGGATTCTATGGAATAATAATAACATCAAAATACACTATAATAAGACAACCCAAAAACTATGAGATAGGTATTTGACAAGACAAGCAAACAGAAGGAAGTTATTCTTCAGTCTGCTGGTCCAACTCGGAAGTAGAAACCACTGGGTTTTCTTTTGTTATATTATATACTCTTTTCCTAGAATATTTTTAAAGAAGTGATGAAATTTGAGCATTAGAAATGTATAGGTGGACGCTATTTGTAGCAGCACTGAAGAAGTAGGATAATCTCTGTGAGGTTGAGGCTGGCCTTATCTCCATGTCCTCCCCAAGAAAGCCTAGGCTACATAGTTAGATCCTTTCTTTAAAAAATGTACAGGTGGAAATGAACTTATAGACATCTTCATTTTAATTGAGTAAAAATTTTGTTTTCATTTTTAGTAAAAATGACTTAAAATGTTATATCCAGAGCAATGATTATATATAATGATTATATATACACACACACACATATATATATATATGTTTGGTAGCTTCCAAACACACCTACAGTAATTTCCCCGAGCTTCCTATAACTACCTCATTACAAAGTGACTTAGTGCTTATACCTTTCATCAGAAAGTAGATAGAGAGTATTCTCATCCATCACTTATAATAATGAATGTGTATAAGTCTGGGAAGTTCAGAGAACAACAAAAAAAGTTCTCTCACAAGTTTGGAAGGCAGAGTCTGAGCTCTCTGAGGCTGTGGCATGGAAGCATTGAGGCATGGACCTGTGAGGCATGACCTTCTCTTGCCTCTTCAAGCTCAAGTGATCCTTATTCCTCCAACTCCTGCCTGTGTCTTTACATGATTCTTCTGTCTCTCTGTTTTCTGTGTTATAAAGGGCACATGCCTTTGCCTCTGATGCCTGCCTGAGGATCTCTAGAGTAGTCTCATGGTAAGATTTAACTGTATCTGCAAAAATCCCTTTTTGATGCATGCCAAAATTCACAGGACTTTCATTTTAGAATATAACAATATATTTGTAAAAGTTATTATTCAGTCCACTGGTTTGACTCTTAAGTCTAGACTGACAGTACGAAGATCAGCAGCTTATGGGGCAATGAGCTCACATGGTATCTATATCTGGCTTGTGTCCTTATTTTCCACTATAAAACATGCTTTATAGTCTAAGTGATAGTGAGCTTTGTGTTATAGATTGTAAATAAAAGTACAATTAGCATCTGTTTTATTGTAAATTGCATGTTAATTTTTGCTATAGTGACTTCCAAGATGAATGGTAAAATTATCATATACTTTATTTTAGTATGTTTTCCTAAGACTTCACTGTCTTATAAAGAGACATCTAGGTTGTATATGCCTATTGGGTAACAAATATCTGATATATGTATCATCATTTATCACCTGCAAATTATTTCTCTTTATTTCTCTTTTTATAGTTGATAACTGATTCTGAGGATTCTAAGGACCACTTTGAGTTTGGCTTAACTATGCAATATTTGTGTTGTAGGCTATTCTTGCAACTGTGGATTTGAAGGATTTATGAAGACTCACTGAGATGTCCTTTCAAGTATAGTAAGTTCCTACTTGTTCTCAGGCATTTGCTGTGAAAGGTTCCAGTTTAGTTAGCTTCTTTCTCCTTTTTAACGTCTCTTTTTCTTCATGAGGAAAAGCGGGGTCTTCTAGCTATTGGATCTCAGGGAAATTTTCTAAAGAATTAACTCAATTACAGGAGGACTTTGGGTCCATAATAGGTGAAATATTGTTTCAAATTGATCCCTATCTCCTTGGACAGCAATGTATGGTTAGTTAATATAAATCGCACTTTTATGTTTAAGGTAATTCCTACTTCTCTAAACTTCCCAAGTTGGGGTGAACCTAGAGTTTCACCCTAAACTATTTTTCTTCCATTTAGTGGAACTATAATATGCATATTTTAATCAATGCTCATTGGTTAAAAGTTGATTCTACTTTGCCTGGTTCATTTGAGTGAGCTTATTTACAGTTCCATTTTCTTATTTTTACACTTTTAACTTTTTATCTGTGGTTCCAGTTGAAAATACAAATTCATAATAGAAAGAAAATAAATTGCACAATCTTTTCTGTGTTTGTATAAAACATAGAGTGCCTAATGATTTGTTTACAGACAATTTAAGAACACTCAATTGTCAATGGGTTCTGATCTGATGATATATGGAAAAGGTATGTGGGTGTGTATGGGTATACCCATGAGTCTGTATAGTTATTCATGGGAATGTGTGCTTCATATGGATAAACAAAACATAGTTTGGTGGCATTATGCTCATGGTTTCAAGATCATGTTAATCATATACCAAAGTAGCACTGATTGTGACAACAAATGAAATATATTAATTCATTATGATTTGATTAAGACTGCTGATATCTATACCATCATGATTATTTAAGAGCATAAAATTACTCTAGGCTTTGATATAAATGAATTCATGTGAGAATTAAAAGTAACATAAAACCATGCCAGGAACATATTATGTATAGTGTGCTTGCTGAATTTTATATGCAAAGCACCCAAAAGTGGCTTTCATGAGGCCTTTAAGTACAACTGATATTTCCTGAACATCATAAAGATTTTATGACCTTGTTTTTCTAGAATATATTCTTTTGAGTAACTACACTTTGAGGATACCTGCTGTGGTTCAATGATACTGTGGTCTTTATAGGGTTCATGGCAAGATAGATAGAAATCACAGATTCAATTGAGGTTTAGAGTCTACTGTAATGGTATAAAGACTCCAAACCTAGAAGTAAGATACATGGAGGAGAACCTAAAGACAAGGGATGCTATAGGACAGCTACAATAGTATCACAAAGGCTATTTCCTAGAAACAACATTTAGATATTGAGCATGAGGTTAATCTGTCTTTGAGAGTCACATGGATTTGGCCCAAGTATTACCTTTGCATTCTTGGGACTGTAAGTTATTGTTGGAGTCGTTCCAAACATAGCTGTTAGATTCTTCTTAAACTTGTAAGACATCACCAGAAACTTGACAACTTCTGGTAACACAAACTCATGATTTTATTCTTTTGGAATTCAATGTCTCGCAGAGTTTTGGAGATTGTCAGTTAGGTGGTCATGATTGGTTCAGATCTAGTATCTGTTTTAGAGATCTAAGCTGAACTTAGTCACCAGTGCATATATTGGTCTCAAGATAACTTAGTACCACAGCCCATGTTTTCCTTCTGTGCCTGTGTTTCTTACTAGGAATAGCATCTACAATGAACCAGAATAGCATATAGAAAATCTGCCATCTTTTAAATGTGTGAGTAAATAATCTTTCAAGAATGGCAGAGAAAGAGAGAGAGAGAGAGAGAGAGAGAGAGAGAGAGAGAGAGAGAGAGAGAGAGAGAGAGAGAGAGAGAGAGATTGGAGAGAGAAAGAGGGAACTAGATTCTCGATGACATCATTTAACCACTGGGTGAAGACTGGAACTGACTTCTTAATGATTGAGATGACAAATGTTTCTCTCATTCAATCTTCTTTATTTAATATTCTGAAATGGTTTTTAAAACAGAAGAAATGCTACAAATGTCTACCTAAACAGTCCAAAAATGCACTACAGAAAATGCATATGTATGATAATTAGAAAATCCATTAATCACATGAAATATGATAAATTATACATAATTATGGCCTATAATATTATTAAATTCAGAAAAATCAATATATAAATTATTAATATATTTTGTGATTCACAATTTCTATCACCCAAGATAACAAGACTTTTTCAAGGATTTTTATCCTCCCATTTTGACAGCAAAATAGCAATTCTTGTTTTTGCTTGCATTAATTTAGTAACAGACATTGAATTTAGTTTCCTCAGATAGAGCTGTTGTTATTTCCACACATATTTTTATGGTTATTACTTATAATGTTAAATGGCAACAAGACAACTTTGATTGTCCTTTGCTCCACTGCTCTTACTCACCCTGTCTGACTCACCCCAGTCACTTCTGTCTCCCGCTTCCAACTACTTCTCTGCCCATACTGTGTTGTCCCCTTCTCCCAGTTCTAATTCTAAAAGAAAGCATGGAATGCTTGTCTAATGGGATCTGATTTATTCACTTAAAATGAAGCCGAGGTGGGTATATTTCACTGCCGATTACTTCATTTTTTTTCTTTATAGTGAAACAATAGTGTGCTGATATTTATTATTATTTGTCTGCTGCTATGTTCCTAGGCAGATTCCATAATCAGATGATGACAGGTCAGAGCCTGTTAGGTGAACATGTGCAATGCACTGAGCTGCACCTCTTGTCACAGACAGCGGAGTTTCTGAGAAGTTTCAAGGACAGATTGTGCTCTCACTGCTTAGAAACTAATGATGGGAACCCAGCAGAGCATGGTGCATTAAACCCATTCCCATGAAGAAAGCACACAAGACTGTTGAGTTGTTTGCAAACTACATCTGGCAAATTCTGCAAACTGGAATGTAAAAGTGCAGTTCAGTGACTTGCAGCTTCTTGTCCTCTGGCAGGAGCAATGTCACTCACATAATCACCCAAATAACACACTAAGGGTTATAAAGTAAGACTTGATCCTTACAGTGACTTATTGCATGTATGCATATATATGTGTGTATGTTTATATATGTATTTATGTATTTTATATTTATATATGTAAATTTATAGATATGTAAGATTTTATATATATGTAAACCTTATATATCTTAGACTTATATATATATGATATATGTATAATATATAGTCATATGCATGGATATATACATACATATTTTTATGTGCCTTATCTCATTAATCTTTCCTGGAGTTTTCTACTTTTGTGTTATGTAAAGGAAAACTTTGCTCAGTACATGAATAAATGTATGCAATTTACTTCTAGGTCCTTTATGGGATTTTAGTAAAAGTTCAATTTACTTTTAAAATAAAGTTAAAGTAAAAACATCTATATTTTATTTGAATTTTTTTTATTTTTGATTTTAAGGCTTTTTTAAAAAGAGAAGTAGTTATGCAAAAATCCATTCTTTTACCCCTGGACAGGAAATGCCTAGTCACCAACTCTCTGTTATTTCTCTTTCCTTGTTTCTGTTTGTCTGTCTGTCTGTCTCTCTCTCTCTCTGTCTCTCTGTCTCTCTGTCTCTGTCACTGTCTCTCTCTCTCTATATATATATATATATTGACACAGACAAATAGAAACACACACAGGCATGCACGCACATGCACTACACACACACACACACACACACACACACACACAATGTAAACAGTAGAGAAGTACAACCTCCTGTAGCTAACACTCATCTAGAGCCTCTTACAACAAAATCAACACCTTATTAGGTTACCATGACAATACTGAGAATTGTGCATCCTGTGTTTTTGCTTTACCAACGATGAATTGAACCATGCAAGGCCGTTCCACGTGGAAACAAAATGGCCATATTTCCCCCTCAGCTTGCTGACTCCTAACCTTGTATTTAAAAGTGCCCCATCCTCCAGAATGACTCCACTCTTTTTAGAGCCAGTTCCTTGTACAGTATCAACTTAAGGGAATTTAAACATAAAACAAAGGTAACTTCTTCAAGATAAACATTGATATTCACAAGTATGTGTTGAATCTTCCTCCCTCTAGTAGATAGTAGGAACACTGTATGTATGTTTTGTGATGTATACATCTCATTTTAATTTTGTGCCTTTACAAATACTTGACACTATTGAAACAAATACTTTTCATAGCATTTGTTCTATTGGTGTGAAGAGACACCATGACCAAGAAAATCGTATACAAGAAAGCATTTAATTTGGGACTTGCTTACAGTTTCTAAGGTTTTCTCCATTATCATGGCAGGAAGCATGGCAGCATGAAGGTAGACATAGTGCTGGAGAAGTGGTTGAGTGTTTGCATCCTAATCCACAGGCAGTAGGAAAAGAGACTGGTCCTGGCATGGGCTTTTAAAACTCAAAGTCCACCTCCAGTGACACCCTTTCTTCAACAAAGCCATGATGATGAATCTTTCTAATTTTTTCAAAGAGTTCTACTCCCTGGTGATTCAGCATTCAGATGTTAGAGCCTGTGGGGGCCATTCCCATTCAAAGCACCATAGTTGGCATTATGTGGAAATGGAAGGATCCAGCCTGGCAGTTTGACACTTACCACCAGGGAAACAGTGTCTGGAACAGGATACTTCTCTGACAATCAGATTGCAATATGACTAGGTTTGAAATATAATCCCCAAGCCTTTGGCACAACATTCTTTCTAAAATGATTGTTTTTATTTATTTTTTAAACATTGTTTTTGTAATAAAATATTTTCTAAATAGAAAGAGAAAATAAAATATTTGTATTTTTATTATAGATTGTCTATGCACAAACATATGCACTGTGACTAAGGGAACCTTTTGCTGTATTGTCTGTCTGAGCTTGTATTTTTACTTGTAAAATAGTGCTAGTGCATTTACAAGTTTCAGTACTTTTCTCTATTTTCTTGGGGGTATGTGCCTTAGATCGTTTTCTGTTGGTGTAATGAAATACAACAGACTGGGCAAACCACAACCTTTCAAAGTTTACATGGCTCATCTTCCCGGGGCCTGGCTGTTTAAGAGCAAGTTATGTGAGTTCCTTTGTGATTGGGTTACCTCACTCAGGATGATGCTCTCCAGGTCCATCCATTTGCCTAGGAATTTCATAAATTCATTCTTTTTAATAGCTGAGTAGTACTCCATTGTGTAAATGTACCACATTTTCTGTATCCATTCCTCTGTTGAGGGGCATCTGGGTTCTTTCCAGCTTCTGGCTATTATAAATAAGGCTGCTATGAACATAGTGGAGCATGTGTCCTTCTTACTGGTTGGAACATCTTCTGGATATATGCCCAGAAGAGGTATTTCGGGATCCTCCAGTAGTACTATGTCCAATTTTCTGAGGAACCGCCAGACTGATTTCCAGAGTGGTTGTAAAAGCTTGCAATCCCACCAACAATGGAGGAGTTTTCCTCTTTCTCCACATCCAAGCCAGCATCTGCTGTCACCTGAATTTTTGATCTTAGCCATTCTGACTGGTGTGAGGTGGAATCTCAGGGCTGTTTTGATTTGCATTTCCCTGATGATTAAGGATGTTGAACATTTTTTCAGGTGCTTCTCTGCCATTCGGTATTCCACAAAGGAATTCACACAATATGTACTCACTGATAAGTGGATATTAGCCCAGAAACTTAGAATACCCAAGATATAAGATACAATTTGCTAAACGCATGAAACTCAAGAAGAACGAAGACCAAAGTGTGGACACTTTGCCCCTTCTTAGCATTGGGAACAAAACACCCATGGAAGGAGTTACAGAGACAAAGTTTGGAGCTGTGACAAAAGGATGGACCATCTAGAGACTGCCATATCCGGGGATCCATCCCATAATCAGCTTCCAAACGCTGACACCATTGCATATACTAGCACGATTTTGCTGAAAGGACCCAGATATAACTGTCTCTTGTGAGACTATGCCGGTGGCTAGCACACACAGACGTGGATGCTCACAGCCAGCTATTGGATGGATCACAGGGCTCCCAATGGAGGAGCTAGAGAAAGTACCCAAGGAGCTAAAGGGATCTGCAACCCTATAGGTGGAACAACATTATGAACTAACCAGTACCCTGGAGCTCTTGACTCTAGGTGCATATGTATCAAAAGATGGCCTAGTCGGTCATCACTGGAAAGAGAGGCCCATTGGACTTGGAAACTTTATATGCCTCAGTACAGGGGAATGACAGGGCCAAAAAAGTGGGAGTGGGTGGGTAGGGGAATCGGGGGGAGGGCATGGGGGACTTTTGGGATAGCATTGGAAATGTAAATGAGGAAAATACCTAATAAAAATATTAAAAAAAAAAACAGTATGTTCTGGAATCTGGTGAAAATATAACTAGGATGCACACTGACAGTGAGGCAAGTCAACACATACACGTGAAACTGATAAACAAGCAAACTAACAACAACAACAACAAAACAAGCTGCACTCAGCCTTCCTATTAGGAGGCCATCCCCACAGTAACTAGTAGATGCATGTGATCCCTACTTCTACCTCCTTTAGCAACACATTTCATTTATCCATCGATGAGGGCAGAGCCTTCCAAACTAATCATATTTTAAATATCTCACCTCAGAATGGTTAAAATTGCAATAAAATTTCAACATAAATTTTGTAGGATGATTTATTTTTTTCTGTTCATTGTATACTTTTAGTTTATTTGTTTATTTTTTTTAATTTTTCTTTAATCTTTTATTATAGCCCAGACTTTATTCCCCTCCCGATCCACCCTCTGACTGTTTCACATCTCACACCTCCTATCCCATTTCCAAGAGGATGCCCTCACCCCCATTTACACCCCACCAGGTTTCCCAACTCCCTAGGACCTCCAGTCTCTCAAGGGTTAGGTACATCTTCTCTGACTGAGTCCATAGCTGGCACTCCTCAGCTGTATATGTGCTGGGGGCTTCATATCATCTGGTGTATGCTGCCTGGTTGGTGGCTCAGTGTCTGAGAGATACCAGGGATCCAGGTTAGTTGTGACTGCTGGTCTTTCTGTAGGGTCACCCTCCTTCTCAGCTTCTTCTAGCTTTTCCCTAACTCAACCACTGGGTCACAAGCTTCTGTCCATTGATTGGTTGTAAATATACACTTACTCTTTCAACTGCTTGATGGACCTTTCAGAGGACAGTCATGATAGGCCACTGTTTGTAAGCACACCATAGCATCAGTAATAGTGTCAGGCCTTGGGTCCTCTCCCTGAGCTGGATCCCAATTTGTCCCTGACACTGCACATCCTTTTTCTCAGGCTCTTCTCTATTTTTGTTCTTGCACTTCTTTCAGACAGGAACAATTCTGGTCAGAGTCTTAACTATGATATGGCAACCCTTCCACATGATGCTCTGTCTTTCTTCTGGAAGAGGACTATATAAGTTCCTTCTTCCTGCCGTAGGACATTTCATTTAAGGTTCCTTCATTTGAGTCCTGAGAGTCTCTCAAGCTAAGTGTTCTGTTTCTATGATGTTGCTATAATAAAACATTCTTTCCAAATGTGATGTGGCAAGGAAAGGACTTATTGGAGTCCCAATCCAGGTTTCTATAGAAGTCAGGAGAAAATCTTAAGACAAGAATTTTTGGGCAGAATCCACATAGGAACTGATTGCTGGCTTGCTCTCTGGATGATCTAGATGCTCTTAGCTAGATTTTGTTCTTTCAATACATATTCCAGGACCACACAGCTAGGAAATGGAACCCCAAAGTGGGATGAGCTCTTCCTATCAATTGACAGTCAAGACAACAAGACAACCCCTCACAACCCCTCACAAACATGCCCACCCACCTACTCACATGATAAACACAATTATTCAGTTGGTACTGATTTATTTTCTTCATGTGATTATAGAATGTGTGAAGTTGACTGTAAATACTAACTAGAAAAGATTGGCAAACAGGAAGTGAATACTAACTGAACTAACTTAATTATGCATAGTCTGGCAAATCATTATACCTCTGTAGATGTTAGAATTTCAAAAAAGAAAGAAATTATTTTTCCTGGCTATACGTCTCATGCTACATTCCCACAAATAACTATCCAATGGCTACTGCCTCCAGTCATTCACAAAAATGCTACTGACTCCAGTTTTTTACTAGCTAATACCAGATATTAGATTGGTAGCTTCATTGAGGATGCAAATTCTATAGCATTTAAAAACTCTGGGCTTAAATGGATCACTGAGGTGCTATTCCACACTTACTAGCATCTTTCACCCAGTCTTTCTTTTGTACCTCATTCTTCTACATCAACTGGAATACAATCTCACTGTAAACAGAGCAAAGATGTAGGCCATTTCATCTATGGTATACTTTCCTTGAGCCTTTGATCTACAACTTGAGTAGAAGGAAGAAAAACCACATCTCATACATGGAGATGAAATGGAAAAAATTTGGCTCCTCTGAATGAAATATCCATCCCTCCAAGAGATGCAACTGTGGGCCTTTAATTGTTATTTTTTATAGCCAACATTACATGAGAACAATGTGTGCATTGGTAATTGGTGTGTGGGAAATGGAATGTCTTCTTGCTTACTGAGGAGCTCAATGGCCAATTTCAGGTAAACAGGACTGAACTGAACACTAACACAACCTAGTTACACTTTTAATTAAATGACATGGTACAACAAAGTTACACAATTAGACTGTGATATGCCTAGGCTGAAAATCCAATTTCCAGGAACTTGGTACAATAGTCTTTTGAAAACACTCTAAGAACTCTCTAAAGTGTTTTTATATGAAACAAAGAAAAAAAAGAATACTTATAAATAAATGTGCAAAATTATTACTCTGTTATGATGTACATATACTCATATGCACATTTCCATTACATTCAATGATCACTTTTGAGCATAAACTAGACTTGATACTTTTAAGTATTCTTTTGAAAATGCAAACAAACTCGTCTTTACCTTTGTATATTTTTGTGCTAAGGAGAAAGCATCCTTTGCTGCAAGTGACAGTCAACACTTTTTCAATTGTGCCAAAGAACTGAATCTAAGAGAAGGTAAGAAAAGGAAGGTTGTGCTGATTAGATGGTTTTCTTTAGTGCTAAAGCACATTTGTAATTTGATAAATGTAATCTGTTGACCTTACCGTCCTTGTTTACTGTGGTTTCAGCATCACAAAACCCACACAGTTACCATGAAGATCAGTCCTGATTGTGGTCTTTCCATGCCTCCCAGTGGCCTCTGAGAAATGCCAGTCCTGATTTAAATTGCCATCACAAGACTAATGTTAGTAGACTCACTGCTCTAGCTTTCACTGCTGCTCTGAAGTGGAGCTTCCTCCTATCTGAAATTTAGACTCAGAATTTACTACTTAAAACTTAGCCTGTTAAAACATGTTTTCTGTTCACAGCACAGATGCAAACACAATGAAGAGCTGATCTAGTGGAAGGATTCAGATAGATTTCTCCTCCATGAACTTGAAATAAATGATATTCAACATTTGTACAGATATCTCAAAGGTAAGTGAATAAAATAGATGTCTTTGGTAAAGTTACTACTGTTCACTTAGAAAGATTTATTTTTCCTTATTCACTAACCCGAAATCTCAAAAGACATTGAGTTAAGGAATATTTCAGCAAATTGATAGGTTAGTCCACATCAAGAGATATCTTGATAATTATCTCCTGACTTGTGTGCTGTTTAAAAATCTTTTGTAAAATACTTTCTACTTTATACCATAATTTTGCTATTTTCATGAATTATAATCAGCTATGCAAACCCAAAAGGGTCATGACCTATGGGCTGAGATCCACTACTCTAGAACTTGGTTGATACCCTTTCCTTCTTCTTTTCTTCCCCCTACATGTCTTTTTTTTCTAAAACTGTCTTCTAGGTATATTTTTTGAAGATTTATTTATTTTATGTATTTTATGTATTTTATGTCTATGAGTGTTCTGTCTGCATGCATGTCTGCATGCCAGAATAGGGCACTGGATCCCACTCTCGATGGTTGTGAGGCACCATGTGTTTGCTGAAAATAAAACTCAGGACATCCAGAAGAGCACCCAGTGATTTTAACCTCTAAGATATCTTTCCATTCCTCTTCCTCCTCATCCTCGTTATTATTGTCATCATCATCATCATCAATGTTGTATTCATCATCATTATCGTCATCATCATCACTATTACTCTTACTATTGCTATTACTATTATTATTATGATTGTGGAGACAAGTTCTCAGTGGATAATCCTAGCTGCCCTGAAAGTCCCTTTGAAGACCAGACCGGACTTGAACTCACAGAGATCCATATGCTTCTGTCTCCAAAGTGCTAGGATTAAAAGGGTGTGCATCATTCCCATCTTCCATGCCCAATGTCTCTTAAAGCATCTAACTTTACTAGTAGAGATTGCAGCCTTTATTACCTTTTCTATTTCCCACCAACTGTGGTAAAACTTGTGTTTATAATACTTAAAATGAAATCAAACGAAGACTGAAAATTTTCAATGTATTTTGTGGATAATTTTACTGAAGTCACTTTAAAGAAAACCAGAAAGGGGGACTATGAATTGGCAGTAAAGCAAAGCTGCATCCTTTAGCAGCATACTTTGATATTTAGGAATCACCTTGAGTAGGAAAAAAACAAGAGGAAAAAGATAAGGAAGACACCTTCAATATATCACCCAGTGATAACCATCAGGGAGCAAATGAGTGTAAGGTAACACAGCAAATTCAGTAGCTCAACTGACGGCCATTTACCTACCTATACACTGTGCTTTGAAGACTTATGAATCATAAAATAATCTTTTGAAAGGACTTGCATAAATTTTAAGTATGGATAATGTCATCTTCAATTTTTTAACTATTAAAGTAGATTCTTTGCTGATTATATTTATTTATTAAAGTTATAATTTAATTGCATTTTTCACTTCCATTCCCCACTCCAACCCTCCCATGTAACCTTCCCAAGTCTCCTTCAAATTCAAGGTCTCTTCTATTCACCAACTATTATTGAATGCATATATATATGCATATATATATATATATACATACATACACACACATATATATAACAAATATTATATATATATGTGTGTGTGTGTATATTCCTAAACATATCCTCTTCAGTTTATATACTATTACTTGTAAATATGTTTGTTTTCAAGGCTGATAATTTAGTATTGTACAACCAATTGATGTGCTTTTCACTGGTGAAGACTACCTCTCCCATTTCCAGTCTTCCTTGCATGCCTATAGCTCCTTTTGAAGTAAGAGAGCAGAGGCCTGAGCAGGCAATAGGAGGCCCATGTAACTATGCACATAGAAGCCTGAGCTGACCAACTCAGGAACTACTACTGAGGCACAGTTCTTTGAGTCAATCCATGCCAACATCTACTCCATCTATGAGTTGCTGGAGCTGGTTCTGCAGAACCAGATGTCATTACTGAACAGGGCCTTTCCTATGCCCACTGGCTGGCCATCAGCCTGGGGCCCCTGAAGCTGCAGCTGTTGCTATTTGCCGTGATGGGAGTGTTGGGTAGTGCTGTTGCCCACAAGCTATAAGCACAAAGGTCCTGTCCAGAAAATATTCAGTGGGCTGGCAGGGAGAGCTGGGAGAAGTACGAAGCCTGGAGCTCTTAGAGAACCTACCTCTACCACCACCACCACCACCACCACCACCACCACCACCACCATCACCACCACCACCACAGGCCCTGCCAAGCTGCAACAGCATCCTACCTCAGGGCACCAACAGGATACCCAAGACAACTCTCAGCAATTGTCTAGTATTTATGGTGCTTCAGAAACTAGAATCCTTGAACAGTGTAAAGCTGTTTGAGGAAAAAGACTGTGGTATGACACACTGCTATTTCCAATGCCACTGTAAAAATAAATATGCAATGGAGAGTTGGGAAAGCAGGAGAATCAAAGCATAAGAATGTCCTTGGTCTGGGCTGCCACTAGAGGCCTGGTGCACATCCCTAGTCTGAGATATTATAGAGTCTGTGGGTAAGGCTGCCACTAGAGGCCATGTAGCTGGACGGGGCCTGTATTGATGCTTCAGGCCATGTTGATGCTCATCATGTGGCCATATTGATGTTTGTCATCCAGGCTGCTGCTGGGTGCCAGGTTGGGATATGTGGTCCTACTCGCATATTATGTCCTTTGTCTATACTGTCACCAAGGACCATGGTGAGGTCTGTGGCCCATTTTGGTAACAGAGGTCATGTGGATGTTCATGGTCATCAGCAGAAAACCCTGTCCACATCAATGATCCTTGTTCCTGCTGAAACCATGTGGGCATCAATGATCCTTGCTCCTGATGACTGTGAAAAGCAAAGGAGCTACTTTTGTCGATAACTGTAGACTCGCAGATGAAAAAGAGAATTAAACAGGGAATCTGTGACAACCAGTACCCTCCCTATCCTCAATGAAACAGCTTAGACAGGAGGCCAGAGAAGAGAACTCTTAGGAATTGTGATAAGGATCCTGAAATGTGGCTCTCCACAATTGATGGCTTCTGGTAAGAGTGGGTGTGGGGCAGGATTCAGTATCCTTTAAGGGGCTGACCACTTGAAATTTGACTGTGCCCCAGTGAGTATAAGAGAATATAAATTGGGCTTCTCATTTTTTTGTTATTTTGTTTTGTTTATGTTTGATTGTTTGGGTTTTTGTTGTTGACATTGTTGTTTGGTTTTTTACCCCCTTTTTCCTTCCTTCCTTCCTTCCTTCCTTCCTTCCTTCCTTCCTTCCTTCCTTCCTTCCTTCCTTCCTTCCTTCCTTCCTCTCTCTCTCTCTCTCTCTCTCCCTTTTTTCTTTCTTTCTTTCTTTCTTTCTTTCTTTCTTTCTTTCTTTCTTTCTTTCTTTCTTTCCTTCTTTTCTTCCTTTTTTGGCGGGGGTCATAAGGGTTGAGATATGGACCTGGAAGTACTGGGAAGTGAGTATGATCAGGGTGCATTATGTGAAATTCCCAAATCAATAAAAATATTATGTTGGAGAAAATGAAAGAGAATGTGGAAAAAGAATAAAGGGAAACAGGAATGATTCTAATCTTCACAAGACAAAAATGACTGTGGAGTGGATTACTATAAAGAAAACAATCATTTTCTCGTGTTTTGGAATTGTTTTCACAAATTTGTGAACTCAATTTCCTTCAGTGTTTTGACATTGTTCTTAAATAAAATTTAGAACCTGTCACATGTGCAAGCTTCCATGCACAGATGAGTCACTGATTCTCAAACATCTTAGCTCAGTTTTCTCACGTTTGCAGTCTTGGACAGTTTGAAACTCTACGGAAATCTAGTTTCTACTGCAGGGCCTTTGTATATCACTCACAAGTCTCCTTTTACTAGCAATCATGTGTTCCCCTTCTCGACCTCTTTTTAATCTCTCCTGTTTGCATTTATATAGCAAGTGAAGGTGATGGGTTCAATGAATTTTAACTGAAACTTAAATCTTCTGATGTTGGGAATATGTTTTAATTAATTAAGTAATGCATAGTGTCTATGAGGAAGGCAAAGTTCTTGAACTCAAAAATGACCATTTACCATTTAACTTTTCATCTAGTTCTTAAGCTAGTACAGAAGAAATAGTCTACACTTGTGTTTTTAGATCAACCATATTTAAATTATTTCACTGATAACTTAGAAACTACTAAAAGTCTGAAATTTGTGAGGAATTACCCAATGAATGGTGTGGTATGGTTTCTGAGCTTGCCTGATTTGGAGTAATGATAAGTTTAGACAGGGAATGCTCTCAAGGAATGGTTAGGATATTCACTTTGTAAACCTCCATCTGTCAGTCTGTTGGAATTGAATACTAGGATACTATAAAAGTAACATTTATTTGCCTGATGTAAATGTCATCTTTGAGACTGCCTGCTGAATAAGCTCATCCTTTAAAGTTCTTCCTAAACTTTGACTGCCTGCTTCAACTCAGGTGTTCTGGTTCAAACTCCTCTCCAAGTTTACTGATTCAAATTGGCTTCTCTTGGCTTCACACCAATGGCTCCAGGCCTCAAACTAATTCTGGCAATTTTTTGTTTTAATCTTCTGGATCCTTCTGATTCTCTGGCTTCAACTACCTCTGTTCAAACTCAGGAATAAAACAACTCAACTCCACTGTACACACTGAACTCTACCAAATTAAACTGAATGGAACTCAACTGAACTCTACTGCATTGCCTGAGCTCAATGGCCCTTCACCTGATTGGCTCTCTCTCCCCGCACTGATCTTAGTCTTTCCTGTCTGTTCTCCCAAAAGTTGGATATATCCTAACTCTGACGGATTCTTTCAAATCTTTCTCTGATTTGTCACTTTGAGTGCCCCTCAACTAGATATCACTTTCAAACATGGCTGCTTCCTTCTGTAAACGAATTTTATCTGAAAATTGTGTACTAAGGGGATGTTTGTATTCTGACTAGAGGGATTAAATATGTGTGTTGTTTGTCTGCATTCCAGCTAGATCACACAGACCTGGACTTTTGATGTGATCTCTTGCTAGAGCAAACACGTTGCTGGATTAAAATTCCTCTACAGAACAATATCACCACATACTCTTCTTGGGGAAATGCAGGTTGAGCTCTGAGAAAGTAGTGTCACAAAAAAGTGAATGTTTGTTTTGTTTTCTTTCTACCAATAGCTAGGGCAAAAAAAGATATTCAGAGGACAAAACTGAGAGGATTTATAAGAGTGGTAGCTGTGTTATTTTCAGAGGGGATGTAAAGGAAACAAGCAAAAGACAAAACAAAAGATCTGACCCCTTCCTTGCTCACAGAAATTAAGCCTGTATCTCTGCCACACCAGTACCTTGCCTCTATCCTTGCCTTGACTGCTTGCTTCATTTGTCTCTTTATTATGATTTATCTCCTTCCATGTTCTTTGTTTTCCTTCTACTAGCTTTGAGTTCCCCTAAGGACAGAATCATATATTTTTGTCAATGATTTCACAAATGCAGACAAGTGCTTTACAACAATTTTAAGATCATTTGGGGAAAGAAAGTTTTAACTGTTCAGTGCAGTGTACTTTCTTCACCATAAAATAATAAAAAACAAATAATCCAAGTGTTATACTATTCTGAGCTGGGGATATAGCTCAGTTTGTAAAATACTTCCCTAGCTTGCATAAAGCTTTAACGCTGGTCCCTAGACCTATATAAATTGTGCAAGGTGACTTGCTTTGAATCACAGAATTCAAGAGATCGGGCCAAAGGATTTCAATTTCAACAGCATCTTCAGTTACATAAAAAGCTCAACACTAGCCTATGCTAAATGAATCTCTGTTTCAAGAGAGCAAATCAAATTAGAGCAGGCATTATAATATCCTGACTTTGTGTTAAGCACATTTGATTTTTATTCTGTTTTCAATGTTTGAAATATAGTTTATGTGATAAACAAATAATTTAATTCTCCACTAGTTGTTTAATTGTTTTGCCAATTATTTGGGGAAATGCAACATTACATTGTGAGCCATATAAGGACAGAGCCATGATTGTCCAACTTCATTGAATAACATCATCTGGCACCTGGGTAACTTAGTGAGAAGCAGAGTGATTGATAGTACCTTTAGCACTTAGAAACATTTAATAGTTGGATATTCATCAGGAACAGTGAACATGGGTATGACTGTTTCTACCTCTGTCAAGTTACTTCGCCAACCTGGACTTGGACTGAATCGCTTTGTCCATACATTTCCTATTAGAATGAATAAATGTTCTACCTAAGAAAAACATCCTGACACATGGCCTTTCAGATTGTGAAAGAGTCTTGGGATTTTTGTAGTGTTTTGATTTTATTGGGACAATATGACCAAATATTTAACAAAACTATAACACTTAAAAGTTATTGAGGCATACGGTGAAACACATAGATATAATTTTGACAGTAAGCTTATAATGAAATAGAAGTATACTTTTGAAACACCATCTATAAAATGATTGGTTCAACTCTGTTCAATATACTCCATTATTTAGACAGTTCAAGAATCAGCACTTTGTGATGAATACCCTTCATTAAAACTGTCATGGTAATAGGAAGCATATAGCTTATTTTCTAAAATGTTTGTTAAGAAACCTCAGTGATCTGAGTTTTGATCTCAAACACACTCATGTAAAAAGCCAAGTGTGGCAGAGGGCGCTTGGAAATCCGGCACCAATGGGGCAGAGACAGGTTGGTCCTGAGGAATGCTGGATATTCAATGTAACTAACACATTGGCTCAGTGTTCTGAAGACACTCTGTCAAGAAATAGTGGAAAGATTTAGGAAATGAGGAAGAAGAAGTGGACTTCTGTCTTCTGGTGAATACATTGAAGCATGACACATGCAAGGATACACATACATAAAAATAAGATAGCATACTTGTGTTTCTAGGTAACCTTGACAAACACATGCAAATGCAATTGAGAGATTCAAAAAGAACATTAGACATCCTTTGGTCGTGCAATTTTCCTTATTGGGCATAATTTTATGATTTTTTACTTTCTAGTATTAGGAAGAAAGTGTCTCTACTGGGGATTGCTCTCAGTACATCTCTGATAAAATGCCAGCATACTAACAGACTGATAGTAATGTCACCTTAAAATAAGTAACAGAAAAACTGAGGAGAATGGAGAAACCATTTTGAAGCGGCAGTATTTTGTTGAGACATACCCCTGGTTGGGATAAGATTGCCATTTTATTAAGGTACCAGTGCAGTGCCTACAAATATGAAGAACACAGGGAGTATACCCTTTGGAATGTAAAAAAATATATATATAAATAGAATTAAAAGAATTTAAGACTTCACTTAGAATGTCACTTTTTCCTTCAGTTTCCTTCCCAGTGTCTTTATTTCCAACATTGCTTTCAAACTAAGCTCCTCATCAAGGTTAACCCATTCCACAAATACTGTCAGGGTGAGCTATTAGACACTTAAATCTTACTGTACCATTCACCAGCTTAAAAATTTAAATGACTCTCCCTAAAGGAAACACAAACACACAAAGCCAAAGGAATTTGTGAACTTTCCTAAGTCTGCCTGCTATGTACCTCTTCTGTCTCTTTGGTCTCACATTACTTCGTTTAAGCTCCAAGAATCCAAGAATAAAATAAGTCTTTCCTTTCTGTTTTTAGACAGAGCCTCAATATATAACTCAGGCTGGCCATGAAATATACTGATGAATCTTCCTCAAGTTTTTGGTGTGAGGCTTTCTGGTGACAACCACGAACCTGAACTTTCCTGATTCTTTTAAGATTTTTTTGAATATAATATTAAATATGCTATCTGCTCTCTGGCAAACTGCCATTGGCTGTCTTTTCCTTTCTTATTCCCTGTTTCACATTTCTTTGTAACTCCATTTCTGCAAACTTTTCTGCATCTGAGTATGATCCCTTCAGGCTTAACATTCTCTCACTATTAACAGTCTAGTAGGATAGCAGCATAAACTTCACAGGTTGAAGTGGGGTCACCTGCGTTGGTTGGTCTTCCTCCGGTTCCCTGGTATAAAGAATGCAACATGAGCGGGCTATTATAAATTTCTTCTTAAAATACAATATTCTAATACAGAGTTGTCAAGTTTGTGCAGATCATGAAAACACACAAAGTAAAGTTTTTAGCATTGTAATTTTCAACTGGTAGGTTATAGAAATATTTGGATCTTATTTTCTTATAAAAATATTTTGATATACTATCTATGTCAATATTCTTTCATAATAATTGTGATGCAGGCATGCACATAAACATTTATGACATTCACTAAGTGATAAACAATATACATATATATTCAGTATGCTAAGTGTAGGTTTTGTTATTTTTATTAAGAAATCAAGAAACAGTTAGAAAGATATAAAATGATTGTCCACAGTAACAAACATTATATGTTCAGGTGCTGAATTTAGCCTTAAACACCCCAACTCCAGCTTTTGTAGTTCTATTCCAGAGTATCTCGATTTTCTTATCAGTCCATTTTCAGATTCTGACTTTGCTATATTGTGATTTTAACCTTTTTTTTTTAAATATTTTTTATTACATATTTTCCTCAATTACATTTCCAATGCTCTCCCAAAAGTCCCCCATACCCTCCCCCCCCCCCCACTTCCCTAACCACCCATTCCCATTTTTTGGCACTGGCATTCCCCTGTACTGGGGCATATAAAGTTTGTGTGTCCAATGGACCTCTCTTTCCAGTGATGGTCGACTAGGCCATCTTTTGATACATATGCAGCTATAGTCAAGAGCTCCCGGATACTGGTTAGTTCAGAATGTTGTTCCACCTACAGGGTTGCAGATCCCTTTAGCTACTTGGGTACTTTCTCTAGCTCCTCCATTGGGAGCCCTGTGATCCATCCAATAGTTGACTGTGAGCATCCACTTCTGTGTTAGCTAGGCCCTGGCATAGTCTCACAAGAGACAGCTATATCTGGAACCTTTCAGCAAAATCTTGCTAGTGTTTGCAATGGTGTCAGCGTTTGGAAGCTGATTATGGGATGGATCCCTGGATATGGCAGTCTCTAGATGGTCCATTCTTTCATCACAGCTCCAAACTTTGTCTCTGTAACTCCTTCCATGGGTGTTTTGTTCCCAATTCTAAGAAGGGGCACAGTGTCCCCACTTTGGTCTTCATTCTTCTTGAGTTTCATGCGTTTAGCAAATTGTATCTTATATCTTGGGTATCCTAAGTTTTGGGCTAATATCCACTTATCAGTGAGTACATATCGTTTGAGTTCCTTTGTGATTGTGTTACCTCACTCAGGATGATGCCCTCCAGGTCCATCCATTTGCCTAGGAATTTCATAAATTCATTCTTTTTAATAGCTGAGTAGTACTCCATTGTGTAAATGTACCACATTTTCTGTATCCATTCCTCTGTTGAGGGGCATCTGGGTTCTTTCCAGCTTCTGGCAATTATAAATAAGGCTGCTATGAACATAGTGGAGCATGTGTCCTTCTTACCTGTTGGGACATCTTCTGGATATATGCCCAGGAGAGGTATTGCTGGATCCTCCGGTAGTACTATGTCCAATTTTCTAAGGAAACGGCAGACTGATTTCCAGAGTGGTTGTACAAGCTTGCAATCCCACCAAAAATGGAGGAGTGTTCTTCTTTCTCCACATCCTCGCCAGCATCTGCTGTCACCTGAATTTTTGATCTTAGCCATTCTGACTGGTGTGAGGTGGAATCTCAGGGTTGTTTTGGTTTGCATTTCCCTGATGATTAAGGATGTTGAACATTTTAAAGAAACAATTCCATCTGCAAAATGAGAGAATATCTTGAGGTTTGCATAAGTTAAAGACAGACAATGACTGATAGATATATTAATGCTGCTTACATGATCTAAAGCAGAAATTAAACATAAATGGCTTCTTAATTCCTCTTATTTACCAACTATAGATCATGGGAAATAAATGTGTACACTATTTCATATTAGCTTACTGTTTGACTCAGATTCTTCAGATAGCATTAGCATAAGTCAAAACTGCATACTATAGACTGATGCAGAACCATGCCAGATCCCCACCTGCCAGGAATTTTGACCACTCCTCATAAGGGATCATGTTTTTCTAGGTCATAATGTGTAATAGTATGCCTGTATCTCTTCTACAGCTTTGTTCTTCATACTTCCATTGCCGAAGGTCAGATAGAAGAGAGAAAATAGCACAGCAAGCCATTTTGAGGGAAGCAAGAGGAAAAAAGAAGAAGAAAAGGAATGAAAGAAAATGGTCACAAAAATTTTTATTATAGTTCATTACTATTGTTATATTATTATTAGTTATGCTTAATATGAAGGACCCTAAGGGCTTCTTCCAGTCCCACACCCTCCTTACAGAGTCCCCCTCACACCTGGGCTCCAGGCTAGGCCAAGTTCCAGTCTCCAACCATAGGAACATTCTTGAGTAAAAAATTCTCAAGAAAACCATAGAATGCAATTACTGATAGTCACCTGACCCTCTGGAAAGTCCCAGGTAGAGTTCAAATGCATGTCATGATCTGCCCATGCTTGCTAGTCAACAGATTTAAAGGACAATATGCTTAGCCAATAAGTTTAAACTGCAACTTTGTTGATGTAATAACCTGTTCCCCTAAAAATGTATAAAAACTGCTTGTAATAGCCATTCTGGGTTGACTTCTAGCCACTCACCTGAGGGACTAATTGAAGGTTGACCTGATGCACCAGAAATTAAACCTTTGTTTGTACATCTATCTGCGTCTTGGGGTCTCACTCGGGAAACATCTAGAAGTAAGTACCACAGAGTGAGGGTTGGGGTCTTACAAATCTTTTACTATACCATGTATACAATTAATCTTATTCATATGCATGCATATGATTATATTTATATATGTATATATATATATATATTCCATGAGCATATAAAAATGCACTATATATATTTTATAGATGCTACACTGTGATCATGAGCTCACTGGGCATTTTAGAAATATATCTTGTGGCTGAGAGAGGACTACTGTAGTGTCATCTAGGCATTTACTCTGTTTTGAAAATTGCCATATTCTCTTTAATAAGACACAGATAATTCATCTTCTAAGGTCTGCATTTTTTCAACCTTTATGGGATGAACTGAACTCTCTCTGCTTTCCTCCGACTAAATTTCCATTTTTGTGTTTTGATGCTTCATATCAGATAATTGACCTTGACAGGGTGGCAATGTTGACCATTCCATACATCCCATCTATAGTCTAACTCATTAACTGGTAAGGATGATTAATAAGTAAAAATTTGGTTCCTGTGGTTATAGAAAAAGAAAAAGGAACTATTTCAAACTAAACTTTTTATCACCTTAATTTTTCAGTTAACATGTTAAGATATTCCTGTTGCCATTATTTCTGCTTTAAAATATACACCAGTTATTCTCAGAGTGCAAATAATTGTACAGGAAACAAAATGATTAGATGGGTGTGGGGAAACCCTGCTAATTAAGGCCACAGTCTACTATTACTTGATAGCTTCGCTGAGCTCATAGCAAAATAGCTAATTCTCTTTACCAGCAGCAGCACTTCTCCTTCTCTGACCTTGTCTAGGGAGCCTGACCCCCCCCCCACCACCCTCAACATGAGAAAGAGTGAGCAGTCCTTGGCAGACCTACAAGTTCAACTTTCTCTTTTCCCAGGTCAGAATCCACCCAGGAAGTACCTGGTATTCCTGAAATGCCTCTCCATACAAACGAGGCATTCACAGTACTTTAAACAGCAGCTAATAATTTCATTCTCCCTGAAAACTCCTTCCCATTTTCCAAAGCTCATATATAGCACTTTTCCACACCAAATAAAGTTTATGAGTATAGGTTTACCCCAAATAGAGCTATGCACACAAGCTAAGATTGGCTAAGAGATCTGTTTCACTGAAGACTGTGGTGGGAGGAGAAGGCTTTGTCTAAGAGAGTTGTAACATTAAGATCCACTACCATTCTGTCTCCTGCATCCCCAGTGGGACCTGAAGACCCCACTCATTATTGACTCCTCTTCATCCTTTCATCATGGAGTGCAGTGGAGGCTGAAATGGGAAGAAAACAGGATGATCCATGGCTGGTCACCAACTTGCACACCATAGAGGGGACTATTTTTACCAATATAGTATTTGTATTATTTCTATTGTACTCTAATCTGATGATGCATGAGCAGGCATTTGTGAATTCCAGTTGATTGACAATAACAAGTGATTGCTTTTGTGAAGGTTGGTTCTCTGGATTAGAAACTATTTCCAGTCTATGCTGTACTTAGAATCTTAAGATGTCTCTATGACTCCTCATTTGTCTTAAAGCACTTGAAACTAAATATACTAAACTTACCCTTCAAAGGGTCTGTCTTTGATCTATGGCAACATTCATCCAACAGCCTTTTATAGCTAGAAAAAAAAATAGTCTCAATATCCATCTTTGCTGGTAAGGTGATTTCTAAATCTACTGTGATATCATACACCGATAAATGACTTTAAAAGACAGGGAAATGTGCTTGAGGGAGGAGGAGTTATCTGATTTGATTTTCATTAAATAGAGAAGGAATTTTACATGAAAGTGACAGTTAAAGCAATCTGTGAGTGTTCTGACACAATTTTATTTGAGAATGAGAAATCGAGACAATATTGAGTGTTAAAACGGTGCCTCTGTTTGTTGGCTCAGTAATCTTACAGACTGCTTAATCTGGGCTTTGGATTTTGAAATTGAGTCCAGCCCCTGTACTTTCATAATGGCCTCCTTTTATTTATGCACCTACCCATTGTCTGTGAAGTCAGGTAAGAGCTACAAATCAAAGGGCATATTCTTGTTCCCTGTCACATGCCCTGCTCCTTAAACATTAGAATAAACAGATGAGGCTTGGCCAAAGCTGTTGTCAGCAACACACTGCTTCCAGTGGCAATAAATCTCCCACTAATGACGTTAGGGAATAGAGCTGGTCTTTTGTACTGTCTTTCCTCACTGCTCTATTTTAAGGCGATGCCTCTGCAAACAAACACTTCTATAATGTGCGGTATTACATGGTGTGAAATAAGCTGGGTCCATTAGCATGGTGTGAAACTGGGTCTTAGAACAATAAAGGGATATATTGTGATGTGGACAGCTGGGGAAATACTGCTCTGAACCACATAAGCACACTGACAAAAGACAGCCTGGCTTAGTTTTCTTTATAAAAGCCTTCACATGTTTCTACATTTAGTAAAAAGTGACCCTCTTGAACTCAGTCTGAATGATATTAAAATGCTGACAGAGAGACAAAAATGAAATGTCTGCCAAAACATTTTCCATCAATACTGATGTTTTCTATTTATTTTGCCCTAGATGAGAAAGAATAACTGAATTAGGAAACTTGGCGTTTGTAATTTCAATAGCAAATAGGACGTACCTAGTAATACTTCTGAAGAAGTGGATGAAGATTCTTTTTTTTTTAAATAAGATATTATGCCAGAAGAAGGGGAAATAATGAGTTATTTTGAGCTATGAGATCTACACTCTTAATACCTCTCTGATGTAAACATAAAAATTGAGAAAAATGTATTGTTTCTCAAGACTTGATCTTGTCTAAAACGTAATGACCACACTTGAAGCCTTCCTTCTTCTGTGGTCTCATCAGCTGTGAAAAGCATATCTTAGCCTGTGTAAACTGTCCTCTGTGTCTTTCCCTTCCTTTTTGCTTTTAAAAAGCTCATGTCTTCAGAACAGTGTGTTCAAGGACCCCAAAAGGGCACAATTAACCAAAACAATTACATATTTTTATGGGAGGTAAATTTTTGAAAAACAATGTTCTGGCCCATTAATATGAAATTGACTTTCATTTCATTTCCTAGATGGAAATGCCTTCATTATTTTTGAGGTTAGTGTTTTCTGTTCAACAATCAAGATCAGCAATTGATCCTAAAGTGACCTCACTAATAGTACTCTGTACTAACTACCTCCATGAGACCTAAAGAAAAGGAATTAGTAACTTCTTCTGGGCTCCTCACTTTAAATGACATATAGATCATGACCCCCAATGGTTTGAGTCAGCTTTTTTTTAATTTATTTTTTATTTTAGCATAAGAGGAAAAGTAATCATATTTAAGGGCCTGGACTAACGACTTAGGCAGAAAAATCTTTGAGGCACAAGAATAAAGACCCAATTTCTGAACTTCAGTTTCTTCCTAAAAAGCTGCAAGTGGAAGTGCACATATGTGTCCCAATGACCAGAGAAGGATCCCTGGAGCCTGCTGATAAGTTAGACTGAGCTAGTGAGTTTCAGGTTCAATAAAATAAATTTATCTCAAAAAATGCTTGAGAGCAATTGAGAAAAACATCTGGAATTAACATCTGGTCTCACATATACACATCCACATACACCTGAAAAAAATACACACACACACACACACACACACACACACACACACACACACACCATGCATGCAGAGATATAAGCACAGAGCCACACACACACATAAAGAAACTAAGAGTGTAAAGTTAGATCTTTTCCTGTGTAGAGCTATGCACAAGCATATGATCATTGGATTCTGCTAGGCATTGGTAATGTTAATTAATGTTCAGTGAAATGTACAATCATTAAGGAAAAAGACAACAAACAATCTACAATTCTATACAGAATTGTGTTTCTAAGCTATAATGTATGGTCAGGTAGGGTTTGGGGAACACTTTTAGCTTCTGATGACTAAAACTCCACTCTAAGTTTAGGGTCATCTTACTACCATAAAGCATATTGGCTGATATGGACAAAGCATGTATGTGATGTTAAGGTAAACTAAGTATTTTTCAGTAAAAATAGTAATTTAGATTGTAAACATATTTGCCCCTATAATTTCTATTCATCATATGTAAACTAGTTTTTTTAATTATTATGCAAAAATAACACCAGGAAAATCACAGTTCATTTATTTTCTTTATGAATCTATGCCAACCACATGCATATAGTTTTTTTATTAAGTTTCCAGTACCAAATGAAATAATCAAGGCGTAACTCCTTCCCTTAATGAAGCTAGAATATGTAAATAAATAGAAAAATCAAATAGCTGAAATACACAATTTAGCATGACCTTTGGAATGGAGGAAGCTCAGAAAAGAAGATAAAAATGCATTGGAAGGAACAGAAGTTAGAGAAGAGAAGAAAAAATGTCATTTTACTGATTTTTCAAAAGAAAGACAGAGCCACAATCTATGTCACCTCCAGAAGCTGGCAAATGCATGGAAATTGAATCACCTTCAGCCTCCTGAGAAAGCATGTCACTGCTCACACCTTGATTTTGGCCCAGTGAAACTGATTTTGCTCTCCTGCACTGTAGCACTACAACACAATAAATCTGTGTTGCTTCAAGCTGCTATTTTTTGGTAATATGTCTTCACAGAAGACAAACACAGATTCTGTCACTTGTGTAGGGTGTTGCTGTCACAAGGACCTAAAAATATGGAAAAGGGTTTTGCTGGTCAAAAAGCTACAACTAGAAAAATTTTGAGAGGATGAAAATATTAGATATTCTTGAGCAAACTTGCATGAATGTGGATGTGGATTTATCAGAGAAGACTCAAAGTATGCATAAAAAAGTCATCTTGATGAGATCTTTAATTGTTCTAAATAGACATTTGACACAAATTAGCTTAGGGTCTGGGCAGATGGATAAATTGGTAAAAAGTTTTCTGTACATGCATGAATGACTGAGTTGAAATAATCAGCATCCACATATAAATCCAGGTATGGTTGTAAACATCTTTAATCCCAGTACAGTAGTGGAGATAGAAAAATTGTTGGTGCTTTCTTATTGAAAAAAAATCCAGTCAGTGATCTTCAGGTTTCATGAGAAAATCTGTCTCAAAGTGGAGTACTAATAATTAGAGAAAGATACTAAAAGATGTGTTTGGACCTTCACAGGAGACACTCCCACACACACATACCAAGAAAGAGAGAGAGAGAGAGAGAGAGAGAGAGAGAGAGAGAGAGAGAGAGAGAGAGAGAGAGAGAGAGCACAAGTGAGATTAAAAGTGAAGTTAGGAGGGCTCAGGCTCAGTTAGAAATAAATACTGGAGTGCCTTTTTGGTATATGCCTAGGAATGGTGTAGCTGGGTCCTCAGGTAATACTATGTCCAGTTTTCTGAAGAACCAAGAGAATGGTTTCCAGAGTGGTTGTACTGGCTTGCAATCCCGCCAACAATGTAGGAGTGTTCCTCTTTCTCCACTTCCTTACCAGCACCTGCTGTTACCTGAGGTTGTGATCTTAGTCATTCTGATGGGTGTGAAGTGGAATCTCAGGGTTGTTTGGATTTGTTTTTCCCTGATGACTCAGGATGTTGAACATTTCTGCAGTTGCTTCTCAGCCATTCTAGATTCCTTAGGTGTGAAATCTCAGTTTAGTTCTATACCCAACTTTTGGTTGGGTCATTTGATTTTATGGTAATTAGCTTCTTGAGTTCTTTATATACTTTGTATATTAGCCCTCTATGGGATATAGGGTTAGTGAAGATTTTTTCCAACCTGTAGGTTCCCAATTTGTCTTATTGACTATGTCCTTTGCCTTACAGAAGCTTTCCAGTTTCATGAGGTCCCATTTATCAATTCTTGATCTTAGAGCATGAATCATTGGAATTCTGTTTAGGAAATTTCTCCCTGTGCCAATGATTTCAAGACTCATTCCCAATTTATCTTCTATTAGATTCATTGCATCTAGTTTTATTCGGAGGTCCTTGATCCACTTGGACTTGAGTTTTGTACAAGGAGACAAGAATAGATAAATTTGCATTGTTCTACATGTTGACCTCCAGTTGAACCAGCACCATTTGTTGAATATGCTGTCTTTTCTCCACTAGATGGTTTTAGCTCCTTTGTCAAAGATCAAGTGACCATAGATGTGTGGGTTCATTTCTGGGTCTTCAATTCTGTTCCATTGATCTACCTGACTATCTCTGTAAAAATACCATGCAGTTTTTATCACTACTGCTCCATAATATAGCTTGAGGTCAGCGATGGTGATTTCCCCAGAAGTGCTTTTATTGTTGAGAATAGTTTTTGCTATCCTGGGTTTTTTGTTGTAGCAGATGAATTTGAGAATTGCTCTTTCTAACTATTATGAAGAATTTTGATGAGTATTGCATTGAATTTTCAGATTGCTTTCAACAAAATGGCCATTCATACTATATTAATCCTGCCAATCCACGAGCATGGGAGATCTTTCCATCTTCTGAGATCTTTGGTTTCTTTCTTCAGAGATTTGAAGCTCTTATCATACAGCTCTTTCACTTCCTTGGTTAGAGAACAAAGACACATGCTTCACTATTTTCATAGCAGCCTTACCTATAATAGCAAGAAGCTGGAAAGAACCCAAATGTCCCTTTCAACAGAGGAATGGATACAGAAAATGTGGTATATTTACACAATGGAGTACTACTCAGCTGCTAAAAACAAAGAATTCATGAAATTCTTAGGCAAATGGATGGAACTAGAAAATATCATCATGAATGAGGTAACTCAATCACAAAAGAAAACACATGGTATGCACTCACTGATAAGTAGATATTAGCCCAAAAGCTCAGAATAGCGAAGATACAATCCACAGGCCACATGAAACTCAAGAAGAATAAAGACCAAGTGTGGGTACTTGGTCCTTCTTAGAAATGGAAACAAAATATTCACAAGAGCAAATATGGAGACAGAGTGTGGAGCAGAGACTGAAGGAAAGGCCATTCAGAGACTGTCCGACCTAGGCATCCATCCTATATATAATTACCAAAGTTAGACACTATTGTGGATGCCAACAACTGTTTGCTGACAGGAACCTGATATAGCTGTCTCCTGAGAGGATCTGCCAGTGCCTGACAAATACAGAGGTAGATGCTCTCAGCCAACCATTGGATTGAGCATGGGGTCCCCAATGGAGGAGTTAGAGAAAGGACTGAAGGACCTGAAGGGGTTTATATCCCCATAGGAGGAGGAACAACATCAACCAACTAGATACCCCAGAGCTCCTAGGAACTAACTCACCAACCAAAGAATACACATGGAGAGACTCATGGCTCTAATTGCATATTTAGCAGAGGATGGCCTTGTAGGACATCAATGGGAGGAGAGGCCCTTGGTCCTGTGAAGGCTCTATGCCCCAGTGTAGAGCAATGCCAGGACAGGAAAGCAGGAGTGGGTAGATGGGTGTGTAGGGGAATACCCTCATAAAATCAAGGGTAGCTGGGATGTGATAAGGGGTTTTCAGAGGGAAAATCAGGAAAGGGGGTAACATTTGAAATGTAAACATTGAAAATATCTAATTATAAAAAAACTAAGAAGAATAAAAGAAGTAAAAAGCTTAGTTAACTAGCATAATTGCAGCAGAATTTACACATTAAAAAGAAAAGAAAAAAGAAAAGCAAAAGGAAAAAGAGAGAAAGAAATACTGGTAGCCAGGTAGTTTAAGGTAGACTCAGAATTGATAGATTTAGATTTAACTGAATTCCTGTGAAAAACTATAGACTGTTACATCCTGAGAGCTAATATTATAACTCTTAGCTGCATGTGGAATGAAGAGAAATGGCATAAATGAAGAGCTGACAGAGCAATTTCAAGTTGTTTAAAAAATTTATCGAATATGAAGTTTTCGCACTATCAAACAATATGTGGAGTTTGTAAAATAGAGAATGTTATTTATCTTATGAATTAGGAACCTAAATTCTCTGGTAATGCATAGTGAAAAGATGGCAAAATTTTTTAAGTGACTGAAAGCAAGAGTTGTGGTAACAATGGTTTAATATTCAGTTAATTAAGCTTTTGATGACTATAGCGGCAATGTAAGTTTAGCTAACCGCTCTGGCTCCTGGAGCAAAGCATGAGCATGTACCCACCAGAATCTCTCTCTCTCTCTCTCTCTCTCTCTCTCTCTCTCTCTCTCTCTCTCTCTCTCTCTCTCTCTCTCTCCCTCCCTCCCCCCTCTCTCTTTCTCTCTCCCTCTCTCCCTCTCTCCCTCTCTCCCTCTCTCCCTCTCTCCCTCTCTCCCTCTCCCTCTCACTCTTTTCTTGACATGCTGTGACTAGGTCAAAGGGTGAACACTCTTAACCTTTAATTAACCTTTAACCTGCTAGCAAATTTTCCTCTCCTTCCCCTGCGAAGCCAGTCCCAATAGGGTAAGCGGTCACTTACAGGAATTTTTACATGGCGTTTTCTCCTGCAGCTCTTATGTCCCATTCTTCTCCTGCAATCGTGATAACTCTCTGTCTTCTTCTCTCCCAATTCCTATGCCATGCAAATCTAAAGATCTCATCTCAGTCTTGCCTGCCCAGCCATTGGCTGTTGGCTCTTTATTGATCAATCAAAAACCAACTGGGGATAAAGATCTTCAGTGTTTGGACAAGCAGATTCTCAATTTTGGGGGCCATATTAATTCACAGCATTGGAACCAGCCCCCAACAGGTGATAAAAACAAAAATTAATGTAGCGGTTTAAGGTAAACCTGTTTACAAGGAATAACTGTACAAAAAAAGGAGCTTCCCCCTTTAGGGTATGTAAATGCTACATGTTATGAAAGATGTGAAACGAGGCAGGGCAAATAAGTAGGCTTTCATTAAAAAGGAAGCAAATGATGGAACTGAAGGAATGTGGAAAAGCTGGCTTGGATCAGGAAAAAGAAAGCAAGTTTTTCATATGTTAGAACATCTATCCATGCTAGACAGCATACTAGACAGCATGGATGCTTTGAATTGGAAAGGATGGCAAAAGCACTCTCTCAGCTCTGCTGGGGGGCAGTGTGATATGAGTGAGAATGTTAAAGATGAAGACAAAAGCTTGGTCTGATGGTAGAAAAAAATAGCGAAGTCTTTACTATGTGATGGTAGACTCAGCAGTCTGAAACAGAGGCTGGAAAGAAAAGAAGGGACCAGAAGGCAAATATTCACTCTAATCAAGACACTTGAGATTATCAACCTATAATAAAGATGAAAGGCTTATTTTGGCTTTTATGCTTGAAGGTTTTAGTCTAGGATTCATTGCTCATTGTAAGGCAGCTCATCATGGAGGAAGATGTGGCAGAACTAAGCAGCATGCCTCATTTCCAGGATAGAAAAGAATAAAAACAAAGGGGCAGACTTCTAAGAAACCTTTCAAAGTCAGGTCTCCAAGGACACAAAGTCTACCCCTTAGGCTGCATCTTGTATTTGGAGACAGTGGCATCTACTAATGAAGCCTTTCTGGGGAGCAAACCATTAGCAGATATGGAAACATTTGAGATTCAAACTATGGTAACCATTAGCACAATTAGCAATATTTCTGCTATCCAACCATATAAAGTAGCAGCTAGAAGATAGCAGAGACAGAATAGGGTTTTTAAACAGCCACTGATTAGCAAAGAACTGAGGGTTTTCAAGCTGTGGTGAATGAATTCTGCAAAAAGACTTGACTTGTCTATAACCAAGAGGCAGAATGAAGCACAATGCAGGTCTTGGCCTCAAAAAGCCTCTAGCTTTGATTCTCACAGTCTCTCATTTCAGCATTACTAGGAATCTAACCTGTGATCCTAGATAAAATTCCCTGGCCCCAGTAGAGATATGCTAATTCATTAGGAATAAGGCTCAGCTAGGGTTTTGCATTGAAATACACACCCCAGGTGATTCTGACACAGGTGTTCCAAAGCTCACACTGAGATGTGTCCTCTGATTGCATATTGAGAACTATCAGCCTCAGAGAATAGGGATTAAGTTAAGAGGGTACAGGTCACGATGGTAATGAACAAGTTGGGTTGTAATTAGACAGTAGCTGAGGGCTGGGTGACTGTACAGTAGTGAGAGAAATTAATTTCATAGAGTAGAGATGGAGCTCCTTTAACAATGTATTTCATGGGGGAGAAAAAGCTTTATCTTCTGTTGCCCATCCCACCCTCCTCTCTGCTACAATCCAAGAGGGAGCTATTTTGTAAAGTTGCAGAGCAGCGAGTAAAACATTTATATCAGTAGCTTGACTGGTAGTTCTATTTCATTATGCATCCACACATGTGTGTATAAAACGTTCCTATAAGAACTGTCACTGAAACTAGCATGCAGATAGGGGCAGTGCCCCAGGTAATACCAAAGCTATAGTCATTTCTAATTATATTACCCTTTGCATGTGAGACTGTTTTTTTCTTCCTCTAGGAAACAGTGACAAAAAGTGGAAAATTACATGAATTAGTAATCTTGATCTTCTAGCAAAATTTCATTACAAATGTCCCAAACCACAACAGATTCCTCTACCAGAGGTCAAAGACTTGTGATTCAGAAACGAGATTGGTTTCTCTTCATTATCATTTTTTTTCTGAATACTGTATTTTGTAAAATATCAGGTGTGAGCCAACTTTAAATATATGCTCTGTAGTATAGACAGTCATCAGTGAATGGTCCTGTGCTGAAGTTAGTGAGAATTATTTTTGCTTTTTTTCAATATCTATACTAGAAGAGAGATTTACCTGCATTAGGTTATTAATGTGGGCATGTTGTTGAAATATTTTATATTGTTTAGAATTATATCCCAAATAATAATAAAAAAAAACTGAGGGTATTGGATGTTTGTGCACTCCCCAAACCTATAGTTTCTGAGGTTGTGTTCTCAATGGAAATGAGAAAGAAGTAGAAGACAACAATATATTCGCATGGGAAGAGTGTATGATCTACTTCCATTAGCTTAGACTACAGGATAAGGTCACTTTTTACTTCATGACAGACTTGGATTGCTAATATGAGAAAGGAAAGAGGAAAAAAAAAACTTTGTTGAACATGTTTTAGTCTCTGAGTAGAATAAAATCCCACTCCCCACAAAAAAAAAAAAAAGAAAAAGAAAGAAAGAAAAAAGAAAGAGGAAAAGTAAGAAAGAGAGAGAAAAAGACAAAAGAACAGAAAAAAAATGCATTCATTGCCATGCCCCTAACAAGGTCTTTGGTTCAAAATCAGATTAAAGACTTCACCATACTTGGGACAGAATGGAAGATAGTGAGCATCTTTCTGGCATATGCAATAGTGTCTGGGTTTTGTGGTTGTATATGGGATGAATCCCTGGGTGGGGCAGTTTTTGGATGGTCCTTTCTTCTGTCTCAGCTCCGAAATTTGTCTCTGTAACTCCTTCCATGGGTATTTTGTTCCCCATTCAAAGAAGGAGGGAAGTATCCACATTTTGGTCTTCCTTCTTCTTGAGTTTCATGAATTTTGCAAATTGTATCTTGTGTATTCTAAGTTTCTAGGCTAATGCCTGGGAAATACAGAAGTGGATGCTCACAGTCATCTATCGAATGGAACACAGGGCCCCAATGAAGGAGCTAGAGAAAGCACCCAAGTAGCTAAAGGGGTCTGCAACCCTATAGGAGGAATAACAATATGAACTAACCAGTATCCCCCAGAGCTGTGTCTTTAGTTGCATATGTAGCAGAGGATGGCCTAGTTGGCCATCAATGGGAGGAAAGGCCCTTGGTCTTGCGATGATCATATGCCAGTGAAATGCCAGGGCCAGGAAGCAGGAGTGGGTGGATTGGGGAGCAGGGCTGTGGGAGGGCATAGAGGGCTTTGGGGATAGCATTTGAAATGTAAAGGAAGAAAATATCTAACACACACACACACACACACACATATATATATATATATGTATATGAATGTTAAAAAAAAAAGTGAGCATCATGCAGGATTCTGTGTCTCAAATAGTACCTTAATTGTCAGATAATTCACTTTATTTTATTATAAATTAATCTAGTACTTATCAAGATTAACTGTTGTGTGTTTCTCCATTATTAAAATAACAACATAATAGCAACAATAATGACAATAACTTCTTTTATTATATTCTATCAATTTTAAAATAGGTGAAATATATATATATATATATATACTAAAGAAATGACTTATCATTCACCAATCTATATTAGTTACTTTTCTGATGCTAAGTAAAATATAAGCCACAAGGTTCAAGCCAAAACTCAGCAGAAACATAATCAGAAGGAGAGAGGAGGTAGGAAAATCAATGTAAGTTCTGTTGAAATTAGCTATAGGTTGAGGTTCAACTAGCAGCTCTTTAAGCATGTGACTAGTCCTTCAGAGATAGCACTATCCCCATCATGCTGAAATGCAAAATACCTGCCTAGCCAATAGTTGACTGTTTCTGTTTACCCTGCTTTCTAAGGATGCCTTAACATGCTAGGCTTCTTCTTCAGGGTGTAGCTCAGTGGTACAGTATTTGCCAGCATGCATAAAGTCATTAAGTTAAATCCCTAGTACTCCTTCAACAAACTAAAAAGTTAAACCAACACAGACAAACCCCCAAGAAATTTAAACCTCAAATCAAATTAAGTGTCTTATAATAGCTGAGATGGGCTTTGTGACAGGATTGAAAGCCGGGTGGCTGTGCAAGAGGAACTATCCTGCTTCTCCTCACCTTGTCATAAAGAGGTATCACTTTAATCTCTGGCTCAACTCCACATTGCCTTCTTTTGTCTCTATATTGTTTCCTATATTTGTATTTAATTGAGAATGATTGCATTAGATTTTCTGGTTTCAAGTCTATTCCTTAATTAATTAATCTTTACAATGTTATTTTCCAATATGGTTTCATTCTGAGATACTGGGTAGACATGGTATTGGAGAAGACTCCATTCCAAGTGTTTCCTACAAAAAGATGACTGTCTTACTTCTTTCCTATGAATATCTATGAGCTTAGGAACCAAAATTAGCTTTGCGGCTACAACTGCTACAGGATCTTTTTATAAAAGCTCACTAAAGTTAGCAAGTAACAAAACTTATAATTAGAAACTAATGCAGGATTCTGTGACTTAAAGCAGTAACCATGTGTCATTCTTCAAAGGTCTGTGGGTGGTTTAGCCAGTCCACTGATCATCACTGTGGTCATCCCATCTTTTTATGTATGGCAGTAGGCTCTGGAAACTGCTGCGAGCTGGTTCACCTAACAGTTTCTGCTACATGACTGTCTCCCTAACGTTGTATGGTGTTAACCTATGTATGCATAGGTTATTATCTTGATGCTTCTAGGGTCTAAGAAAAGGGGCAGAAGCAAGTAATGTATCCTAAGACACAGCTCTTATTCCATGCACAGAGTTCTGTTGATAAAAAAGTCCTAAGACCAATACACACACAGGGCAGGGAAACAAATTTGAATTTTGATGAAGCGATCTGGGAATGTACATTGCAAGTGCTAAAGGAAAGAAAGAATGGGTTGTGCTCTACCGGCTACAGCCTCCAGCCAAACTTGCTAAGCAGAAGCAACAGAAGCTGGTGAAAATTCAGATTTTTTTTCTAATTTAGATATTTGTAATTTAAAAACAAATACATTACACTCACAAGTTGTATCTTTTGTGGAATTTTAGGAGCGAGAGAGTAAGAGAAGCACAAACATGCACACTGAAGTTAAACTCCCATCTTTAAAATGTGAGATTCAGAGATGGCTCACAAGTTGCTTCCTGTTGTGAAAATCCTAACTTCATTCTATTGTGACACATACACTGTATGACACTATTGAAAGGAAACTGAGTCTTGATCTCAAGTAATCTTTTTTTAACAAGCTTAGCTAGAAAACATCTAATTCATTACTGCTACCTAACACCATCATACAAAATTCAATGATAAATTTATTCATCCTTTTATGCTATTGAAATATCTTCATCCTTTGGCTTTGTTGCAAGAATTAAAATAACTTATGCATACAGTAACCAAAATACAAGCTGGTGCATAGATAGTATATGATGTCGGGATTGGTTCAATAATTGTAGTATTCTTATTATATTAACAATCCATTTTCAATGTTAACCAGCCACTGGCTTCACTTGTTTCTGTTATTAAAATTTGTTTTGAAAAGTGCAAGTTTACTCAGTGCAATGTATATGTTAGTAAACATTTTAAACATATGGAAGTTTGTGATTTGCTGCTTTTCATTTCCACCCAGTGAAAACAGTCGATGAGTGACCTCCATTCAGTGGACTTTTGTAGTGCCATTTGCACAAATCACAACCACCTACACACACACACACACACACACACACCCCTTTAGGATGAGACACAGATGCCCACATCTGGTGTGAAAATGTCTTTTCCAATTTCATATAACTTTCCCTGTACAACTTCACAGTTACAGCTGCAACTTCCTCACCTTGGCTGGGTAGCTGTATTTCTAGTTTTATATTTATCTCTTTTCTCAGTTCTATTTTGAATTGTCTATTCTATTTTTCTTTTTAATTCAATCCTTTTTATACCCCTCTATTTTACCGATCGTACATAGAGTAAGGAAATCCATCCAAGGTGTTTTACAGCAATCTTCACTACTATCCATAGCTGAATGGTCATAGATAAATATTAATAAGCTTCATATATTTTAATTCCTACTTTCCCATTCATTATATCTAGTTGCCTCTCACTGACAGATATAGAAATTAGTTGCACAAGCCTGTAATACAAACATTTGAGTGGTTAAGCCTAGAGGATTGTGTTTTCATAGTGATTTTGGTAAAATAGTGAAAATTATATTGAAAAATAACCACGGGCTATAAAATAAAACACCCAGTTCTAGGAATAAAGGGTTACTTCTATTGGAATAGTTGGTCAAGAGCTTCCCATAGACTCCCAAGCATAACAAGTTATTGCAAGTGTTCTTGCTTTCCCTGGAGAATTTGATTGTAAGATTAAATTGAAAGGAAACTATACACTTGAGTTATTGGACATAGCTACATCATGCTGGTACTGACATGGAAGCTCCAGCTCTACAGGCTAGTTTTTCTCATGCATTGTGATGATATACATGCCACCGGGGAAGAAAGGTAATAAAAGTTCTTACCTAGTTGTGAACCCTACAAGCCACAATACTGGCTAGCCTGGCAAGTCATGCAATACTGGTATGAATCTTATCTAACCATTTTGTGATTGAGTTTGATGTCTACTCCGTGAGATGAAACTCATATCTGAGGCCATTAATGGGAATAGGAACTCACAATTAAGTAAACAGTGGGCCCTAGAGATGAAACGACGACGAAGATGACGACGACGACTACTACTACTCTGCTAAGAGGACACAGCATTAAACATTGTCATAAGATATGTCTCTATTCATAGATAAGTCAGCACTCATGCGAGACGCTTCTTCTTGTAATAGAAGACAATTAACAAAAACGAACAAGCAGTCAATATGTAGAAAAAAAAAGGACTGAGAAGTGATGAGCCTTAAACGGGACATCTATGTTAAACATCATGCCCATCTCCCTCCTAATATCATTAATGTTAGGGAAGAAAGATTGCAATAGTCAGAGATAATGGATGTTTAGAGGGAAACTGTTTTCTGGACATTTCAGGTCAACTGGAAATATGAACTCTCTATGGTTGAGAATACAAGCCAAACAATATCCCTACATAAAGGTAGAAGGGGGCCCGACAGTCCTGCCCACAGTTAAGAAACAATTGATGATTGACTATTGCTGTGACAGGGATAGTTAATTTTATTCAGGAATGCAGTGACTTTGAGGCTATCCATGCTCTTGAGAATTGGTCTCCTATATTTCCTCTTATAAATGTTATATATTGTTAGGTTGCCTATGGTTATTAGAAACACTTTATGTAGGCTCAGGAATAGTGTGTGATTAGATTGACAATAGGGTCTACTGTCTCACTAGAGTGCCATACTCGTGTCACTCAGCTATCCTTGAAGGCTTTATCCAGCTTATTCACTTCCAAATGTTAACTGAGTTTTTAGAAGTGCATCATTTTATTTCTGTCTTTTCCAGTGGAATGTAAGTCCTCTGATAGCACCAGCTTTGTACCTATTGAAACTGCTTTATTAGACTTTCAAGAAACATCTATTATTATTAAGATAATCAACAAATAGTCAGTGAAGAATATATAATATCCCTTCTATAAAGAGGGTCAATATTATCTCATGTGGCTCACTTTTAACATTTCATGTTATTTAAAAAATTGGTCTCCAAAGCCTTGAACTTCCTATTCTTAAAACCCAGAGTGCATGGGGTTGGGGTATAGTGGGTATGTGGCATGAGCTCAATTTCCTGGATTTCATGCCTGCATCTTTAACTTCTCTGTTCATCTGACAATATTTGGTTCCTCTATCCCTAGAGCTCAGCAAACATAAAGATTCAAAGCCTTACAATAAATATTGTGCTAGTGAATTCTTGGTAGAGCATAATTTAAATTCAGATGTATTCTCTGGTGAGGTTTTTTTTTTTTTTTTTTTTTTTTTTTTTTTTTTTTTTTTTTTTTTTGGTAGATGCCTCCAAGGAGTTATTTTATGAATGCACCATTGCTGCCCGCTCATGGCATGCTTCTCAGTTGAGTAGATTCTAGAGAGGTATTTTTATATTATATTCTTTGCATGCACTTTGATTGATCTACTGTCTTTCTGGGAACCCTCATAAAGCCAATCCTTTTGTAAAAAGCATTATAATGTATTTACACACACTGGAAAGAACAGTCACATAAAGGGATTCTTTGAATTTCACTTAGCCCACAGAGAGTGTGTACCCAGCCCATGTCTCTATCTTTAGATGGATGAGATGGAAAACAAAACTTATCTGTACACTTATGCATCTACTGGAGGCCAACTCAAGCTTTCTATGATCTGTACAATTTTCTTTGGTTCTTATCATACAGATTGGCACTTGAAGCATGTTTGTTCTCTCTCCCATTGACAGAAGGGATTGCCTACACAGAGCACACACTTTTCTCTCTCCAGCATCAAAGGATGTTTTCCTCATCTCATAAAACTTCATGCTAAGGGCTGAGTGCAGCTAGATGAAGTGTATGAGCACTTCCCAAGTCTGCTTACACTGAACACTTGTTGAGGATACAGGACATCATTCTCCAGCTCTGAGACATCTGAAGCCATATGAAAGTACTTTTAGCATTCTATTTCACCTTCAAAATATTACTATTGGTTATTCTGAAATGGAATCACAGATTCTGATTGGGGAGCTGATATAAAATTATGACTTAATTTGGGTATATATATATATAAACATTTTCCATTAGATTAATATTCATTTTATTCCTTCAAGAGCACACTAAAATTCATCTTTTTGGTGCTTTCTTATATGGTCAAAATATTCCATTGAGACCCACATAATTTAATGCCCATTGTGTAAACTATACCAAGAGCACTGAAAATATTACAGATTTACACATATGTCCAACTTTATCAAACAGAATTCAACACTGACATTTAAAAATCTTGCATTAATATAAAGATAGTTGAGCTGTTTGTCAAGCGTCAAAATAATAAGAAAATTGGTAAGGATTGGTGGTATGAAAGTTATAGCTACCTTTTCGTGTATATCATGCTGCCATAATGAACTTGGTTTAAAATTTATCACCATTCTATAAATATAAAGAAATTAAAATAAACATTAAATAAATTTTATAATATATCAAATATGTTATAAATGTATAAACTATAGATAAATGTATAATATAATAAAATAAATATAAATAAATATAAATGTAAAATGAGAAAAATAGATTTTTTTCATACAATATCCTATTTACAGTTTTCCCACTTTCTACTTGTTCCAGCTTCTCTCCACCTCCTTTCCAATCCAGATCTACTTTCTTTCTGTCTTTCACAAAAAAAGAACAGGTTTGGATAAGATAGCAGCAGCAGCAGCAACAATAACAACAACAACAACAACAACAACATAACAAAATAAAACATAGTAAGATAAAACAAAAACACACTACACTGAAGTTGGACAAAGCAGATCTACTGAAGGACCCACTTGTTCGTACTTTCAGGAGTGCCGTAGAAAATATTAAACTGAAAGGTATAATATATATACAGCGGACTTATTTCAGACCCATACTGGCCGTGCAATTGCTATTTCAGCCTCTGTGATTTCATGAGTTTTGTTCAGTTAGTTGATGTAGATGGTGGCTTTGATCCACTGGAATTGTCCATCACCTCTGGCTCTTACATTCTTTCTGCTTCCTCTTCTCCAGAGTTATCTAAGGGAGGAATAGGTTGAGCTATCCCATTTAGAGCAGTGTGTTCCAAGGTCTCTCTCTCTCTCTCTCTCTCTCAATGAATAATATTTAATTGTGGGTCTTGTATGTGTTCCCATCTTTTACAGAGTGGAAGTCTTCCTGATAACTGCTGTAATTGCTGATTATGGCACTGATCTATGTGTATGGCAGAATATCATTAAGAGTCATTTCGCCTGGCAGTGGTGGCTCATGCCTTGAATCCCAGCACTTGGGAGACAGAGACAGGTGGATTTCTGAGTTCAAGATCTACAGAGTGAGTTCCAGGACAGCCAGGCTACACAGAGAAAGCCCTTCTCTAAAAACAACATTAACAACAACAACAACAACAACAACAAATAAAAACAAAAAAAAAACAAAAAAAAACCAAAAAACCAAAACAACAACAACAACTATCCCGCCCCCCCCCAAAAAAAGGAGTCATTTCATTGCTACTCATTTTGTTTGCTTGTTTTTTAATCAGTAGTATTTGGTTTTATGTTAGATTCCTTGGCTATATAGTCTGGTCCTCAGTCACCCAAACAGTGTCGTGTATGGGCTGCATCTCCTGATTGGAACATAAATCAAATCAGATTTTGATTGGTATTACCATAAACTTTGTGCCTACATTGTCCTACCTTATGTTACAGGCAGGTCAGCATTGTGTGCTGGGTTGGTGTTTATATCTTTCTTTTGGTAGTATGTAGAGTATCTTTCTGTACAAAGACATTAAAACATAGGAGTGAAGGCTTTATGTAGGCATCATCTTTTCTTCTTTATGGTGTGAGTGTTGCCTTCAGCAATGGGGTGTTCTCAGTTTGTGGCAAGCAACCTATTGTCTTGACAACAGCTAAGGTTATTTATGGATTACCATAGTAATGGAACCCCTTTGGCCTACTCAATTGGATGTAACCCAGCCTAGGTACTGGAAGCTGCATTTGGTGACAAGAAATGGGCAGGTGGGACTCAGCCTCCTTCATTATCTAGAAACCTGATTAGGATCAACTTCATATTCAAATTTTTCTAATGACTTGCTTTACCTCATGAACTAAATAATTGAAGAAGAACAATACTCTTTTCTTTTTGATAGGTAAATATTTCATGTGCCAATTGAATATAGCAACTTTTTGATATGAATGAGGGATTAATCAGAAAACCTTGATAGATTCCAAAACCACTTAGTGCTGATAGTATGAAAATAGTGTACAGTCCTTTACTGGACCACTAACCTCTACTCTGAGTATACAATTTTGTGGTATTTATATATACCCTACCTACGTCCTTCTGAGTGGAAGTGATAGTGAGGTTGCTTATAAAACCTAAGACAATGAAAAGGTTGGGTAAATAATTGTCACACTTATTGGTGACAGAAAGTGACAAGAGAAACATCTGAATATATTTAATGCAGATGTGTTTTTATGCTAACATTTACCATACATGTAAAAGAATAAGTAAATTAAGTGACTTAAATATCAATGCTAACTTTCTATCAGTTTTCTATCTTTTTTGTTTTGGTTTGTTTTTTTTGGTTTTTTGTTTGTTTGTTTGTTTGTTTGTTTCGAGACAGGGTTTCTCTGTATAGCCCTGGCTGTCCTGGAACTCACTTTGTAGACCAGGTTGGCCTCAAACTCAGAAATCCGCCTGCCTCTACCTCCTGAGTGCTGGGATTAAAGCCTTACACCACCACGCCTGGCTCTGGAGGAGCTAGAGAAAGTACCCAAGAGGCTAAAGGGGTCTGCAACCCTATAGGTGGAACAACAATATGAACTAACCAGTACCCCGGAGCTCTTGTCTCTAGCTTCACATGTATCAGAAGATGGCCTAGTCGGCCATCATTGGAAAGAGAGGCCCCTTGGTCTTGCAAACTTTTTATGCCTCAGTACAGGGAAACGCCAGGGCCAAGAAGTAGGAGTGGGTGGGTAGGAGAGTGGGGGGCGGGAGGGTATGGGGGAATTTTGGGATAGCATTAGAAATGTAAATGAAGAAAATGCCTAATTAAAAATATTTATTTGTGTATGTATGTGTGTGTGTGTGTATCTGTGTGTGGTGGTATATGAAGTTGGCTAAAATGTCAAGAAGATGGTGTTGGATTTCTCTGTCGCTGTAGTTATAGATTGCTGTGTTGGGTGCTGGAGATTGAACTTTGGATTTCTGGAAGGGTCACACTATTTATAGCCACTGTTGCAGCCATCCAGCACATTTTAAGTAATCTCCAATGCCTTGAAACTTAACTCTTCTATATTATTGATCTTATATATTTTTGGAAGACTAATATGCTTCATATAGAAAGTTTATTAAGTGGTTAAAAGAAACAATGAAATACATGGTACTGATCTAAAAATTGGAGAATAAACATTGATAAATCATACTCTTTATAGAATTAAGGCATGAAACACCACTTGTTTACCAATGACTATCATTGGTTTAGTCTACATTTAATTAAGAAAAATGAGGATCTCTCCAGACATTTCTTGGATTATTTTTGTCAAAATAAAATGTAAGTCCTTAATGGTCACATGTTCTAAGTGGGAAATATAAATATACTTACTAGCAGAATATACACCAATGCACATCTGATTATTGTTGAATAATATACCTATTCTACTGTTTCTCATATAACTATTTCCACTGACACTCTCACAGTATTATACACATGTATTTGCTAACCTTTTAGCCTGAGAAGAATATCATGTGATATACTAAAATTTCATAACCCAGAAGTGGAACATTTTCAGCAGTGAGGGTTTGTTTAAATAATTTTGTCACCATGGGAACGTTCTTTTCTTTTCCTTTTTCCCCCTACAACACAGCCTATGGTGCAGAAGCTTTGGTGACCATAGTCCCTAAAGAGAGATAAAATGTGTTAGAGAAGAAACAAACACCTGCTGGAGTTATTTTTGTTTTGACTAAAGAGGCTCTTTGATATTCTGCTTGGGGGAGGAAATGCAAGTGAAAAAATAAAGATTCTGATTAAAAACCTGTTTTCGTTTCAGTGGGGGTTCTCTTCAGGCTTCATCACTGTTTCAGGAGGTAAAACAAGAAGGCGTGTAACCTTTGGACCCTACTACCACATCATTAATCTCACCCAGAAAGAAGACAGAAGGTCCCAGTGTGTGGTGCCTGTGGAACAGATATATCTAATAGATCCGGGCTTGATTCTATCACAAACACTGGCATTTGCCAAGTTTAACTGGAAGAGAAATCTAATCTTACAAATAACCGAAATAGAAGAAACTGCATAAAACACCTGTTTTTAAATTATTCTAATGCTTATAAATTGAATGAGTCACTTCATAATTGGAGACAACATGTCTTTGTGGATTAATGGATTATAGTACTATTTTTTAAAAATACTAAACTTCATTTAAAGTTAGTTCTTATGATGCTTGTGATTAATGATTGTCTAGAAAAGGAGTTGATTTCCTAGAGATTTTTTTTTTTGGTAGTATCTACTTACTCAGAAATATCACTTGTGGTTTAAAGAAGTAGTGTGTGTATGATGAATTACTTGATGGATATATTAGCATTTTATCATCTAGCACTCAGCTGAGGACAGTTTAGTGTGCGGAAGGGAATGATGTTTACCAGCCAGAGGTAGGGGATGGCTGGAGTGAAACAGTAGTATGGGAACATTTGAGGGCTCTTGCACATGTGAACTCACAGCAGCTGGGAATGCTCGTACAAGACCTGCACAAGGTCAACACAGACAAAATCCAGGGGTGGATAGAATCAGGAACATCCCATCCATCACCAAGCAGTTATCAGCAGTACAAGAGTGCCAGGACAGGGAGTCAGCTTTCCTCTGGAACAAAGGCCCTGCCAGGTTTTCCATGCATGAAAATTACCAAACACTCATGAACATATGGACAGCACAAAGCATACATATTAAATCCCAGAAATATAAAAGAGCACGTTAAGTTTCAGAAAATAGTGGTAAGTCTTAGAAGGCTGGAAGCAACTGGAAGGGAGGAGATATGAGTAAATTGGATAATTTACCTTTAGATGTGTCTTTGATTTCGATTATTTTGTTAATACAATTGAGGTTTTGTGTTTGTGCTAGCAAAACCTTGATTCAGGCCTTGTGTTTGTCCTATCAATAAGATATATTTCAAGCTTGTTCAGGGATGAAATAGTTACTTAAATCTTCATGAAAATTTTTTATTTCCTTTCTATAAAAAAGAGGGAAACAGTAATAATACACTGAGCCAGTCAGCAACATCAAAGATCTATGAGGAGAGACTATGGATATTAAGTACTTGGAATCTCCAAAACTGTCCTGTGTGTTAGGACTGCAGTACTGATAAGCAGCAGTTGAAGGAGCTCATATCAAATCGTAACCACTCCAGCATGTCATTTGTTTCAAGTTGAAGACACTTTTACAACAGAGCCGATAGAGAAGGACATGCTGACCCAAAAGAGGGAAGGGCTGGAATTTCCATGTAGACAGTGTCCTCTCTGTACCTGACGGAAGAAAGTTATTCCTTTTACCAGAGATAGGGAGAGGAAACGGCAAGCCATCTGTACAAAGTTCATCAAAGTAACCCACATCTACCTAGTCACTTGCCAGGGTTAAGTGCCTTAAACCCAAGCTCCCTCATGCTGCTTTATTTGCTGCCTGTGGTCCAGTTCAGTTTATAAGCATAGCACTTCAACTAACTTGGAAGTTTTTTTTACCTGAAACTAGAGCCCCCACATCTCCGAGAACTTAAATACATGCATATACTGTTCCATTAATCTGTCATGCCATTGTAATTCTCAGGCCCACCTGGAAAGCACAATAAGGTCTGAGGTCATGTTTGCCTTTCTTATTATTTTCAAAAAGTTATTTTATATCTCAGTGGCTGTGGGGATAACATTTTTTCTTTTTGTTTCTGTTTTCTTTCTTTTCTTATTTTCTTCATGATTACTTTCCTTTCCCTTCTGTCCTTTCCCTATCTATCTATCTATCTATCTATCTATCTATCTATCTATCTATCATCTATCTATCTATCTATCTATCTATCTATCTATCTATCTATCTATCTATCTATCTACAGTAATCCAGAGTAAGCATGATTATTTCTAGGTGAAAGTGTCACAATGACCCCTTTGCAAAGACAGACAAGAGTTGGCCATAGTGATGTGGCTTTTGACTCAGCAGTTTCTCTCTGTTGTCTCAGCCAATTGGAGTACCATTTCCTTGTATTTTCTCCATCCTGACACATCATGACCAGTGTGGAAGAAACTTCTGCCATTTGACTTTTATTCTTACTTCCCTGTCTTGAAGGCTGAAATGATTACAGCTAGATTGATAAATGAGGCATATTATATATTCAGCCACTAGAAAACATTGGTTACTACTGTCCACTTGAAACGGAATGTGTATCAGAATCGCAGAACAACCACAGGATCAAACATAGGTGTTCAAGATAATTTTCTTTACTTTAAATAATGTTTATAAATCAGTGATATTGTTTAAAACCTCATGCATGGTATTTCCTAGAAATGAGTATTTCAGTAAATAAATCATAAGAATCAGGTTATGCTTAAATTCTAGGAAGATACAATCATGCAGGAATGCAAAATGCAAAATGCCTGTTCTATATTAACTGCCAGAGTGCCTTTTTCAAATAATCTCAGCAAACCATAGACATTTGGAGATAATCTTTACTTGTGTTACTTCCTTTGATTTAGGTACTGAATTTTTCAACAAATATGGACCTGTACCTTTTGTATCGCCCCCCAAAATTAAATATTAGCAAATGTACCATATTTTGATAGAAATATTCACATATAAGCTTTCATGTATCCCAACATTACAAAAGACTAATCTTTAAAATATTAATAGTTAGAGATGCAAAACAGTGGCTATTGTAAATTTGTGATCACCCATAAAATATGGCCCTTAGTTGCTTGACCACAGTTAAAACCACACATACAAAAGGATATCAGCAGCATAAATTGTATTTAATGGATGTAAAGAGAGGAAGGGATAGATTGGAGGGAGGGAGAGAGGGAGGGTGGGAGAAATGGGGAGAGAGAGAGAAAAAGAGAGAGAGTGGGAAAGAGTGTATATATGATTTGGTGGGTAGGGAAGGAAGTAAAAGACTGGAAGGAAGTGGGAGAGGGAATGAATATGATAAAAATACATTGAACATAATTATCATAGAACTAAGAGAAAATGAGAACATATAAAAATAAACAGTACTTTTACACTAAGTTCTTTCAGAACTATCTGGGCTGGAGAGATGGTTCAGTGGTTAAGAGCACTGACAACTCTTCTGAAGGTCCTGAGTTCAATTCCCAGCACTCACATGATGGCTCACAACCATCTGTAATGAGATCTGATGCCCCTTTCTGGGGTCTTTGAAGACAGCTACAGTGTACTTACATATAACAAATAAATACATTTTTTAAAAAATGTCTAAGCAAAGCCCATTTCTGTAATTCTTGTGTCTGGCTACAGCCACTTGATTAAATTTTGTTTTAGACAACCCTCTTCCGGTCAGAAAAGCACCAGGGCAGCTGGGGCACAGGGTCCGCTGACACTCGCCAGCTACCCACAACACCCACCACAGGATCTTAAGACTTCTGGTGAGTGGAGCACAGCTTCTGCTCCAATCCAATTGCGCGGGACCTGGGACTGCATTAGTTAGGGAAGCAGAAACCGGCCTGAGTAGGGCCACAGGCCTCATCCAGATGGATCAGCGCTGGGGTAGCAGGAGCGCAGGGTTGCCTGACACCCGCCAGCTACCCACGACCCCCACCACAGGATTTTGGGACTGCTGGTGAGTGGAACACAGCTCTGCTCCAGTCCAATCACGCGGGACCTGAGACTGCTCTGGTTGGGGAGAGAGAAATCCGGCCTACATAGAGCCACAACCCTCTTCCGGTCAGAAAAGCACCAGGGCAGCTGGGGCGCAGGGTCAGCTGACAATCGCCAGCTACCCACAACAACCTCCACAGGATCTTAAGACTTCTGGTGAGTGGAGCACAGCTTCTGCTCCAATCCAATTGCGCGGGACCTGAGACTGCATTAGTTAGGGAAGCAGAAACCAGCCTGAGTAGGGCCACAGGCCTCATCCGGCCAGATCAGCGCCAGGGTAGCGGGAGAGCAGGGTTGCCTGACACCCACCAGCTACCCACGACCCCCGCCGCAGGATTTTGGGACTGCTGGTGAGTGGAACACAGCTTCTGCTCCAATCTTTAAACAGTGACAACGATAACAACTAACCCCAGAGATTACCAGATGGCGAAAGGTAAACGTAATAATCTTACTAACAGAAACCAAGACCACTCACCATCATCAGAACCCAGCACCCCCACTTCGCCCAGTCCAGGGCACCCCAACACACCGGAAAAGCTAGACACGGATTTAAAAGCATATCTCCTGATGATGATAGAGGACTTCAAGAAGGACTTTAATAACACACTTAAAGAAATGCAGGAGAACACTGCTAAACAGGCAGAAGACAATAAAGAGGAAGCACAAAAATCCCTTAAAGAATTGCAGGAGAACACTGCTAAAGAGTTACAAATCCTTAAAGAAAAACAGGATAACATAATCAAACGAGTAGAAGTCCTTACAGAAAAACAGGAAAACACATCCAAACAGATGATGGAAATGAACAAAACCATACTAGACCTAAAAAGGGAAGTAGACACAATAAAGAAAACCCAAAAGGAGGCAACACTGGAGATAGAAACCCTAGGAAAGAAATCTGGAACCATAGATACGAGCATCAGCAACAGAATACAAGAGATGGAAGAGAGAATCTCAGGTGCAGAAGATTCCATAGAGAACATCAGCACAACAATCAAGGAAAATGTAAAATGCAAAAAGATCCTAACTCAAAACATCCAAGAAATACAGGACGCAATGAGAAGACCAAACCTACGGATAATAGGAGTGGATGAGAATGAAGATTTTCAACTCAAAGGACCAGCAAACATCTTCAACAAAATTATAGAAGAAAACTTCCCAAATCTAAAGAAAGAGATGCCCATGAACATACAAGAAGCCTACAGAACTCCAAATAGACTGGACCAGAAAAGAAATACCTCCCGACACATTATAATCAGAACAACAAATGCTCTAAATAAAGATAGAATACTAAAAGCAGTAAGAGAAAAAGGCCAAGTAACATATAAAGGCAAGCCTATCAGAATTACACCAGATTTTTCACCAGAGACTATGAAGGCCAGAAGATCCTGGACGGATGTTATACAGACACTAAAAGAACACAAATTCCAGCCCAGGCTACTATACCCAGCCAAACTCTCAATTAACATAGATGGAGAAACCAAAGTATTCCACGACAAAACCAAATTCACACATTATCTCTCCACGAATCCAGCCCTTCAAAGGATAATAACAGAAAAAAAACAATACAAGGACAGGAACCACGCCCTAGAAACAACAAGAAGGTAATCCCTCAACAAACCTAAAAGAAGACAGCCACAAGAACAAAATGCCAACTTTAACAACAAAAATAACAGGAAACAACAATTACTTTTCCTTAATATCTCTTAATATCAATGGACTCAACTCCCCGATAAAAAGACATAGACTAACGAACTGGCTACACAAACAAGACCCAACATTTTGCTGCTTACAGGAAACTCATCTCAGAGAAAAGGATAGACACTACCTCAGAATGAAAGGCTGGAAAACAATTTTCCAAGCAAATGGCAAGAAGAAACAAGCTGGAATAGCCATTCTAATATCAGATAAGATTGACTTCCAACCCAAAGTCATTAAAAAAGACAGGGAGGGACACTTCATACTCATCAAAGGTAAAATCCTCCAAGAGGAACTATCAATCCTGAATATCTATGCTCCAAACACAAAGGCAGCCACATTCATTAAAGAAACTTTAGTAAAGCTCAAAGCACACATTGCACCTCATGCAATAATAGTGGGAGACTTCAACACACCACTTTCACCAATGGACAGATCATGGAAACAGAAACTAAACAGGGACACAGTGAAACTAACAGAAATTATGAATCAAATGGATCTGGCAGATATCTACAGAACATTCTATCCTAAAACAAAAGGATATACCTTCTTCTCAGCACCTCATGGTACCTTCTCCAAAATTGATCACATAATTGGTCACAAAGCAGGCCTCAACAGATACAAAAATATTGAAATTGTCCCATGCATCCTATCAGATCACCATGGACTAAGGCTGATCTTCAATAACAAAATAAATAGTAGAAAGCCAACCTTCACGTGGAAACTGAACAACACTCTTCTCAATGATACCTTGGTCAAGGAAGGAATAAAGAAAGAAATTAAGGACTTTTTAGAGTTCAATGAAAATGAAGCCACAACATACCCAAACTTATGGGACGCAATGAAAGCATTTCTAAGAGGAAAACTCATAGCTCTGAGTGCCTCCAAAAGGAAACTAGAGAGAGCACACATTAGCAGCTTGACAACACACCTAAAAGCACTAGAACAAAAGGAAGCAAATTCACCCAAGAGGAGTAGACGGCAGGAAATAATCAAACTCAGGGGTGAAATCAACCAAGTGGAAACAAGAAAAACTATTCAAAGAATCAACCAATCAAGGAGCTGGTTCTTTGAGAAAATCAACAAGATAGATAAACCCTTAGCCAGACTCACTAGAGGGCACAGGGAAAGCATCCTAATTAACAAAATCAGAAATGAAAAAGGAGACATAACAACAGATCCTGAAGACATCCAAAACACCATCAGATCCTTCTACCAAAGGCTATACTCAACAAAACTGGAGAACCTGGATGAAATGGAGAAGTTCCTAGACAGATACCAGGTACCAAAGTTGAATCAAGATCAGGTTAATGATCTAAACAGCCCTATATCCCCCAAAGAAATAGAAGCAGTCATTAATAGTCTCCCAACTAAAAAAAGCCCAGGACCAGATGGGTTTAGTGCAGAGTTCTATCAGACCTTCAAAGAAGATCTAATCCCAGTTCTTCACAAACTATTCCACAAAATAAAAACAGAAGGTACTCTACCCAACTCATTCTATGAAGCCACAATTACTCTGATACCTAAACCACAAAAAGACCCAACAAAGATAGAAAACTTCAGACCAATATCCCTTATGAATATTGATGCAAAAATCCTCAATAAAGTTCTTGCTAACCGAATCCAAGAACACATCAAAACAATCATCCTTCCTGACCAAGTAGGTTTCATCCCAGGGATGCAGGGATGGTTCAATATACGGAAATCCATCAACGTAATCCAGTATATAAACAAACTCAAAGACAAAAACCACATGGTCATCTCGTTAGATGCGGAAAAAGCATTTGACAAGATCCAACACCCATTCATGATAAAAGTCTTGGAAAGATCAGGAATTCAAGGCCCATACCTAAACATGATAAAAGCAATCTACAGCAAACCAGTAGCCAACATCAAAGTAAATGGTGAGAAGCTTGAAGCAATCCCTCTAAAATCAGGGACTAGACAAGGCTGTCCACTTTCTCCATACCTATTCAACATTGTACTTGAAGTCCTAGCCAGAGCAATTCGACACCAAAAGGAGATCAAAGGGATACAAATTGGAAAAGATGAAGTCAAAATATCACTCTTTGCAGATGATATGATAGTATATATAAGTGACCCTAAAAATTCCACCAGAGAACTCCTAAGCCTGATAAACAGCTTCGGTGAAGTAGCTGGATATAAAATTAACTCAAACAAATCAATGGCCTTTCTCTACACAAAGAATAAACAGGCTGAGAAAGAAATTAGGGAAACAAAACCCTTCTCAATAGTCACAAATAATATAAAATATCTTGGCGTGACTCTAACTAAGGAAGTGAAAGATCTGTATAATAAAAACTTCAAGTCTCTGAAGAAAGAAATTCTAGAAGATCTCAGAAGATGGAAAGATCTCCCATGCTCATGGATTGGCAGGATCAACATTGTAAAAATGGCTATCTTGCCAAAAGCAATCTACAGATTCAATGCAATCCCCATCAAAATTCCAACTCAATTCTTCAACGAATTAGAAAGTGCAATCTGCAAATTCATCTGGAATAACAAAAAACCTAGGATAGCAAAAACTCTTCTCAAGGATAAAAGAACCTCTGGCAGAATCACCATGCCGGACCTAAAGCTCTACTACAGAGCAATTGTGATAAAAACTGCATGGTACTGGTATAGTGACAGACAAATAGACCAATGGAATAGAATTGAAGACCCAGAAATGAACCCACACACCTACGGTCACTTGATCTTCGACAAGGGAGCTAAAAACATCCAGTGGAAGAAAGACAGCATTTTCAACAAATGGTGCTGGCACAACTGGTTGTTAACATGTAGAAGAATGCGAATCGATCCATTCCTATCTCCTTGTACTAAGGTCAAGTCTAAGTGGATCAAGGAACTTCACATAAAACCAGAGACACTGAAACTTATAGAGGAGAAAGTGGGGAAAAGCCTTGAAGATATGGGCACAGGGGAAAAATTCCTGAATAGAACAGTAATGGCTTGTGCTGTAAGATCGAGAATTGACAAGTGGGACCTCATGAAACTACAAAGCTTCTGCAAGGCTAAAGACACCATCAAAAAGACAAAAAAACCACCAACAGATTGGGAAAGGATCTTCACCTATCCTAAATCAGATAAGGGACTAATATCCAATATATATAAAGAACTCTAGAAGGTGGACTCCAGAAAGTCAAATAACCCCATTAAAAAATGGGGCTCAGACCCTTCTTAGAATTGGGAACAAAACACCCAGGGAAGAAGTTACAGAGACAAAGTTTGTAGCTGTGATGAAAGGATGGACCATTTAGAGACTGCCGTACCCAGGGATCCATCCCATAATCAACTTCTAAACGCTGACACCATTGCATACACTAGCAAGATTTTGCTGAAAGGACCCAAATATAGCTGTCTCTTGTGAGACGATGCTGGGGCCTAGCAAACACAGGAGTGGATGTTCACAGTCAGCTATTGGATGTATCACAGGGCTCCCAATGGAGAAGCTAGAGTAAGTACCCAAGGAGCTAAAGGGATCTGCAACCCTATTGTTGGAACAACATGATGTACTAACTAGAACCCCGGAGCTCTTGTCTCTAGCTGCATATGTATCGAAAGATGGCCTAGTCAGCCATCAATGGAAAGAGAGGCCCATTGGACTTGCAAACTTTATATGCCCCAATATAGGGGAATGCCAGGGCCAAAAGAATGGGAATGGGTGGATAGGGAAGTGGGGGGGCGCTATGGGGGACTTTTGGGATAGCATTGGAAATGTAATTGAGGAAAATATGTAATAAAAATATTAAAAAAAAAATGGGGCTCAGAACTGAACAAAGAATTCTCACCTGAGGAATAACGAATGGCAGAGAAACACCTGAAAAAATGTTCAACATCCTTAATCATCAGGGAAATGCAACTCAAAACAACCCTGAGATTCCACCTCACACCAGTCAGAATGGCTAAGATCAAAAATTCAGGTGACAGCAGATGCTGGCGAGGATGTGGAGAAAGAGGAACACTCCTCCATTGTTGGTGGGATTGCAAGCTTGTACAACCACTCTGGAAATCAGTCTGGCGGTTCCTCAGAAAATTGGACATAGTACTACCGGAGGATCCAGCAATACCTCTCCTGGGCATATATCCAGAAGATGTCCCAACCGGTAAAAAGGACACATGCTCCACTATGCTCATAGCAGCCCTATTTATAATAGCCAGAAGCTGGAAAGAACCCAGATGTCCCTCAACAGAGGAATGGATACAGAAATTATGGTACATTTACACAATGGAGTACTACTCAGCTATTAAAAAGAATGAATTTATGAAATTCCTAGCCAAATGGATGGACCTGGAGGGCATCATCTTGAGTGAAGTAACACAATCACAAAAGAACTCACACAATATGTATTCACTGATAAGTGGATATTAGCCCAAAACTTAGGATACCCAAGATATAAAATACAATTTGATAAACGCATGAAACTCAAGAAGAATGAAGACCAAAGTGTGGACACTGTGCACCTTCTTAGAATTGGGAACAAAACACCCAGGGAAGGAGTTACAGAGACAAAGTTCGTAGCTGTGATGAAAGGATGGACCATTTAGAGACTGCTGTATCCAGGGATCCATCCCATAATCAGCTTCTAAACGCGGACACCATTGCATACACTAGCAAGATTTTGCTGAAAGGACCCAAATATAGCTGTCTCTTGTGAGACGATGCCGGGGCCTAGCAAACACAGGAGTGGATGTTCACAGTCAGCTATTGGATGTATCACAGGGCTCCCAATGGAGAAGCTAGAGAAAGTACCCAAGGAGCTAAAGGGATCTGCAACCCTATTGTTGGAACAACATGATGTACTAACCAGAACCCCGGAGCTCTTGTCTCTAGCTGCATATGTATCGAAAGATGGCCTAGTCGGCCATCAATGGAAAGAGAGGCCCATTGGACCTGCAAACTTTATATGCCCCAATATAGGGGAATGCCAGGGCCAAAAGAATGGGAATGGGTGGGTAGGGAAGTGGGGGGTGGGTATGGGGGACTTTTGGGATAGCATTGGAAATGTAATTGAGGAAAATATGTAATAAAAATATTAAAAATCAAAAAAAAAAACAGACAAAAGAAAAAAAAATAAATTTTGTTTTAAACATGGATAACAAATAATGATTTGGTTTTAATATCTTAAATATTTAATTAATATAATTTCAGTCACCCAGGCATAATTCCTTATATTATTATTATTATTATTATTATTATTATTATTATTATTATTAATTTAGTTATGATACTCTCTGGCATTTATCACTTTAGAGACAGAAAAAGCAAAGCTATTGATAACAAGCTGATTCAGTCTACATTCACAATTAAAGTTAACTTTTAAGAGTGAACTAGAAAGCTAGATGTTGTGTAGAAGATGAAAACAAGATGTCCTATTTCATTTTTAAATTTCAATTCTCTTCACATATTTGAATCTTGGTAAAGGATTCAGTTAAAAGAGATTGACTATAAATAGGATGCATTTGATACCCAAAGTTAAGTTCTCATTGAACAGTAAATGAATTTAAATTTGTATAAGGTCTGTGTATAAACGTATCTAATGTAGTGATACTGTTGTGTGCCACTGTTTGTTGGGAAAATCTGAAGAAATCTCTATTCCTACAGATAACGAATGAAGAATGGACCAAAGTATGAATACCACCAAAGTCTAATCTAGAGAACCAGTGGATTTTATTGGGGCACTTACAGGAGTATGGGTGAATGGCTCTGTACAGGAACAGAAACAACCAGAGACATTTAGGGATACTGTAATCCCTTCAACATTTTTTGCTATCAATATTGGTGATCTTATAAAGTGTCTAGGACTCACTCATTTCCTTGTGATGTTTATTTTAACCTCCCTCAACCCAAAACAACTTGTAGTAAGGGACAAAGGAATAGAGAAAGCGGGAAGAAGGGGTTGTATATAGAGAGGAAGTACATTCATGAGATAAAAATAGCAGCGAAGTCTGTTTACTTCAGCTCTTAAGTAATACTATTAACATATATTACATGTTAGAATCACATGGCATTTCTAAAACCATGTAGCCCACTATTAAAGACTATTGATCCTAATACTCTAGTACCGTAGAAGCTATTCAAATAGTAATTTCATTTTGGAGCTATTAACTCAGCTTACATTTAAGTAAACTAATTCAAATACAAACTTACTGTTATGCCTGACAAGATAAGATATGAGCATTCATTTTGGCTTTCCCCATTCTCTCCTTCACATTATGCTCTGTAGAACAACAGGGTTTACAGAGGGAAGACTACATGGGTTGACAGAGTTTGAAAGCTAGGAGGCTGGTCTACTGTGTCATTCTTGTTGGTTGTTACGGATCAGGCTGACTTGCTTTGCCATTGTGCAATTGTTTTAATCCTCTGTTCAGTTCTTTATAATGAAATAAGTTCCTCACTCATTGGTTATACAACAGGTTTTCTGTTCTCATGCTTGACCTTTGATGTTGGGAGCCATAATCTTTGAACTATATCTACCCTGACTGCCTCATGCCAGGATGCATTCCAGTCACTATATGGTCATCACTGGAGCAGTTGGAATATTTGGAACCTGATTAAAATATATCCTGCCTGGAGACTGGCTAATTCCTCTGCTTTGTAAGATTAAAATATGCACAGTACTGAGGCTCTGTGTGATCCCAGTTCGTGAAGACATTTACAAGAGGACCAGTGACTGCAAAGCTGCCTGTACGCCCTGTATTTAGCATCTAGAAAAAAAATTAATCAAGTGCTTCATGTGTACAGAAGACACTGTATTGTGCTGTATAGCTGTGTGCTTGACCAATTCCCTGAAGGGCTGTAGAAATGAACATGCACACAATGTTCTCCCATTCTCTGAGTATTTGAACATGAAGGTTTAAGTTCTAGGCTCTATATGTTTGATAAGATATCAATGTCTACCAGAGTGTCTATATTTGGTATAAATATGAAAAGTTTAAAATTCTCTCAGGTGGTCTCTATAGCTAGATAGATTTTAGAGAAGTATGTTGGTAAGTCAAGTTGTAGAATTTGTGAAGGATAGCACCTGAGTTACAGTCTCCCCTCAACCTGGAACTCTCTCCAAACTTCTGTTGAATGCTGACCATAATAGAAACCAGAAAACAGGCCTGAGGCAAATTTTCCAGTTGAGTCAAAATCGATTTTCCTTTTATATTTCCTCCATTCCCTTCCTCCTTTCTTATTTTCTTCTTCTTCTCTCCCCCTTTCCCTCCCCACCATCTTCCTTTTTTCCATTCTTCCTTCCTTCTTTCACTCTCCTCCTCCTCATCTTCCTCCTCCTCATCTTCCTTCTTTCTTTCTTTTCTTTTCTTTCTTTCTTTCTTTCTTTCTTTCTTTCTTTCTTTCTTTCTTTCTTTCTTTCTTTCTTTCTTTCCTTCCTTCCTTCCTTCCTTCCTTCTTTTGTTCTATTTATTTCTTATAGTCTTCACTCACATGTTTTCCTCTTTTTGCCCTCTAAAATTATTCATCTTTAGTACAGAGAGCTATTTTATTTTATTTCTCTTATTGGTTCACAAATGCTATAATATCTGTATTTTACTTTTTAGTCAACCTCTTGCTATAATCTTCAATTTTGCCCTTTATCTTATAGATGATCCACAGTATCCAAAACTAAATTCTTGCACTTTAAAGTGCATTTTGATTTTGGGGATATTTGCTTGCTGTTACTTAAAGGTGAACCACATAGATTTTCTATTAACTTATTTTTTTCCCATGAAGTGCAGGCTCTCTGTATTAAGTGATAAATGACAATTCCTGAATATAGATGTCACAGAAAAAAATACATAAAAAGAAAGGTTGTGATTAAAAAGTATTCAAACATTATTCCTTACATCTAATGGAAAATAGTTAAGATTCAAAATGTTTTTGTTATTATCCCACCAACTTTTCAACTTCTCTTTGTTTCATTTATAAAATGATCAGGTCTGCCAAGACTTTCATCTGCCTTTTTCCAGGTCCATTTAAATGGACTCCTTTCATTTTTCTCAGGTGTAACCTTCTATTAACAGCAGTGTGAACAATGACAGTGTGCATCAATTGCTCTTCTGAATAGGAAAATATCACATATTATCTATTTACCTACTATCAACTCCATAAAAGTAATTAAATATTTTAAATTAGTGTATAATTATATTATTTCTTACTTCCATTTCTTCCCTCATAATGTCGAGAAAATAATCCATATACCTGTATACTCTCAAAATCATGCCCTACTGGTCTTTAGTCATTTATTGCATTTTTATGTTATTAGTGAAAAAGAAAAAGAGATTTATGATTTTTTTAGGTTCTCATACATTGATTAATTTCCATTTTGTTTTCTGAACTGTACAGTAAATATTTACTGAAAACCTGCTATGTATAACACTGAGTTTTAATTCTGGTATGTGGCTGGGTATAAGTCAAACACTCATTTTCTGTGTGATTTCATTCTAAGTAGACAGCCACCAAGAAGGTGAAAAAGAATAATTAAAATGACGATACCAGAAATAAAAAAATAAATGATCCAGTAGGCCTAGTCACATAACTGCTAAAATATTTCTGAGAAACTGGAGATTAAAATCATGCAGACTGAACACAATTCTGGGTACTGGTGAGGAATATTATTGGGATGTTTAATTTATAGTCCATTTTAAGTTACCATAAATTAGAGGAATTACAGTTTTAGAAGAAATGTACTCATAATTTGTACTTCACAATATTTTTAGAGTGTACACTTTCAGAAACCTAGCATGCTCATCATATATTTCTTGTTGGAAATCTATTAAAACCTGTGTAAATTTAGAACTACGATTCAGTCAAATATTGGAATATTATTTGTCCTTAGTTTCTTTGGAAACCATAATCTACTTGAAATACCATAACAAAATAACACAGATGTGGTTGCTTAAACAAGTAAATCAACAACACAAACAACAACAACAATAACAACAACAACAAACAACAACAAATGTTTCTTTTTGGTCCTGGAAACTACAAGTTTAAGATCAAACTTGAAGTTAAGATCAAAGGCAGTGTGGATAGTTTCTGGCTAGATGTCTATCTTCTGTTTCCAGATGGCATTTTGTTGCTGAGACTTAAGATCAAATTTTCAATCTTTGTGTTCAGTATACAAGCCCAAAGATGAAAGTAACTAAGAAGGAGGGATGGGGGAGAGTGCAAAATAGAAAAAGTGGAAGAGAGAGGGTCGATTGGAATAGGGGTTAAAGAGAGGGTAGAGGAGTGGAGAATAAGGAAAGAGATATCTCAGATCCATTGCTTTTGTCTGTGTTTGTGCTGCTTAGGGGCTTTGTCAACACAAACCTAGACACTTCTGGAAGAAGGAATCTCAGTTGAAGGTATAACTCATCAGATTGGCTTGTGGAGATATCTTTGGAAGCATTATCTTTATTAATGCCTGATGCAAGAGCCCTCTGTGGGCAGCACCATTCCGGTACAGATACTCCAGTATAATATAAGAAAATGGGCTGAGCAAGTCACCTGGAGCAATGCCATAAGCAGTATGGCTCCATGGGCTGTGCTTCTGTTCCTGCTTCCAGTGTCTTGATTTCTTGCTTTGGTTCCTCTCAGTGATGGGTGTTGTGTTTGTCACTGTAATGTTGCTGTGAAGAGACAACATGACCATGACACCTCTTATAAGAGAAAGCATTAATTGGTAACTTATTAACAGTTAGTCCAGTATTATCATGGCAGGGAAAATGTCAACTTCAAGGCAGAGGCTGGAGACGTAGCTACATACTGATCCATAGGCAGAGAAAACAGGACTGGGCCTAGAAGACATCTACCTGTCTTGTAAAGTTTTTTCTTATTAATTTCTATTTTTTGTTTCTTTAGTATATCTATAACTGTTTTTTAACATTGCAATTTCAACCAATTAGTCTATAAAGATATCTGACTCAGCATGGATATTTCACTTTTAAAATTTTATAGCTAAAACAGAAGAAATTGCATATCACTTTAGATAAATGTTAGATCATTCATTATCCACAGCCAGAAACTCAGTTAAAAACATGCTCTTTTTATGATATTATATACCATAGATTCAACAGACCCTCTAGCAAATAGGTACCCCAATTCACTTTTACAATTAATGATTTTATTTTTGGTATATAAATGAAACAGTAATGGATTCTTCAAATTGGACCCAAGATTGTTTGTTTTTTCACTAAGGTTGAAGCTTATGACATTAAATGTCTGTTATCTAATAAAACCAAAGTTTTTGCATATACAGCTATATTAACCACAACCTTAAACGATTTTATTTTTAAATTTATAACCTGGATGTAAACTTTCTATATAGCCTCACTGATCAAATGGTATCCAATTATAGGCCATGGTCTTGAATGTCTAAGACCTCAAACTGCTATTATTCTTGAGGATTCTTTGACTAGAAGAATCCCTGCTGTGTTCTAAGCAAAATCAGCTAAGTAGAAACATCCTCTCCTCACTGTTTCTCTCAAGGTTGCAGGTCCCTTGCTTTACTTCCTTCTGTTGTCCATATGGCAGATAATAACGTCCATTGGGTGTTATTGTCTCTTTTGTCATTCCTTTTCTTGGACTGGGGTTGGTATTGCTGTGAGAAAACACCATGGCCACTAGCAATCTGGAGAGAAGATTTATTTCATCTTTCAGTTTCTTGTCCATCTTTGAGAGAAGTGGTTCTTAACCTGTGTGTCACCATCCCTTTGGGGACCAAATGACCCTTTTATAGTGACCCATTTACAAATGACCCTTATCAAGTCTCCTGCATATCAGGTATTGCAATTCATAACAGTTGTAAATTTACAGTTATAAAGTAACAACAAAAATATATTTATATTTGGTAGTCACTACGACATGAGGAACTGTATTAAAGCATCTCAGATTTACAAAGCTTGAGAACATCTGATCTAGGGAAAGCAGGACATAAATTCAAGGCAGGGATCCAAGGCATTAACTGAACCAGAGATCATGAAGCAGCGCTGTTTACTATCTTCCCTCTAAGATTGGTTTAGCCTGCTGTTTTATTCATACAAAAACCATCTTCCTAGAAGTGGTACCACTCACAATAGGCTAGATTCTGCCTTTTCAAGCTCTTATTAAGAAAATTAACTCACATGATTTCTTACAAGCCAAAGTGATCAGGGATTTTCTCAATTGAGGCACCTTCTTCCTCCCACATGACTCTATCTTGTATCAGGTTTATATAAAACTAGCCATTAAAGTTTTCAAGTCCTTCTAACTGAAAATTTCCATCTCAGACTCCATGGAATTTCCAAGTTTCCTATTCTACAACACTGTGACTCTCAACGGTAAAAATGTCTCTCAGTGAGCTGTAATCATATAGTTACACTCATGTTTATTATATTGAGAGTTATTACAACACAGACATTTAAAATTTTATCTACTATTAAGTAAATTTCACAGGACATGAGAATATTTGCAAGGCAATATGCAAATAATCACATTTAATTTAATCATCATGATAGAAAGTAAGGTAAGGGTTACTATTCCTATGTGATCTATTGAAAAAGGAGACCTATAGAAGTTATATGAATGTACAACAGAAGCCATAATTAGATGGCTCATCTAATGAGCCATAATTAGATGAAGACTGTGTGTCATTACGATAAGACATCCTTTGCTCCTGTGTTTGCTTTTATTTGGTTTTACTCTTTTTTTGGTATGTTTTGTATCCCTCATTCATGATATTCAACTTTTCATTGCCTGTAATAAAATGTAATGTTTTTCTTCATTATGAAATTAAAGAGAAAAAAGACTCGCTGGGAATATTGAATTGACTCTGCAGAAAATAACTATTAATATCCCTTTGTCCTTCATTGTATCTAATATATTTGTCACAAGTCATTTCCCCTAAATTGACTTTTACTCAATTAAATTCCCAGTGAGTATAAATAGAATTATATATATATTCTTGAGATATATTTGGAATAAACGATTAACAAATATGTTGCAACAATGACGTTATACAAATATCTTGAGTTCATACTATGCAATGCTTCTGTCAAGAATGCAAGAAGGAATTGTCTATATTTAATAACCCACTGTTAATAATTGGCCCCCTTGCTAAATTTAATTTGCAATGAAATATCTATAACCTTTTGTAAGAAATATAAATTAGAAAAGGCAGGGTCCAAACTTCAGAAATTTGTTGAGTTTATTAATTGGAAAAGTCAGGGGGACATTAATCCCATCTGTAAATGGTATCATTGTATTGCAGACAGTTGTTAAGTCTTGAAGAATCTATATGCAAGTCAGTATCAAGGGAAATCGAAAGGGGTTGCATTAAACAGGCATCCAGTATAACTGAGGTAGACATCAGGAAAATGATACGTTAGTTTTAAACAAGCAATAGAATTTTCATAAGAATCAGAGCATTAATATCATAGAATTTAAAGGTGATAGAAAATATGAGATTCAATATTTTTGATTTACTACGAAAACTCAAGAACACTGAGATAGATAATACTTTCTTTGGAGGCTAATTTTTATGGAAATTAAAACTACTTTTAAACAGAAACTCAAAATAAGGAGAATTGATCCTGTTTACTAGTATCAAGTTCAGTTAGTGTCTTATTCAGTGTTCTGCTGCTGTTAAGAGACACCATGACCAAGTCAAACTCATAAAAGAAAGCATTTATTTGGGGGCTTGCTTACAGTTTCAAAGGGTCATTTTCATTACAACAGGGAACATTGAAGCAGGCATGTCTCAGGAACAGTAGCTGGGTGCTACATCATGACCTACAGGCTGTGAAAGAGAAGATTAGAGAGAGGATGGGGAGAGACAGAGAGAGAGAGAGAGAGAGAGAGAGAGAGAGAGAGAGAGAGACAGAGACAGAGAGAGACAGAGAGAGACAGAGAGAGACAGAGAGAGAGAGACAGAGAGAGACAGAGAGAGACAGAGAGAGAGACAGAGAGAGAGGTGTTGAGGTTTTCATGGGATTTTTAAAATTCAAAACACACTGCAATGACTCACTTCCTCCAACAAGACCATGTCTCCTAATCCTTGTTAACCTTTAAACAGTTCCACTCCCTGGTGACCATGCATGCATATGAGCCTACAGGGAATTTTCTCTTTCAAGGTACCACTGAGAGTCTAGATATCTGATGATAACCATTATCATGTAAATAAATAATAGGCAATATTTCTGTATGTCATATGAGCCTACAGCGAATTTTCTCTTTCAAGATACCACTGAGAGTCTAGATATCTGATGATAACCATTATCATGTAAATAAATAATAGGCAATATTTCTGTATGTCATAGTTGATATTCAGTCTCTGACAACCCAGTTATTATGATGAGAAATATTGAAATTCTCATGTAATAGACTTTATAAAGTATCTAAAATAAACACTGAAGGCAAATATTTATAATTTTGTTTCTCTCCATGGTATCAAATACATCTTACAATTTTTTATATGTAGTTATAGTGATGTAATTATTTTTCTGAACTCTCAGCAGCCCTTTTGGTTACTGCTAAGGTAAAATTATGTAACTTCAGTGTTATCATACCCATTTCCTAGCTTTGAGAGTGATTTAATATACTCAGTACTTAAATTAACCAAACTTACACTCTCATCTACTCAACAATGACAAAATAATTCATGTAATTGTTTGAGGAAGGTCAATGAAAAGACTCTTCAATATATAGAAAACTCTCAACACACATTGTATCCTTCCCAGGTAGAATTAATTACTTTACAATGTTACTTTTTATCTTCATCATTGGGAAAGAAGCTTCATATAATTAATCATTATGGTGTTTTTCAGAGTACTTAGCACTGTGTCTTTCCAGGAAAAGTCCACATAAATGATTGAGAAAATAAAACAAAGACAACAATGACAAAAAAATCAAAATTAAAAAAACATGAAAATTTCATATTTTGGTTTTTGAAAAAGATGAGAAACTCGAGTTTAATATAGAAAGCATGGATTGGAATTCAGACAATATGAATAAAATGTATTTTTAATATTTGATCTTGCTACTAAAAATAGGATGTCTCTTACTTGGCAATTAAAGGTACACACACACACACACACACACACACACAGAAATTAATACTGTTGGTTCTTCAGATGCCCAAAATTTACCTTTATGAACTTAACAAACCTTGAAAAAAACTCTATCTTTACTGAAGTTGTACAGTGTCTTTTATCACTATTCTCTAGTAAGTAGAATATAAGGTTCACATGCCATTTTCTACACACTGGATATTATAATCTAATATTAATACTACAGAGTAGACATTTAGAGCACATACTAAAACTTTGCCCTTTTGTATTAGGGACCTGAAAATCTCTGGATATTTGTATTCAGGTAGATTCCTAAAACAATGTCCAGATACAAATCAGAGTTCAGCTGCTTTCATTTTACTGAAACATTCTCACATTTCCAGTGTTTATATGACATTGGTTTACAAAGTATTTGAAATGAAATACAGAAAGATTACAATCAATAGACTCTTTCATAGAGATTTATCTTTGTGATCATTGAGGGTAGCAGTGTTGAAATATTGAGAATAAAGAAGAGGACAATGATTTAGGGCAAAACCTTTTGATTACGTTAACCATTAGGAGATTCTCAGAGTGAGAAGCATGATAAATGACTGCTCTCTAGTTTTATCCACAGCTGACCTTTCTTATGTGATGAGGGAAGATTTGGAAGAAGCTGACATCCACAAACTACAGCTCACTGCCAGAAAATTTGAATTTCATTTCCTGAAATACCATTGGAATAAAACACATCTTCATTGGTAAAGGATTTCTCACTGTAGGTTTATGAATGTGCTAGAGTACGACATGCAGAGAAAAATGCCCTCTGCTGTTTCAGATCTGGTTTTGTAAACCACTGTACAGGCAGCAGAAAAGACGAAATGGCCCTTCCTCTCACCATGTGAGTGGCAACCCAATCTCTGGAACCTTGTCCCACATGGAAACACATCATTGACACTCACTGCTGTGGACACAGAAAATTTAATAAAAAGCTCTACAACAGAAAGAGTCTCTCAAGGTGAGGTGGTACTATAGTTTTATTACCTTCACAGTGCCTGCATAATAAAAGCATTACAGGGTTCCAGTAAATATTATATATCATACATACTCACCTATAAAAGTACATAATGAATTGAGCATAAATACCTGTAAAATATATGAATAACAAAACTACTTGTACACTTGCTGCATATAAATGAAGATAGAACTTTATTCTTGACTTCTGTAGAGGGCAGCATAAAATGCTGTTGCCAGCTGGAAATCCCAGCTATGAAGTGCAACAGAAATGGAAGGGATAGAAAGCAGCAAAGACATGTTCTAATCATGCAAACTTTTCTGCCAATTTAAAAAAAATTACAGTTGTATACTTAATTTTTGTTACTGTATCTAATAGCTCAAATCCACAAAGCAGATATAGCTTTTTATTGTCTAGCTACATCTCCATTATTTATTGTATATAGAATCTTTATGAATTATTTCTTTAAATTATACTTATGCCATTTTGGCACTATTTTCTCTCGTGAATATATCATGATATACCTATTATCATCATATGAATCTATGTCTATGTCTACATGTCTATCTATCATTTATCATATCTATCTATTTATAACCTATCATCTATCTACCTATCTCTATCTATCTATCTATCTATCTATCTATCTATCTATCTATCTATCTATCTATCTATCTATCTACCTATCTATCTACCAATATGTCTACCTATCATCTGTCTATCTTCTATTTACCTATCATCTATATATGTATACGTCTATCTATCATCTGTCTATCTATCTATCTATCTATCTATCTATCTATCTATCTATCTATCTATCATCTATTATCTATTTACATCTATTGCCTGTGCCTGACCTGAGAATGTGTATGAGGCCAGATACAGCTTATACACTTTGAGTGCATTAAATTCTCCATTGTATGGTTTGTATAAGTATGAGGCCATGGGTCAAATAAACCAATGGTTGAGATAACAATTTTAAATTATTTGGAATCAGGATTGGAAATAATTTTAGAATAAAGCTGGCCGTAGATGTAAATGTCAAGGAAAACGAAGAGGACTTGAGCTTTTTTTAAGCTAATAAACTGCTGGCTTAACATACTTCTGAATTTTGTATTGAGATAATAAAGTTTTACATTGTTTAAGTTAGTGAAGTCAGAGTATTCTATTACTTGCCTTGAATGCACTACCACTGATAGAGAAAATAACTTAAGATGGAGTCACAGTGAATAGGAGTCAGTATCTCAAGAGTATTCCAGCATGATCAGTAAAATCTGTGGTGTTTTTACATTGCAAGACAATGTACTTGGCTCATATGAACATCAGATAAACTGTATGTATCTTTCATTATTTTATAAAAGAAATGTCATTTAGCATATATCTTTAAGTTTCACCTGAATTAAATGTACCTTTTTTACTTGGAAGAAAAAAAATCAGAAAAAGAAATAAAAATCTCAAGATAAATACTAGGATAGAATTGTCCGAATTCCAGCTTTTGATGTAGTTAAAGAAGTGGATGAGTTTCTTGCAGCCTCTCCTTGAGCTGGATCCCACTCTGGGACTGTCGCTAGACTTTCTTTTCCTCAGGCTCCTCTCTAATTCCATTCCTGCAGTTCTTCCAGACAGGAACAATTATGGGTCAGAGTTTTGACTATTTGGTGACAACCCATCCCTCACTTGATGACCTGTCTTTCTGCTGGAGGTGGACTCAACAAATTCCTTCTCCCCAATGTAGGGCATTTCATCTAAGGACGCTCTCTGAGTCCTGAGAATTGCTCGTCTCCCAGGTCTCTGGTATATTCTGGATCCCCTCCCAACCTCCTACCTCCCAGGGTTTCATGCTTCCATTCTTTCTGTTAGCCATCAGGGATTTCAGTCCTTTTCCTGCCACCCAATACCTGATCCTGTTCCCCTCTCTCCGCCCACTAATCCCCAATCTTCCCAGGTCCCTCCCTCCCCTCTTGTGGTTGCTTTCTTCTCCTTCCCAAGATGGATTTAGGCATCCTCACTTGGGCCCTTCAACTTGTTGAACTTTGTGAGTTCTGTGGGCTGTATCTTGGATCTCGATCTCTCTCTCTCTCTCTCTCTCTCTCTCTCTCTCTCTCTCTCTCTCTCTCTCTCTCTCTCTCTCTCCCCCCCTCTCTCTCTCTCTGGCTAATATCTACTTATTAGTAAGTACATATGATACATGTTCTTTTGAGCCTGAGTTACCAGAGACAAAGTTTGGAGCTGTGATGAAAGGATGGACCATCTAGAGACTGCCGTATCCAGGGATCCATCCCATAATCAGCTTCTAAACGCGGACACCATTGCATACACTAGCAAGATTTTGCTGAAAGGACCCAAATATAGCTGTCTCTTGTGAGACTATGCAGGGGCCTGAGTTACCTAACTTAGGATATTTTCTAGTTCTACCCATTTGCCTGCAAAACTCAGGATGTCCTCATTCTTAATAGCTGAGTAGTATTCCATTGTATAAATTAATGACATTTTCTGTATTAATTCTTCTGTTGTGGGACATCTACATTGTTTCCAGCTTTTGGCTATCACAAATAAGGCCTCTATACATATAGTAGATCATGTGCCCCTGTGGAATGATGAGGCATCTTTTGGTTATATTCCCAAGAGTGGTATAGTTGGGTCTTCAGGTAGATTTATTTCAAATTTTCTGAGGAACCTCCAGATTGATTTCCAGAGTGATTGTACTAGTTTGTAGTCCCACCAGCAATGGAGGGGTGTTCCTCTTTCTTCACATCCTCGCCAACATGTGCTGTCACCTGAGGTTTTAATCTTAGCTATTCTGATTGGTGTGAGGTGGAATCTCAGAATTGTTTTGATTTGCATTTCTCTGATCACTAAGAACTTTGAACATTTCTTTAGGTGTTTCTCAGCCATTTGAGATTCCTCTGTTGAGAATTCTCGGTTTAGTTCTATACCCCACTTTTGATGGGGTTGTTTGGTTTTTTGGTGGTTAGCTTCTTGAGTTGTTTATATATTTTGGATATTATCCCTTAATTGGATGTGGGGTTAGTGAAGATGTTTTTCCAACCTGTAGGTTGCCAATTTGTCATATTGGCTATGTCTTCTGCTTTACAGAAGCTTTCCAGTTTCATGAGGTCCCATTTATCAACTCGTGATCTTAGAGTGTGAACCATTGGAGTTCTGTTTAGGAAATTTCCCCCTTTGCCAAAGAGTTTAAGAGTCTTTCCCACTTTCTTTTCTATTTTTTTTCCTTTTTTAAAAAATTAGATATTTTCTTTATATACATTTCAAATGCTATCCCAAAAGTTCTCTATACACTCCCCCTGCCCTTCTCCCCTACCCACCCACTCCTGCTTCCTGGCCCTGTCATTCCCGTGTACTGGGGCATATAAAGTTTGCAATACCAAGGGGCCTCTCTTCCCAGTGATGGCCTACTAGGCCATCCTCTGCTACATATGCAGCTAGATTCAGTGCATATAATTTAATGTTGAGGTCCTTGATCCCCTTGGATTTGAGCTTTGTGCAAGGTGACAAATATGGGTATACTTTCAGTTTTCTACATATCAACAGCCAGTTAGTCCAGCACCATTTGTTGAAGATTATTTTTTCCATTGTCTATGTTTGGCTTCTTTGTCAAAGATCAAGTGCCCTTAAGTGTGTGACTTTATTTCCGGGTCTTCAAGTCTATTCCATTGATCAATGTGTCTGTCTCTTTATCAATACCATACAGTTTTTATCACTATTGCTATCTAGTAAAGCTTTAGATCAGGGATGTTGATGCCTCCAGCGATTCTTTTATTGTTAAGTATTGTTTTCTGAGGCTATGAAGCACTCACAAAAAGGGACTTATCATGACTGCTCTCCTAAAGACCCAACAATCAGCTGAAAGAATCAGATGCAGATATTTGCAACCAACCAATGGACAGAAGCTGGTGACCCCTGTGGTTGAATTACAGATAAAATAGTATAAGCTGAGGAGGAGGAGGACGATCCTGTAGGAGAACCATCAATCTCAATTAAATGGAAATCTCTGACATACTGGAGCATCAAACAGGCAACATATGCTATCTGATATGAGGCCCCCAACACTTACACAGCCGAGGACTGGCAGGTCTGGATTCAGTCAGAGAAGACGCACCTAACCCTCAAGAGACTGGAGGCCCCAGGGAGTTTAGAGTTCAAGTGGGATGGTGGGGTGGGGTGGGGAACTCCTCATGGAGACAGGGAGTGGGGGAGTAAGTATGGGAAGTGGAACAGTCACAGTGTGGACTGTGAGGGGAATAAAATCTGGAATTTAAAATTAAAAAAAAATAAATAAGTAAACAAAAAAAGAAAGAAAAAATAGAAGTTGATAAGTTTCAAAGATGCTTTACTCAAATTTTGAATTTATACTGTTATAAAGCTTTATCTTACTGATAATTTCAGGACAGCAGTCCTACTCAATTTTATCAAGTAAATTTACAATACAGTGCCATCTTTACTCTTGTACTTTTAAAAGAAATTTTGGCAATAATGGTATTTTTCCCACAAATTGGATAACTTAAACATTTTTATTTTTACAGTAACATTATGAAATGCACAAAATTAGCATTCACAGAAATCTTGAACTTTCAAAATTAGTTTAACTCATAATGTGTATAATCAGCCAAGAGTTAATTTTCTTTCAGCCGATAAATTTCTTAAACTATTTTCAATTAATATTTGAAAATTTATAAAATCACCAAAAGAAAAATACTTTGATCTCCAAATTTATAGCACCATACAAGTTGATTTTAAATTTTGTTATTTGATTTTATGTCCCAAGTTACCTAGCCTTTAGATTTAGAGAAATACAACTCATATTTATATATGCAGACATCAATAAATTATAATCTAATCTTTCTTCTCTTGGTCTGATAAAGAACCTTTTCTCAAATATTGAATAATTGTCTATAATATTTATGTATTATTATGTATAATATTATATAACATTGTTATAACATTGTAATATTATTGTTATAACATTGTAATATTATTACAATATTATATAACATATAATATGTAGTATATAGTCAATACATATATTTACTAAGCATGTATTTCTATGTATCCCTTTTTCTTAGTCACAGATCCAAAGGCTGATATGTGCAAAGAGCATAGTTCCACACATATATAACAGCTTTGAATATAGACAAGAACCATTAGTAATTAAGGTGTAGAGCATGAAAACCATGGTAAGTAAGGAATCCATTGGCTTGTGTCAAACTATATTTATACTGTAACAGAGACTGGGACTTTCTTAGAGAATTTCACTTTCTTACATTCTGTAAAGAAGATGGCACTATGGACATAGTCCTTTGGGAACCCAGATGATAGAAAAGTCTTGTTTTGATTTATTTTTTCAAAATAACTCTTATATTTTTATAGTCCAGTCATTGCTCCCACCTGGGCCATAATTCCTCATTCCATTGCTCCTCCCCACTGTCTTCAAGAGAAAGTCACCCCCTGCCCCCAACATCTCCACTCACTGGGACCTCAAGTCTCTGGAGTATTAGGCAAGTATTCTCCCACTGAGCCCAGACCAGTTAGTCTTCTGCTGTATATGTGTCAAGGACCTAGATCAACTCATGTATGGTATCTGGTTGATGGCTCAGTGTCAGTGATCCCAGGGGTTTGGGTTAGTTGAGATTGCTGGTCTTCCTCTGGGGTCACCCTCTCCTTCAGCTCCTTCCAGCTTTTTTCTCATTCAGCCACAGGAGTCTCCAACTTCACTCCAATGGTTGGATATAATATGTCTCAGCCATCTGTTTCTTGAGCCTCTAGAAAGACAGCCAGGCTAGTCTCCTGTCTCCTGTCTGTAAACATACAATATTATCAATAACAGTGTCATATCTTGGAGCCTCCCTTTGAGATGGATCTGAAATTTGGGCCAATCATTAGACCTACTTTCTCTCAGATGCTTCTCCATTTCTGCTGTTCTTTTAGATAGGAAAAATTCTGGGTCAGAATTTTTTACTTTGGGATGGCAACCCCATCCCTCCACTTGATGCCCTGTTTTTCTACTGGGGGTGGACTCTACAAGTTCCCTCTTTCTGCTGTTGTATTTCATCTAAGGTCCGAACCTTTGAGTCCTAAGAGTTTCCCACCTCCAAGTCTCTGGCACATTCTAGAGGGTCCACCCCCAACTCCCATTCCCTGAGGTTGTATATTTTCATTCACTCTGCTTGCCCTTAGGGCTTTTCCCCTGTCTCTCCGCCCCCAAATACCTGATCATGTTCCCCTTTTTTCCTTCCTCCTCTCTCTCACCCAGTTGCTTCCTGCCCTTTTGCCTCCTGTGATTGCTTTCTTGTTCCTCACAAGTCGGACTGAAGCATCCCCACTTGGGCCCTTCTGCTTGTTAACATTTTTTAGTCCTGTAGATTGTACTCTAGGTATTCTCTACTTTTTTGACTAATGTCCACTTATTAGTGAGAACATACTATGCATGTCCTTTTAGGTCTGTGTCACCTAACTCAGGATGATATTTTCTACTTTTATTTGCCTGCAAAACTCATGAGGTTATCATACTCCATAGCTGAATAGTATTCCATTGTGTAAATGAGCCACATTTTCTTTATACATTCTTCAGTTGTGGGACATCTGTGTTATTTCTAGCTTCTGGTTATCACAGATAAGGCCTCTATGAATATAGTGCAGCACATGTCCCTGTGGTATGGTGGGGCATCTTTTGGGTAAATGCCCAGGAGTAGTATAAAAATGTTTCAATGGCAGTATGACAGAGGAATTGAGGTAAAGCATATGAATAGAAACTTAGCAGCCCTTGACGTAGGAAAGGGCTTGTTCCACACAGAAACCCGGGAGTTCAGTTTGATGGAGCACAATGCTTGTTCTCACCTCTTCTTGCTATTTTATTATAGATATAAATAAAGGAAAACCACACTAGCCTTATTTGGTTGATAAATCTGTGACTGAACATTCATTATTTTCTTCTTTTCTATTATCATGTTTTTACATATTTACATCCCAAATTTCCCCCTTCTTGTCCCCCCTTCAGAGTTCTTCCATTCATTCCTCTCCACTTCACCTCGGAGAAGGTGCCTTCCCCCTGCACCCCCTCTTCTAGGGGCACCAAGTCTCTACAGGAATAGGGGAGTCCTCTCCCACTGAGGTCAGAGAAGGCTGTACTTTGACCTGAGGGGGAGTGGCACTCAGACCATGCCATGTATGCTGTTTGGTTGTTGGCTCAGTTGCTGTGAGCTCCTAGGTATCCAGGTTATTTGACACTCTTGGTCTTACTCTCAGGTTGCCATTCCCTTCAGCTCCTTCAATCTTTCCCTTAACCCTTCCATAGGGGCCCCTACCCACCTTCCTGTGCTTGGTTGTGGTTATCTGCATCTGTCTCAGTCAAATGCTGGGTAGTGTCTCTCAGAGGACATCCATGCTAGGCTCCTCTCAGCAAGTACAATGTAACCACAATAATTGTGTCAAGGATTGGTACCCATAGATGAATATTTCCATTCATTCTATTTATTTATCACTTTAAAATTTCATATATATATATATATATATATATATATATATACATTATGTTCCTATATTAAATTTTTGGAAAGGGGTAGCTGTTTAGATGGAATCATTTTTATAATACTTCTGGACATCAAAAGCATATTTATACATATACGTTGATCCAATGAATAGTATCAGATGACTTCTATGGACTTGATATTAGATGTGCTCTTATGGGGAAAAATCACTCTCACCCTACCCCATCCCTCTTTCTCTTCTCTCCTCTCATTCTTAGCTTTGCTGTGATTGGTGTGGATTTGTTTGGCATGAACCTGCATGGGTAAGGGATTGGCTGAATTGTGGGTCACTAAGTTTAATTAAAATAAAGAGGGACAGTTTTCTTTCATCGTGGAAAAGAGAATTACATAGTTTAGAGGAAGAAATGGAGGGCTGAACAAACCTGTGAAATTGACTTGATTGGAAGTATTCATGTAAACCCAGACACGGCTTGTAGAGTGCATGCAGATTTGTCATTCATGTGGGTAGAGGTTCACATTGGCAGCTGTGCATGGAAGAAATGAATTTTCTTGCTTGTCAGCTAAAAGAACTTAAAGACAATGTTACCTTTGTGACAGTGAACACAAAGCACATAGGTATTATTTTCTAAATGCTATTTTACCACAATAAAATACAGACTTTATGGAGAAATAACTGTTTTCAGGAGTACAAAGAGAGAATAACTGATACTAAAGAATTAACTAACAACTATCTCAAAGGACAGTACAGGGAACAGCCTTGTTTGGGGAAATTTGAATATTAAAACAAAAGAAAACATACAAAACTCATTAAAGTAGTGCTCTATAAATTTATATCAATGCATACTTTAAATGAATTAATATTCCAACTTGAAAACAGAAAAGAAAATCTTTAATCGTCATGGATAGAATTGAATCTAGAATATTGTTTGAAAGTAAACACTGTATGTTGTCATAGAAATCATCAGAGTTATAATTGTTTTATAAAAATAAGGATGGATATCCTCTCTCTTTCACCTCCTCCCCCTCCCTCCTTTTTTCCCAACCTCTCTCCCTCTCTCTCACTTGCTCTTCATCTCTACCCCTTCTTCTTTCTCCTTCTCTTCTTTCTTTATATCATTTCTTTCATTCTCAGTCCTTGAGGCCAGTGAATTTGCCCAAGAGCAGCTTCCTAATAAATCTGACATTAATATATTTTGAAAAAAAAAAGGATGGCAATTGTAATGAGTGGTAAATTCTCTTCAAAAATTTGTTACAAATTACTTATCAAAATATACTATATTTAAGTTTAAAATACAGGGGTTCACAGACACAATCTTGCTCCAGATGTCATGGCTGAGATCATGACCTGTAGAACTTCACAGGTTCTGTGATATTCTAGAAGCAAATTTCCATGTTAGGAGCTACAGCCTAATTGCTTTTCTGTCTATGCTGAGTGCTCTAAGTATTCAGTGGCTCTTTAGTGACACTTCTGATAAAGCTCAGGAGCATACCTCAGTTTACGGAGGCTTCACATCAATCTAAAAGGACAAAGCCTCTGTAAGGTCATCAATTTTATACTTTCTGCCTTTTAGAAACCACAACATTGTTCCCCACAAGACCAATTTCTTATAAATGTTTAACAAATTTGATTTATTAATAAAAACTTGTAAAGCAGTGAGGAAGAGAGACAGAGGCAGAGAGAAACAGAGAGATAGAGATAGAGAGACAGAGACAAACAAAGACAGGGAGATAAAGCAAATTATTATTATTACATGAAAGTGGCATGAGAGTAAAACATGGTGAAGGAATCTACTGTAGGTTTATGGTCAGATAAACGAGGCAGAAGAAGCAGAGATTTTATTCTGTGAATTCTGAGACATGAAAATTTAACCATGATGAGAAGAGCATCCCAGGTATACCTGCATAGAACAAGCAAAGGCTTGGGACAAGAGTTTCATATACTTCTGAAATAAAGGCTTTTTGCAATTGAAGTCATGATAATACTATACCAACTCTGGCTTCACTTACCAGGTACTGTGAAGTTAGGCAAAGCAAAAAATATAACCAACATTGACATCCTCTCCTAAATTACTTCCTGTCTTGATTCTTCCATCCTCTATTAATTTTTACCTGGCAGGCTTCTTTAATAAATAATCCACACTTAAATCCTTGGCTCAATGTCAGCCTAAGTCCTCAGTATAAAACTGTAGGGATAAACAGGAGCACAGCATTGTTTTCAAGGTATTTTTTTCAGTGTCAGAAAATATTATGTGATTAATGAATCACAGAGTTCTTCACACAACTCAAAAGTGAGCTGGATAAAGTTAGTGTCACACAGTTTAACAGCTGAGAGAAACAGCTTTGATCTTCTTATGCATGCTTCTCATTTCCCCAAGAAACCAAAGCTCAGGCAATTTGAGAATTCCTTATCAGGAGTTTGTCAGAAAGGTCATATTTTATGACCTCATATCCCCTTTTTATGGATTAGAGCTTGGGTAAGTAATCATAAAATCAAAGATTTATATTCAGAAATTTTCACCTGACTACTATAGAGAACAGTAAAAATAATTTGGAAGTCATCTAACTGTTCAAAATATGAGAAAGGGTAAACACATTATGGAATTTATATTGGCATATTTATCCATGTAATAAAAAGGGGATTTTAGAAGAATATTAAAGAGTTGGGGAAAGGCTCTCAAGCAAATGTAGAAAAAATTATAGATAGTTGCATTAATTAGAAGAAAATAACGGAACAGATACATCAAAATATTAATAGTGGTTATCTCTGGGCAGGTGATTTATATTTAATTGTCTTGTCTTTTTCATTTTCAAGGTTTTTCAGATTAAGAATGTATTGTTTTATCAGTAGTTTTTCAAAAAATATAAATTGAGTCTTGTGGATTTAAAATGTCATGGTCCAAGATCAAATAGACAACATTTGTGGATGAAAGTTGTGTGTAGCTATCTAGCTCCTTAAACATGATCTCTGCTTCGTCAGAGTTCAATAGGAAAACAAGTAGATCAGAGAAGTTAGAAAATAAGTTAATGTTTTAACCTTATTTCTGTTAGATTTGCATAAGCAAATAGACCACCACAGACTCAGTACCTTATAAAGAACCCCATAACTCACACATTTGAGACTAGGATATTTAATATCAGGCAGTGTCTTCTGTTTTGGGTCTTCTTGCTGGGTCACAATTTGACAGAGGCCATCCTCTGTAATCTCCCAAGATTATTTGCTTAATCTTAAGTCACCCTTCCAGGACAATAAGGGCCTTTGCTCAGTTTTGAGGATGAGTTCTGTATGTAATCCATTCATGGATTAATGGCTCTATTTCTACATACAACACAAGTGGGAACTTAAACTTAGAATTTGGAATGACATACAAACCAGGGCATATATTATTTTTATAACATAAATAGGGCAAGTGGTAAGACTCTGATCCTTAGGTTTTCCCTGTCTACCTCTCTATTCCTCCTTTTTTAATACCATTTTATTTTGATAGCAGAAGACAGTATTGATATATTATGTACAATAAATTATATTATAAATGATATATTATAATATACATTATAGATATAAAACCATATTGTAGCCACATATGTTTTATGACTTTCATGGAAATTCAGAAACATCACTTCTTCAATATCTTGAGTGTTAAATGTTTTACATATTATATCCATTAGATACATTTATGGAACCCATTATTTTTCTTCAGAGCTTCATTTCTGGGCTCCTACTGCTGTGTTAAATGATGTCAGACTCCTGATCCTGCAGTATCTATAACTCTTAAGCCTATATATAGCGTGCTTGTTTCTCACAGATTTTCAAATATCTTATTTGGTTAGCTCTTGCACAGCTTCTGGTGCTTATCATTGTAGTAAATAGGTAAGACTAATGTGAAACATGTAAAACACTTGCATGTGTTACAAAAACATACCACACACACATACACACACACAAAGAAACACAGTCACTGAATAAATAAATACATAAATAAATACAAAATAATTTTAACAACAAATGCCAGATTTTCAGTACTTGTGTCTCAGTTTTAGAAGTTGCATATGCCCAAAGTAAGCTCATTTTTAAACACAGCTTGTCTTGAATTTACTCTTACATAGAACATCTTTTATAAACTAAGATTCTGAATTTTAAGTACAGCTCTAATGAAGGCAATATAGTCATTATTTTTTCTTTGTTTTTCTTATTTTAGCAACCAAAAGTCAATAGGAGTTTTAAACTTCTGAAAGCAACTGATTTTTGACTTAATACATACCATCTTTACTTTGCTGTAAATGCAAAGCATTCTAAACTCTAGAGTTATTAGTCACTCAAACTGACTTCTTGAATCATTTTGTTTAAACATTTATTTCTGCTATTATGTATACTCACTTATCTTTAACACATGCCGACTAGAATAAGTATAATTTGGGTTATAGACATTGTTGAAGTTGAAAGAATTATTTCCTGTGTTTTTATTAGCAAATAGAAGTTATGTCATAAAATGCTTTATACATTTTAAGTGGGAATGATGTGTCTTAATTATGTTCATAGAAACATAAGTTGTAAAAATAAATTATTAAATTTGAGAAAAAATATTTAGAATATTGTCATTTAAAGACCTATGAAATTTCACTTTTATGACCAATTTCACTATTTGCTGTGTCTCAATTTCAGCTTCTCTCTTTCTGAACTTAACTGATCCATCTAACTATAATAAAATAGCTCCCAAACTTTTTATCTGCCTTTAAGAGCAGAAAGGAATAAGCTGTGAATTGGAACCATGTTCCATAATAGCTGAATGCCAGATGATGATTCAAGTCTTTTTTTATTGAATCTTATAAAGCAATGTAACACACATGCATGTAACATAGTATATTTGTAGTGATTTGTTTAACTACTATGATATTCTTCTAAGAACTGTATTATATAGTTATCTGTTTTATCTGGTTAGCCAGACTATTTTATTGGGAATAAATAGTGGTTTACATCTTAGTAACAGGTAAGTTCTCAAAACAGGAAAAAAAAAAAAAAAGAAACGATATCACTAATATCTCATGAAGTATCTTAAATTAAAGGTTCAGTGAGTTGATGTTAAAAGACAAGGTACAAAATTTTGTTAATTACAAAAATTAACAATTTTCTGTCAATATCTTATATAAGAATAATGCTTATGGCATATATAAACATATATAGAATAAGAACTGCTCATGCAGAGCCAATAAAGTAAAAACTGGACTTACTGAGTTTCCCTGTCAATAAGGTTAGTGGAGAGATTATTTCAATGCCACTCCAGCTACAGAACACAGAGAAATCTGTCAGACAAACTTACCATGAGGCATGGAGGTATGCAAATGAGGACCTGGATTTGGCTCTGCATACAGTATTGACAAAATAAAGATAATAGTTTCAAAACACTTGAGTGATTTGAAAACTATGTGACTCTTTAATCATTGTCATACATGTTTACTATTTTAAGTAGTTCAAGTGATATAATTTTTGGAATATAATTAGATATTTACCTGTGTGAATATAATAGTTACATCATTCTAATAATCTAACATTGATATTTCAAACACACAAAAAACGCCGGTAAATTCTCCATCTCTGGTCAATATAGTATGTGTGACATAGGAATTAGATCCATATACTAGTATTAGAGATGTGGAAAATATCTCATGTAAGATTTCAAAGTGTTACTCTGAATACATATTTTTTTACTCATCAGATGCAGTATAGTAAAGGACTCAGGGGCTTTCTGTTGAATAAGCTCACACTTTTTAGTTCTTTCTGAATTTTGCCTGGCTGATTCTATTCAGATGCTCTGCTTCAAACTCCTCTCCAGGCAGACCAATTCAAACTGGCTTTTCTTGGCTTCTCACTGAATTCTTCTGCTTGGAAAAACTGCCTCTGAATTCCATGAGCTGAACTTTACTGACTGCACTGACTACCCAGTCTCAATGGAACTGAATGGAACTGCACAAACTCAACTGAACTCAACTGCATTCAACTGAATTGAACTGAACTGAAATCCATGGTATTGCCTGAACTCAGCTGAACTGTACTCACTAAACTGCCCTCCACCCTTGCCTTGCTCTTTGCTGTTCTCAAGTAGCCTCTTTTTCCTCTCTGTTCTGAGAGCTGGCGTTTTGTATCTCTGACTTGTTCTCTCAAATGTATCCCTGTCTGCCCATCAAGCAGATATCATTTTCAAACATAGATGCTTCTGTATACAAACTAATTTTGCCTTCTTTTGGGGGGATTAAAGACACTAAGGGCATGTCTGTATTACAGCCAAAGGGATTAAATGTGTATCATTCCAGCTGGATCACATTGACCTAGAAAGACTTTGGATGTGATACCTTGCCAAAGCAGTCATGTTGTTGGTTTAAAGTTCCTGTACATTACTCTTTAGCTAATATCCCCTCTCCATATTCTTTACACAGTTTAGTTTTATTGGCTATATTTTAAGTTTTTCAATTATAAGTATATACATATATACATATTTATACATGATGTTTATGTATATATAAAAGTATATATAATTATATATGTATATACATATATATATGGAGAGAGATAGAAAGAGAGAGAGAGAAAGAGAGAGAGAGAGAGAGAGAGAGAGAGAGAGAGAGAGAGAGAGAGAGAGAGATTTTTTATTTTTCCAAGACAGGGTTTTTCTGTGTAGCCCTGGCTGTCCTGGAACTCACTTTGTAGACCAGGTTTGCCTCAAACTCAGAAATCCTCCTGCCTCTGCCTCTGCCTCAAGAGAGATTTTTAAAATAATAACTATGAAATGTCTGCTCATAGTTTAAATACTTAGTCTCAAATTGGTGGTCTTATTTTGTGAGATTTTGGAAGTTTTAGGATATATGTGTGGATAGCTGTCAGGCGTACTGAAGGTCACGTATGCTCAGTTTTTTTTCCAGAAGAATGTGCTTCTTTAAGTTCTTTGGAGTAAATCAGCTAGGCTAAACTCTCCAGCTAACATGCCTTCCTCAACAAGAGAGACTGAACTCTTGAAACCATGATTTCCAGTAAATATTTCTTCACCAGCATTTGTCTGCTTTGTGAAATGTCACAGTATAAGAAAAGCTACTTGTATACTTCCTTATACAAAGCAGCTATTTCATACAAGTAGCTATTATTGTTTCTATGTATTAATCTATTTCCATCTTGATTGAAAATAAAGAAATATGAATAGCTAGTCATTTAAAACAATATAAATACATCACATATTTTCCAAAACAAAAGTAAAGTAAAAATCTTTTAAGGTGATTTACATAATGATATGAATAGATTTAATGTTACATAATTAAGTATATTATTAATTATAATGTATTTATAATATATTATTTTGGAATAAATGGCTTCTTGGTGGGGAAGGAGACTGTAAATTTCATGCACTTCCCACCCTGTGTTCTGGCAAAAGTAAATCCTTCCTTTCATTTGGAACATAAAAGAGTGATTGTAGCAAGAGCCCTGGCATAATCAGAGCTGTACATTCTCAGGTTCATTCGGCAAATGTCATAAAGTGTCGCATGTTACCACTTCAGCTCCAATCACCTTCACAGAGAAACTAATATTTCATTGGGCGTTCAATTTATATTTTTGACATGAGAACTCCAATAAAACCAAGTTTATGGTACTGGTATTGCACAGCAGATAACTTACGAATTCGACAGATCTGTTTTGAATTTATACTGCTGTAATTTAAATGGACCAAAAAGCATTACATGAAAAACAGCCAATGGCCTGTAAATTTCAGTTACGGTTTTACCAACAGTGATTATTTTTGCACCATTTCCATATATATTTAAATAATATGTGAATATGATACATATTTTATTAAATAGATGAAGAAAATTCAGTTAATTTATTAAAATATACCACTTTTATAAATTGATCAATATGACTGTCATTATGAGTTCTAGACTACAGGGGAGAAAAGTAGGTTGCCAGGGGGGCTATTGTCCATTATATTTCACCTACTGATTTTGCTGGGTTTGTTGCTTTATTAAAACATTTTATCTTTTAAGAATTGAATCTTTTGTTTTTAAATAATATTTGTTACGATGTAAAATTTTATTTTTCTAAGTGGCGATGTAGGGTAAGCATACAACTGACTATTCTTTAAGTATATATATATATACATATATATATATATATATATATATTAAAGATTTATTTATTACATGTAAGTACACTGTAGCTGTCTTCAGACATTCCAGAAGAGGGCGCCAGATCTCGTTATGGATGGTTGTGAGCCACTATGTGGTTGCTGGGATTTGAACTCTGGACCTTCGGAAGAGCAGTCGGGTGCTCTTACCCACTGAGCCATCTCACCAGCCCCCTAAGTATATTTTTAGTGTTTTGAGTCTACATACCTATATTAATTAGTTTTTCTTCCCATGACATATTTATGACAACTAGAAGCTCACAGCAGCCTTGGTTGCCTACATAGAATCAAGGCAACCAGAATGCTGGCATAGATGATCTGTAGTCTCCGGCTCTTACTGAGGAGCTATTGGCAGAGGACACTTGTGGGGTAGAAAGAATCTCCTGTTTGAGAACATGTTCACTTGTAGGTTATTAGAGTTCAGGTGAATGGCCTCTGACCCATGGACATAGGAACAAAACTACAGACTTAGAATGCCATTCACCATAACAAAGGAATACATGAAACTGGGAATGGAGTGTACATGTGTATACATGTCTGAATGTTCAAAACAAGAGTGACGTAAAATAAGCAAATGTGGAACCAGATACTCAGAAGCATTTCCTCTTTGGAACATCTGTAACAGAATTCGGTACGAATGGTGTTAATAGTTCCAAGAACTGTGTTAGTGCTGATGAGTGGCAAACTTTCCACAGGATCAAAATCATCTAGCAAGAGCTGCAATGCTCAAATGAAGATCCTCCAGTCACTGGAAGGACAATGTTTCAGACATTAATCACCCTAGTTTTCTTTCTGCCATCTAATTCAAGTCTTCAGTTTCCAAGGTAGTGAACTGTTCAGGAAAGTCTTGCAGACCTCAAAGTACTCGATGGAAGTTCCCAGTAGGATATCACCCTAAAATACTCTACTGATCCTTACATTCTGTTCACTTGAAATAGCTACATTGTGCTGAATTTATGGGACCAAGAATGTCTAATGCAATCAGTTCACATGGGAAGCACTGAGCATAGCCAATACACGTGTAATCAGATACTTCCCTTAATCACCAGCAGCTGACTCGTGGTCTGGATATGCTTCAACAGCCAGTCCTTTCTGCCATAATTTCTGAGGGCTCATCCTTACAGTGAAGGCTTCAGATAGCATCCTGTAGGACTCCTGCTTGGTTGGGGATTGCTTTGTCTTTAGCCTTTCTTTCTTAATTTTCTTTTTTTCTTTTTTAAAGAAAATAATCTACTGTACTTTTTATGTGTATGAATACATTTATGCCTCTGTACCATTTATGTATATTGCTTCAGGAAGATAGAAGAGGGTGCCTGGTCCCCTGGAGCTGGAATTATAGACAGTTGTTAGCTGCCATGTGAGTACTGGGAATTGAACTTCCTGTTCTCTGGAACAGGAGCCATTGTTTTCAACTGCTGAGTCTTCGCTATAGTCCCTTGCTTTCTTCTTACGTGATGCCCTTCCACGCCATCATCCTACCCCCACTCTTAGCTGAAGTATACATTGTAAACCTCTATTCTCTCTGATTATGTGTTATGTGAGGACCTTCTGTCTATTTTTCCACTTTTACCCAGGGTTATTACTTTCCTCCTTCTTCTCAACTCCTCCCTTGTTGCCTGTCACCATCCAACACCTTCACAGAATCCTTTATGGCCTAAAGCTGTAAAGCAAAGTAGGAAGAACCTGGCTTTCCACACCTAGCTCCAGAACATGTTCACTTACCACCAGCCTGGGAAGTGAGGCCTAGGTACTCCATTCTGTAGTCACTATCAGCCTATGTGCTTTGAGCTCAGGTCTTCAAGTGAACAGGACAGTCACCAGATGATTGAGATCAGTGAACAGTTAGAGTCATTGGTGGCTACACCTGGGAAAATGATTACAAAGCAAGTCATAAACATACACGGTTCTGAGTTGGTTCCTTTTCAGGCAATGACTACATTTTACACATTGAAGATAGTTTATACAGGGATCCCACGGACTCCCTGGAAACCTATCTACTGTGAAGCCTGATAAATGGAAGAGAAGTTTATGGTCTCATCAGACTCATCAGCAGCTCCTCACACCCTTAGCAGGGTCCTGGAGGAGTTCCATCCCACAGTTTTTTGGGGTTGGTGGGTCTACACTCCCAGATTCTAGGCACATTTTTGTTTGTTTAGGATTACTAAAGTGCAATAAATTCTGGAAAAAATATTCAGGATTAAGTTTAGGCTTTTAAAATTAATATTTTTCTCTTTCTCTGTCTCTTACTGTCTCCCTTTCTGTATCTTTCTCTGTCTCTGCTTCTCTCATACTTGCTTTCTCTCTCCGTCTCTCCTGCCCCCCACCCCAGGTGTGTGTGTGTGTGTGTGTGTGTGTGTGTGTGTACATGTGGGTGCACGTTCATGTATGTGCATGCACGGGTGAAAGTTATAGAACAAATTGCAGGATTTCATTTTCTCCACCATGTAGATTTTGGGGATTGAGTTCAAATCATTAGGATTGGCATCGGGCACTTTTACCCTGTTGAACTTTCTGACAGGCCCAAACCTTGCAATTAATTTCTCCTCTAGTAGCCAGAACATGGGTTATAATCTTGGAAACCTTTGGATTTCTGTAACTTTGCAGATGAGACTAAGTTTAGAGATATCTAAAGAGAGGAATAACAGATAATAAGGTCCTTGGCTGTGATACAAGATAACTGTGATGATGGAAAATGAGTCAGAAAAATGAGGTTGGATAACCTGATCTACACCATTAACTGTACAGAGAGTAGACTAGACAAATGCAAGGAATATGAGCAGCTTTGAGAATTTATGTTTCTATAAATCATTGAATTTATAATGATTTAATAGACAAACTGTAGAAAACAATATATTGCCTATTGGGAATCTGTAAATAAGAAAAGAAATGCTAGTTTCATTGATGTTCTGTTAAAGCTTACACAATTGGGAAACCCAATAGAAGCAAATGTGTAATAACAAACTAAAAAATTACTTCTATTTTAGATGCTTAGGCTTCTCTGAAGCATGCCTCTTTTTTGCATTATTATTACTTAAAATTTTCCTAATATTACAAAAATATGGGATCCTCCAAAAGAAGACAAGTGTTTAATAATGAAATATTACAGCATACTAATCTACTGATTAGAACCACAGCTATCTCAGGACTCAAGTAGAGATGAACTATCTAGTTCCAAGCATCTGTTGTCTGAATTCAGTTTCCTGAGGAGAGTTGAATATAGGCCACTGTTTTTCATGATAGCTCATGAGGTTGTTCATAGGGTTTCTGCGACATAACAACTTTCTTTCTAGCCCTCAGTAAGGGGGCAATCCACACAGAAAAGCAACACATCAATGACAGATACCAAAGTCTTTTATTGTGTGCTTTAGTGTAATGCTCCATCACTAATGCTATATTCTACTCTGTCTAGTATTTTGAAGATGCTCATTGAATCCAGACAACAATCAGAAGGAATTACAAAAACTATGAGTTCTGTGAGGCAGGGATCATTGTGAGCTATCTCTAAAAAGAACCAATATGCTTAATGGACTAAGCACCTAATATGCCAGAAGTATTTTAGTTTGTCATTTATGTCTGAGTCTTTTGAGACTTCCATTAAAGAAACAAAGGGAGAGGCGGTGGGGTGGGGATATAGCTTAATGATTAAACATTCACCATTTGTACATCATTACTTGGGTCCAACCCCTATCATATAATTACTATGCCAATATTAATATCTATATAAATAAATAATTTAGAAATAAGATATCATTGTGAGAGATATATGACTCAAACACACCTTTGTTTAGGGAAACTCATTTGAACTCACAACAACCCTTCCAACTGTTATTTTTATTGCTTTTGCTGATAAACTTAGACTGATATATTCCAGGCAGACATGCTTTGCCGCATACTGTTCTTTATATTGATCTCGGTTGGTTTAAATTTGTCTTGAGTGAATGTTATGCACAAACAAGAGCTGAAATAAAAAGACAGAGTTGGAAATTTTTTCCAGAAATGTCAGAAAGCCAAACTTATTGTCCAAAATTGGCACCAAAGTCTTCTCATTACCACTGATCCAAGAACCAGTTTGTGGTCATAGATGCACTGCCAAAGTCTTGCAGAATGGGCTATAAATAGGATAAAAAGGAAGGTCTGACTTTTAATCAAGAGAAGAAAAATAAGCCATGTTTTTGACTCATAATACAAACCTACCAGACAAAATGTTTCCATTGCACAACTGTGACAGGTTTTGTTTTGTTTTGTTTTGTTTTAATGGAGGTAACCTTTCACTCTCTTGATTGAACTTGAGATCTGATCCACAGGACACAAGCCATACCCAGTTCTGTAAACATGGTTAAAAAAATAATGACTAGGTAATTTATAGTCCCCAGGAAAGACTCTACTGGTGTTGTTTTGCTTAATGGTAATGTTGTCAAACTGCTTTTTAAATAGGACTGACATTTCTGTTCATAGATTTGTGTTACCCTCAAACTTGTAAAAGATGATTCTTACTGCAATGTTTCCTGATTAATAAAGAGGCTTATAATCTTCAAATGTTGAGAATAAGGTGAATTGAGTCAACAATCATAGAAAAGACGTGTATGGCAACCTCACTCCCCACAATTGCAGGGCTCAGAGTCTGTCCTAGAAACAGGTTCAAAAAGAATCTTTTTTTTTTTTTTTTTGTAATGCAAATAATTACTTCTTTATTTATCTCATTTTCTTTTTTTTAAATATATTTTATTACGTATTTTCCTCAATTACATTTCCAATGCTATCCCAAAAGTCCCCCATACCCTCCCCCCTCTCCCCCATTTCCCTACCCACCCATTCCCATTTTTTTTTTTTTTTTTTTTGGCCCTGGCTTTCCCCTGTACTGGGGCATATGAAGTCTGTGTGTCCAATGGGCCTCTCTTTCCAGTGATGGCCGACTAGGCCATCTTTTGATACATAAGCAGCTAGAGTCAAGAGTTCCGGGGTACTGGTTAGTTCATAATGTTGTACCACCTATAGGGTTGCAGGTCCCTTTAGCTCCTTGGGTACTTTCTCCAGCTCCTCCATTGGGAGCCCTGTGATCCATCCACTAGCTGACTGTGAGCATCCACTTCTGTGTTTGCTAGGCCCTGGCATAGTCTCACAAGAGACAGCTCTATCAGGGTCCTTTCAGCAAAATCTTGCTAGTGTATGCAATGGTGTCAGCGTTTGGAAGCTGATTATGGGATGGATCCCTGGGTATGGCAGTCTCTAGATGGTCCATCCTTTCGTCACAGCTCCAATCTTTGTTTCTGTAACTCCTTCCATGGATGTTTTGTTCCCAATTATAAGAAGGGGTACAGTGACCCTACTTTGGTCTTCATTCTTCTTGAGTTTCATGTGTTTAGCAGATTGTATTATATATCTTGGGTATCCTAAGTTTTGGGCTAATATCCACTTATCAGTGAGTACATATTGTGTGAGTTCCTTTGTGATTGTGTTACCTCACTCAGGATGATGCCCTCCAGGTCCATCCATTTGCCTAGGAATTTCATAAATTCATTCTTTTTAATAGCTGAGTAGTACTTCATTGTGTAAATGTACCACATTTTCTGTATCCATTCCTCTGTTGAGGGGCATCTGGGTTCTTTCCAGTTTCTGGCTATTATAAATAAGGCTGCTATGAACATAGTAGAGCATGTGTCCTTCTTACCGGTTGGAACATCTTCTGGATATATGCCCAGGAGAGGTATTGCTGGATCCTCTGGTAGTTCTATGTCCAACTTAAGAGTCAGAGAATAGCTCTTTCTTGTGAGGCTATACTGATGCCTGGCAAACACAGAAGTGGATGCTCAGAGTCAGCTATTGGATTGAACACAGGGCCCTCAATGCAGGAGCTAGATAAAGTACCCAAGGAGCTAAAGGGATCTTCAACCCTATAGGTGGAACAACAATATGAACTAACCTGTAATACTCCCTCCCCCCGAGCTCCTGTTTCTAGCTGCATATGTATCAAAAGATGGCCTAGTCAGCCATCATTGGAAAGAGAGGCCCATCGGTCTTGCAAACTTTATATGCCTCAGTACAGGGGAATGCCAGGGCCAAGAAGTGGGAATGGGTGGGTAGGCGAGTATGGGGGGAGGGCCTGGGGACTTTTCGGATAGCATTGGAAATTTAAATGAAGAAAATATCTAATAAAAAAGAGTCAGAGAATTAAGGAGGAACATGGTGAAATGCTGTCCTCTGGACATCATAAAGGATAGAATATTTGGGATAATTTATCCAGTCTAAGTGGGCAGCTTTTATCTTTATTAATTGGTTCTGAAATTATTGTATTGGTATCTTGTAAAGTAACAATTTATTGATACATAAATCTGATTGGTTTATTAAAAACTTCTAGAGTTTTGTTTCTACTGGGTAAATGGGTGTTGTGGCAACTGACTACTGGGTGGATGATCCTTGTGTGGGGCTGGCAAGAAGCGAAGGAAACTCGGGAGCTCTGGCCCTGCTGAAGAGATAATAGGACCGGGCTGGGGTGGAAAGTTGTCAGCAGTAGCACAGAAACCCTGTTGTCATTTTAAATATTTCCCACAACAAACCTCACAGCCTAGAATCACAGTGCATTGCAAAGTACTAGGGATTTCTTTGTTGATTTTGTGTGGCCAACTTGAAATTGTGCATCTCTGGTATTTCTGCTCAATATCCTGAAAGAGTTTTTTATTGTTCAATCTTGCCTAGAAAACCAGGAACATTTAAAATCAAAGTATGCCTTATAATAACTATGTAGTAATTTGTAGCAATCTAAAAAAATCATAAATTAGAGACTATATTTGGTATTCACATATCAAATCCCACATGAATAACATATGTGAATAATTAATATATTATAACATCCTATTCTTAATTTCCAGACACTAACTTAAAAACGTAATATTGATATTTAAATTATCACATGATTTAACCCCCCATGGCAGTAAAATAAACAATAACCTTAATTTCTAATTAATATAAGGAAAATTATCTAAATTTCACTTTCTAAATGAAAAAAGAACATATAAAGTTAATTTTTTGAGATTTTCATAATTACTATCTTGGCAAAAGTATAGTAAACATGGTCTAAAATATATCCCTGGATGATGTTTTATCATGAAAGCAGATTAGAATAGTAGGTATATGTGAAGTACAAATACTGCCTAACAAGAGAGAATCACACCGAGAACTATCAAGAGGTAAATTGGTTAGGCAGTGGTGGCACACACCTTTAATTACAGCACTTGGGAGGCAGAAGCAGGCAGATTTTTTTGTTTGAGGCCAGCCTGGTCTACAGAGTATAGAGTGAGTTGCAGGACAGCAAGGGCTACACTGAGAAACCTTGTCTAGGAAAACCAAAAAAAAAAAAAAAAAGCTAAATTGAGTGTTTACTATTGAAGTATTGAAGTTCTACAAGCACGAAGCACAGTGAGATATTTGGTAAAAGCAAATGATCTACTTAGATTTCTTATATAGAGCATGTTATAAGAAGAATTCATTTCACCATATCTTTCCATTTATTATCTTTGAATTTGTAACAGAGATTTCTGAAGCCTGACATAAGTTCCTTGAATAATCAGTTCTTGTAGGAAAAGCAACAGAGAGATAGAAAGAGAACTGTAGATAAGACCTTAGATCATTCTTCCCTTAAACAAAACAATGAACACTAGGAGGTACTATCCAATACATGACCTATTGTCCACTGCATTTTCTTCAGCCACTTTCAATGGTACTATGATTTCGAAGATATATATTTTGATTTACTACTAATATTTGCTAATTATAGCCTATCATCAAACTAGAGCTAAGTTCTTTTTCCATCACAAAGCTGAAAGAAATGCTTACATTTTCTTTTTGTCGATTGCAAGTATACATTTATCATGGTGCATTAATTTAATAGTGATAGTTGGTTTCCATTCAGTACATGTACTTCTTCCTTCTATATGTATTATGTAACACACTAATTTATGTGATGCAATGGCATGTCACTATTATTATATTACAATACTATTATGCCCAAACTTAGTGTTTTTGTGTTTTTACAATTTTCTCTTAGTGATGGTCACCTTCCATTTCCTAGTAAACTTACATCTCTTTTCAGAATTTTGGAATTTTGTCACAATTAAAGGAAGACAATTAAATCAATTAGTTTGATTTTTGTTAGAGTCAAAAGCTACTTCTGCCACAATACTTCCTAAAAATCTGTTTAGTGTGCAAATTATCACTTTCAAGTTTTTTTCTAAATTGGAAGAGAAATGTTCTCAGCTCATCACTCTCATCTTATAAACATTCCACTACAGTTAAAATAACTAAGGCCAGTACTTCTTTTTTTTCCCAATGGTTAACAGTTTTTACATTTATTTATTATTAGTCTTTTATTTATCTTAGAAATAGCGTCTCATTATGTAGTTCTGATTGGTGTGGAACTCTGTAGGCCAACTAAGTAGGGCGCAAAAGTCATCAAGATCTGCCTGCTTCTGCCTCCCAAGTGCTGGGCTTAAAGGCTTGTGCCACCAGCCTGGCCTGCTTATCTTGTGTGTGGATCTGGGCATGTGTGTGTCTCGGCATGGTCTGGTCAGAGGACAACTATAGCAGCCCAGTGACTGAACTCAGGTTACTAGGTCTGCAGCATTATCTTGCCTGCTCAAGACCCTACTTTAGAGAAAATAAAACCTAATTACGTGCTAATCTTTGGTTAAAAACTAGAACTCAAACTCAGAATGTTCTTACAAATCCCTTTGCCTCCCCCAGCTGTTGCTGGCACTGCAGACCCTTCCCACTGCTGGCAGCTTCCTCTGGTGCACCATGGGGGCAGTGAGAACAGTGCGCTCTGACAGTAAACCATGTTCCACGCAAGACTGCACAGCACGGGTGGAGGCTCCACATGCAGGAACTGGGAACCAGCAAAGGCCTGTGGCTACCCTGCACGGTTTTAACTCTGATGCCCTACACAAACGGCTGGTCTCTTTCCAGTGAGAGATTCAAAGTAAAAAGTGAAAACAAGACCCGTGACAGCACAGCTCAAATGTGGTTTCCCTACCATAAGATTTTTGAGAACTATCAGTTTTGGTGGAGGGAGTCAAGCACGCTACACAAGGAAAGGCGGGGGGGGGGGGGGGGAGAGGGGGTCTCCACTTGCAGTGGCACACAGCAGTAGGTGGCAGTATTAGTATCTTCCAGGACCCAGTACTTGTTCTGACTTTGGCCCCCTCAGTGAGGGAGCTCTGATGAGGACAGTTGGCTCAGAGGGTCTTTCATCTTGGATCCTATTATCATTCTCAGGGAAGCTGGGACACAAACAGAATCATTCAGTCCAATGACTGCTGGGCTACGTTTAGAGCCACAAGCCACACAGAGATGGCCTCTGAAGCCCCAGGGGCTCAACTCCAGCACATGCACTTCCCACATGAAAAGCAATACACATGGAGAGTTCAGATTCTCTGCAAACAATTTACTAATCATAAATCAATAAATAGGTATCAGAAGTCTTCATCAGAACTCCATGGTGAAACAGTTCGGAATGGCTCTCAGCATTGGGCCTGTATCCTTCCTCGAGGCACAAGAGGGCCTCATGGGCATTGGACGTCATCCCTTCAGCCAGGGCCTCCAGCAGATGATGGACCATGAAGCAAAGCTGCTGGTAGCCAAAGCCTACAGACACACCGAGAAGGTGCTGCTAGACAACCTGGACAAGCTGCAGGCGCTGGCGAATGCCCTTCTGGAAAAGGAAGTGATAAACTATGAGGACATTGAGGCGCTCATTGGCCCGCCGCCCCATGGGCCAAAGAAAATGATTGCACCACAGAAATGGATTGATGCTGAAAAGGAGAGACAGGCCTAAGGGGAGGAGGAGGCTCTGGCTCCCTCCCCCCCCCCCCATCCCCCAAGGCCCAGAGAATGGCTTTCCTCCATGCACCTATGGTTATCACAGAACTCACTCCTCAGTAGCTGCCATCTGCCTCTGAGATTCTCTTCACCTGAACTTGAACCTCAGCCTGTCAGGCCAGTACTTCTTATCATAATCCCTGTATAAGTCTGTCAACATCACAGTAGCCATGAACCCACATGCTTCACTTCTCACCTGATTTGTTTTCCTAATTAACTCTAAGAAGACTGAGTCATTGTGATATAAGTATGTTCCAGGTATCATCATCTCCCCACTAATGTTGGTTTCCTACTATCTACTGGGACAGGCAAAGAACTAATCTTGGCATTCCAATATAAGGACACGTTTATAAATCCATTTCCTCTGAATCCAAAACTAGAGCTTTGGGACCACAAGAACTATTCGCTCTTATACACTATTTCATCATTAGGTAGTATAACTTTGTAGAGCCAAACAACAGGTAGAAAAGTAAGCCATATGAGGAAGCACAAGCATTCATTTCCAAGCTAGTGACTTGATGTGTTTTGTGGCTGGAATGTAAAATTACCCCCATGGACCCATGTTGAGTACTTCACCTCTAGGTAGTGGAGGTATACTGGAAGTCTTTAGGCTGAGGAGAGTTAATGAAGAAAGTGAGTCACTGTGGTCAGGTTATGAGGTTCTTTTGCCTGTTCCCGTTTATCCATCCTTAATCTTTTCATATGACTTCAGCCTCCTTTTTTCATGTCTTCCTATTAGAGTGGACGTCCTACTTCTTAATTTAAAATCAAAATAAATAGTGCCTAAGTCTCTGTCTGCCAATTACTAGTAAGAGTAATGAGATATGTAATTAATATATTGAGAAAATTGTTCTCGTTAGAAAAAAATGACCCAAGAGCCTTATAATAGTGGTTTTTGATACTCCCATAGAAGAGACCATGAAGCAAATGACTGCCATACTTATCAACAGGTTCTGTCCTCCCAGAAAGGGCATTTCACATTTCAACACTCTTGATTTGACACATTTGGTAGTTGAGAAGTGCCCCACAGTACTTTCAACATGGAAGCTGCCTAGACCTGCCATCAGTTAGGTACTGTTTTTCTGGGAATCTAAGAGAACTGTCACCTACAATGTTTGCTGGAGTGTAAGCTCCAACAAGACAGTGGACAAGCTGCAAGGATTGTAGTCATAAAATGACTTATAAGAGTATGAACACAATTGTGATTAAATATTTGTGAACTTTTGATGTTATAACTCAAACTTGAATCTTCATTTGCATTCTTTTTCTCAGTGAATGTTACACTTCTTGATTTATTTCTGTGTACTAGTCAGAAGCCTTGGCACTTTTATGAATTGATTCATCTTCCCAGTATCCAAGGTGTCCCTATGCAAGGTACTTTTGCTGATTGCTCATTAAAGATCCACTTGTTTCTCTTAGCAATTTTTTTATCCTCTTCCCTGTAAGCCCCTTTATCATTATCATCTCCAGTTTATATCACTGTGGTAGTTTTCAGTCTTTTTCATTTCACTTCACATATTCCCCCACTGGGTAGTTACTGGGAAAATAGACTAAGATTTTCTCTTGTTTAAAGTCACCAATATGTTTCCAAAGGAGTCCCATTATCTAGACATCATTGCTACTTCCTTTATACTGGTTAACTCAAATGTATATCCATGTTTTTGTACAACATAGATGTCTACATTTGTCTCATAATTTCATATTCATTTTCTACTTTTCATTTCGTTTTGACTTGCCCAAAATATTGTTCCTACTTTATTTGATGAATCATTGATTCTTTTTCTTCTTTTCTTATTAGATATTTTCTTCATTTACATTTCAAATGCTATCCCCAAAGCCCCTTACACCCCCTACTGCCCTGCTTCCCAACCCAACCACTCCCACTTCCTGGCCCTGGCATTCCCCTGTATTGGGGCATATGGTCTTAGCAAGACCAAGGTCCTCTCCTCCTATTGATGGCTGGCTAGGCAACCCTCTGCTACATATGCAACTAGAGACACAGCTCTGGGGGGTACTGGTTTAGTTCATATTGTTGTTTCACCTATAGGGTTGCAGACCCCTTTAGCTCTTTGGGTACTTTCTCTAGCTCCTTCATTAGGGGCCCTGTGTTCCATCCAATAGATGACTGTGATCATCCACTTCTGTATTTTCCAGGCACTTGCATAGCCTCACAAGAGAGAGCTTTGTCAGGGTCCTGTCAGCAAAATCTTGCTGGAATATGCAATAGTGTCTGGGTTTGGTGGTTGTATGTGGGATGGATCCCTGGGTGGGGCAGTTTCTGGATGTTCCTTCCTTCTGTCTCAGCTCTGGAATCTGTTTCTGTAACTCCTTTCATTGGTATTTTGTTCCCTATTCTAAGGAGGAATGAAGTATCCACACTTTGGTCTTCCTTCTTCCTGAGTTTCACGTGTTTTGCAAATTGTATCTTGGGTATTCTAAGTTTCTGGGCTAATATTTGCTAATCAGTGAGTGCATATTATGTGTGCATATATTTTGTGATTGGGTTACCTCACTCAGGATGATATCCTCCAGATCCATCCGTTTGCCTGAGCATTTCATGAATTCATTGTATTTAATAGCTGAGTAGTACTCCATTGTGTAAATGTACCACATTTTCGGTATCCATTCCTCTGTTGATGGACATCTGGGTTCTTCCTAGCTTCTGGCTATTATAAATAAGGCTGTTATGAACATAGTGGAGCATGTGTCCTCATTAAAAGTTGGAACATCAGCCGGGCGTGGTGGCGCACGCCTTTAATCCCAGCACTTGGGAGGCAGAGGCAGGTGGATTTCTGAGTTCGAGGCCAGCCTGGTCTACAAAGTGAGTTCCAGGACAGCCAGGGCTACACAGAGAAACCCTGTCTCGAAAAACCAAAAAAAAAAAAAAAAAAAAAAGTTGGAACATCTTCTGGGTATATGCCCAGGATAGGTATTGTTGGATCTTCTGGTAGTACTATGTCCAATTTTCTGAGGAACCACCAGACTGATTTCCAGAAGTGGTTGTACCAGCTTGAAATCCCACCAACAATGGAGGAGTGTCCCTCTTTCTCCACATCCTTGCCAGCATCTGCTGTCTACTGAAATTTTTATCTTAGCCATTCTGACTGGTATGAGGTGGAATCTCAGGATTGTTTTGATTGATTCTTGAAAGATTTTTTTTTGATTTTTAATATTTTTATTACATATTTTCCTCAATTACATTTCCAATGCTATCCCAAAAGTCCCCCATAGCGCCCCCCACTTCCCTACCCACCCATTCCCATTCTTTTGGCCCTGGCATTCCCCTATATTGGGGCATATAAAGTTTGCAAGTCCAATGGGCCTCTCTTTCCAGTGATGGCCGACTAGGCCATCTTTCGATACATATGCAGCTAGAGACAAGAGCTCTGGGGTTCTGGTTAGTACATCACGTTGTTCCAACAATAGGGTTGCAGATCCCTTTAGCTCCTTGGGTACTTTCTCTAGCTTCTCCATTGGGAGCCCTGTGATACATCCAATAGCTGACTGTGAACATCCACTCCTGTGTTTGCTAGGCCCCGGCATTGTCTCACAAGAGACAGCTATATATAATGATTTGATAATATCTACTGCCATATTAGCCATTCTTTTTCCCATTTTGAGAAAATCTTGCCAGCCCTCACTTTGTTTCCTTCAAACTTGGATGAAAATCCCTGACTGTAGGAATCCCTACTTGCCCACTGTTAGTATCCTATCACAATGTCAAAGCTTGAGCAATTCCTACCTGCTTGTTGCATGAAGGAATTCATGCAATTTGTGATAGACTTCACGTGGTGGTGTTATAATAAAGAATATGAACAAAGTGCTTTCTGCAGAAAAACTCTGATGAGTGAGGAATCAAGTGGACAAAACCAAAGGACTGTTGAATCTATGAGAGACCAATTCTTTTGGCAAAAGAACTACACAAAGTTTGAATTCTGATGCTTCCTTAATGAGAAGGGTTAGCGTTGAAAACATTTTCCGTATCTTAGTTTTGCTCACTTTCCATCTGAATAAAGAAGTGGATGAACTGTGGATAAAAACTTCAGTGTGTGAGAGCTCCTAGGGTAGGATACAGAGGATGCAAAAGACGCATAAATTACCCTGGAAGGAAGAGAGTGCTGGAGGAGTCTTTTCTTATGAACAAAATGTTCAATCAGAAGGTTATGAACATGTGTGGTACTGCTGAGAAACAAACCTAAGTACACTTAGGTTGAAGTTAGGAAGTAAAGTCCATTTTTAGTAGGTTCATTAACTAAACCATTTTTTACTATCCCTGGTTTCCATGATAAAGAGTGCTGTCTCCAATCTCTCTAGAAAGATATTGGGCCAATAATATCTAGGCCATTGTAGCTACCTTATCTAGAGCCTCAATGCATGGTATCTAAATACTATGTTTAAAAGATATTCATCCTTGACTCCTTGAATGCCTATTTTGTTACATAGAAGTTCTCTTTTTATGGGTTGGGAGACTTTTTGAGTTACATTTTAGCTCTTTAATTTGAGTGCATATGTGGGACAGAGCAATGGATGTGTGTCTGTGGAGATTGGAAGAAAACTTACTGGAGTTAATTCTCTCCTACTATGTGGATACTAAGGATTGAATTTAGGTCATCTCAGATGAACTGTTGGTCCATCTCAAAGGGATAGGGATTATTAAATGTCTGTTTTTTCTTTATTAAAAGTTCATTATACAGTAAATTCTATTAACTTATTTGTGGATTAAGCTTTGGCATGTAGTATTAATAGTGTAGAATTGATCACATTTTCTGGTTTTCCTTAACTGGGCTAAAATGATTAGATTCATTGGGAAATTTTTAAAAGATATACCAAGGTTATTCATTTATATACCCTTCTTTCAGAAGTTTAATATTTTTCCCATGGAGTTTTATTTTCCACCCTATCATGTTATATTTAGCCATATACTTTAGCTTCCCACAAGCTTGGATCTTATCTCCTTTCACCATTGCACTTTATTTACCCATTATGCAATTCACCAGGATTATAATATACTTAATAAACATACATTGTGCAGAGATCAAACTATTGTTGCAAATTATTCCAGTATTTGCATGTTTTATTTCCCTTGCTTGTTTAAAAAGTTGGTCTACATAATTCCTCCAAGTACATCTTATGGGTTATGTGAGGTAATGTTTCATTCCTCTGGCTTTATGATTTGATCTAATGCTTTTTTTCCCAATTTTTTATTAGATATTTTCTTCATTTACATTTCAGATGCTATCCCAAAAGCCCCCTATACCCTCCCACTGACCTGCTCCCCAACCCACTAACTCTTGCTTCCAAGCCCTGGCATTCCCTATACTGGGGCATGTAATCATTGTAAGACCAAGGGCCTCACCTCCCAATGATGGCCAAATAGGCCATCTTCTGCTACATTTGCAGATAGAGATAAGAGCTCTGGGGGTACTGGTTAGTTCATATTGTTGTTCCTCTTATAGGTTTGCAGACCCCTTCAGCTCCTTGGGTACTTTCTTTAGCTCCACCACTGGGGGCCCTGTGTTCCATGCAGTAGATGACTGTGAGCAACCACTTCTGTATTTGCCAGGCACTGTCATAGCCTCACTAGAGACAGCTATATCAGGGTCCTGTCAGCAAAATCTTGCTTGCATATGCAATAGGGTCTGGGTTTGGTGGCTGCTTATGGAATGGATCCCCAGGTGGGGCAGTCTCTGGATGGTCCTTCCTTCCTTCTCAGCTCCAAACTTTGTCTCTGTAACTCATTCCATGGGTATTTTGTGCCCCATTCTAAGGAGGAACTTAGTAACTTCACTTTGGTCTTCATTCTTCTTGAGTTTCATGTGTTTTGCAAATTGTATCTTGGGTATTCTAAGTGTCTTGGCTAATATCCACTTATCAGTGAGTGCTTATCATGTGACTTCATTTGTAATTGGGTTACCTCACTCAGGATGATACCCTCCAGATCCATCCATTTGCATAAGAATTTCATAAATTCATTGTTTTCAATAGCTGAGTAGTACTCCATTGTGTAAATGTTCCACATTTTCTGTATCCATTCCTCTGTTGAGGGATATCTGGGTTCTTTCCAGCTTCTGGCTATTATAAGTAAGGCTGCTATGAACATAGTGGAGCATGTGTCCTCATTACAAGTTGGAACATTTTCTGTTGTAACTTGTAATACCTCTTGGAGAGGTATTACAGTATCCTCTGTTAGCACTATGTCAAAATTTCTGAGGAGCCTCCAGACTGATTTCCAAAATAGTTGTACCAGTTTGCAATCCCACCAGAAATGGAGGAGTGTTCCTCTTTCACCACAACCTCGCCATCATCTGCTGTCACCTGAATTTTTTTCCTAGCCATTCTTACTAGTGTGAGGTGGAATCTCAGGGTTCTTTTGATTTGAATTTCCCTGATTATGGATGTTGAATATTTTTTCAGATGCTTCTTAGCCTTTTGGTAATCTCAGATGAGAATTCTTGGTTTAGCTCTGTGCCCCATTTTTAATAGGGTTATTTGATTTTTTCTTGAGTCCAGCTTCCTGACTTCTTTGTATATATTGGATATTAGTCTGCTATGTGTTTTAGGATTGGTTATGATCATTTTCCAATCTGTTGTAAGTCTTTTTGTTTTATTGATAGTGTCTTTTTGTCTTACAGAAGCTTTGCAATTTTATGAAGTCCCATTTGTCAATTCTCAATCTTACAGCACAAGCCTAATTGGTGTTCTGTTCAGGAATTTTTCCCCTGTGCCCATATCTTCAAGGCTTTTCCCTACTTTCTCCTCTATAAGTTTTAGTATCTATGGTTTTATGCGGAGTTTCTTGATCCACTTAGACTTGAGCTTTGTACAAGGAGATAAGAATGGATTAATTCGCATTCTTCTACATGGTAATTGCCAGTTGAGACAGCACCATTTATTGAAAATGCTGTCTTTTTTCACTGGATTGTTTTAGCTCCTTTGTCAAAGATCAAGTGACCATAGGTGTGTGGGTTAAATTTTGGATCTTCAATTTTATTCCATTGATCTATTTGTCGCTGTACCAGTACCATGCAGATTTTTATCACAATTTCTCTGTTCTACAACTTGATATCAGACATGGTGATTCCACCAGAGGTTCTTTTATTGTTGAGAATAGTTTTTGCTATTCTAGGTTTTTTGTTATAACAGATGAATTTGCAAATTACCCTTTCTAACTCAGTGAAGAATTGAGTTGGAACTTTGATAAGGATTGCATTGAATCTGTAGATTGCTTTTGGCAGGATAGCCATTTTTACAATGTTGATCCTGCCAATCCATGAGCATGGGAGATCTTTCCATCTTCTGAGATCTTTAATTTCTTTCTTCAGAGACTTGAAGTTTTTAATACACAGATCTTTCACTTCCTTAGTTAGAGTCACGCCAAGATATTTTATATTATTTGTGACTATTGAGAAGGGTGTTGTTTCCCTAATTTCTTTCTCAGCCTGTTTATTCTTTGTGTAGAGAAAGGCCATTGATTTGTTTGAGTTAATTTTATATCCAGCTACTTCACCGAAGCTGTTTATCAGGCTTAGGAGTTCTCTGGTGGAATTTTTAGGGTCACTTATATATACTATCATATCATCTGCAAAAAGTGATATTTTGACTTCTTCCTTTCTTCCTTCCTTCCAATTTTATCTCCTTGATCTCCTTTCGTTGTCGAATTGCTCTGGCTAGGACTTCAAGTACAATGTTGAATAGGTATGGAGAAAGTGGGCAGCCTTGTCTAGTCCCTGATTTTAGTGGGACTATTCTCTCTATTTAGTTAGATGTTGGCTACTGGTTTGGTGTATATTGTTTTTATTATGTTTAGGTATGGGCCTTGAATTCCTGGTCTTTCCAAGACTTTTATCATGAATGGGTGTTGGATTTTGTCAAATGCTTTCTCCTCGTCTAAGGAGATGATCATGTGGTTTTGGTCTTTGAGTTTGTTTATATAGTGGATTATGCTGATGGATTTCCCTATATTTAAACCATCCCTGCATCCCTGGGATGAAGCCTACTTGATCATGATAGATGATTGTTTTGATGTGTTCTTGGATATGATTTGCTAAAATTTTATTGAGTATTTTTGCATCAATATTCATAAGGGAAATTGGTCTGAAGTTCTCTTTCTTTGTTGGATCCCTATGAGGTTTAGGTATCAAAGTAATTGTGGCTTTGTAGAATGAATTGGGTAGAGTATCTTCTGTTTATATTTTGTGGAACATTTTGAAGAGAATTTGAATCAGGTCTTTTTTGAAGGTCTGATAGAACTCCGCACATCTGATACTGTTTTGTTTTGTTTTGTTTTGTTTTGTTTTGATTTGATTTGATTTGATTTGGTTGGGAGACTATTAATGACTGCTTCTATTTCTTTAAGGGAAACGGGACTGTTTAGATCGTTAATCTGATCCAGATTTAATTTTGGTACCAGGTATTTGTCTAGGAAATTGTCCATTTCATCCAGGTTTTCCAGTTTTGATGAGTATAGCCTTTTGTAGTAGGATCTGATGATGTTTTGGATTTCCTCAGGATCTGTTGTTATGTCTCCCTCTTCATTTCTGATTTTGTTAATTAGGATACTATCCCTGTGCCCTCTAGTTAGTTTGGTTAAGGGTTTGGCTGTCTTGCTGATTTTCTCAAAGAACCAGCTCCTGGTTTGGTTAATTCTTTGTATAGTTCTTTTTGTTTCCACTTGGTTGATTTCAGCCCTCAGTTTGATTATTTCCTGCTGTCTACTCCTCTTGGGTGAATTTGCTTCCTTTTGTTTTAGGGTTTCTAGATGTGCTGTCAAGCTGCTGGTGTATGCTCTCTCTAGTTTCTTTTTTGGCAGCATTCAGAGCTATGAGTTTTCCTCTTAGGAATGCTTTCATTGTGTCCCATATGTTTGGGTATGTTGTGGCTTCATTTTCATTAAATTCTAAAAAGTCTTTAATCTCTTTCTTTATTTCTTCCTTGACCAAATTATCATAAGTAGAGTGTTATTCACCTTCCACGTGAATGTTGGCTTTCTCTTACTTATGTTGTTATTGAACATCAGCCTTAGTGCATGGTGATCTGATAGGGTGCATGGGAAAATTTCAATATTTTTTTTATCTGTTGAGGCCTGTTTTGTGACCACTTATATGGTCAATTTTGGAAAAGATGCCATGATGTGCTGAGAAGAAGGTATATCCTTTTGTTTTAGGATAAAATATTCTGTAGATATTTGTTAAATCTATTTGTTTCATAACTTCTGTTAGTTTCAATGTGTCTCTGTTTAGTTTCTTTTTTCAGGATCTGTCCATAGATGAGAGTGGGGTGTTGAAGTTTCCCACTATTTTTGTGTGAAGTGTAATGTATGCTTTGAGCTTTACTAGAGTTTCCTTAATGAATCTGGTTGCCCTTGCATTTGGAGCATAGATATTCAGAATTGAGAGTTCATCTTGGAAGATTTTAACTTTGATAAATATGAAGTGCCCCTCCTTGTCTTTTTTGATAACTTTGGATTGAAAGTCTCTTTTATTCGATATTAGAATGGCTACTCCAGTTTGTTTCTTGAGATCATTTGCCTGGAAAATTGTTTTCGAGCCTTTTGCTCTGAGGTAGTTTCTCTCTTTGTCCCTGAGGTAGGTTTCCTGTATGCAGCAAAAAGTTGTGTTCTGTTTATGTATCCAGTCTGTTAGTCCATATCTTTTTATTGGGGAATTGAGTCCATTGATATTAAGAGATAATAAGGAAAAGTCATTGAGACTTCCTGTTATTTTTGTTGTTAGAGTTGGAATTCTGTTCTTTCGACTATCTTCTTTTAGGTTTATGGAAGGATTACTTTCTTGCTTTTGTAGGGCATAATTTCCCTCCTTTTGTTGGAGTTTTCCCTTTATTATCCTTTGAAGGGCTGGATTCGTTAAAGATATTATGTGAATTTGGTTTTGTCATGGAATACTTTGTTTCCTCTAGCTATGGTAATTGAGAGTTTTGCTGAGTATAGTGGCCTGGGCTGGAATTTGTGTTCTCTTAGGATCTGTATAACATCTCTCCAGGTTCTTCTGACTTTCATAGTCTCTGGTGAGAAGTCTGGTCTAATTCTAATAAGTCAGCCTTTATATGTTACTTGACCTTTTTCCCTTACTGCTTTTAATATTGTATCCTTACTTAGCACATTTTTTGTTTTGATTTTATGTGTGGAGTGGAATTTCTTTTCTGGTCCAATCTATTTGGAGTTGTGTAGGCTTCTTGTATGTTCAGGTCTATCTGTTTCTTTAGGTTAGGGAAGTTTTCTTCTATAATTTTGTTGAAGATATTTACTGGCCCTTTAAGTTGAAAATCTTCATACTCATCTATACCAGTTTTCTGTTGTTTTGGTCTTCTCATTGTGTTCTGGATTTCCTGGATATTTTGAGTTAGGGTCTTTTTGGATTTTGCATTTTCTTTGATTAGTGTGTCTATGTTTTCTATTTAATCTTCTGGATCTGAGATTCTCTCTTCCATCTCTTGCATTATGTTGCTGATGCTGGCATCTATGGTTCCTGATTCCTTTCCTAGGGTTTCTATCTCCAGCGTTGTCTCCCTTTGGTTTTTCTTATTGTTTCTACATCCATTTTTATAACTTGGATGGTTTTGTTCAATTCCATCACCTGTTTGGTTGTTTTTACCTGTAATTTTTAAGGGATTTTTGTGTTTCCTCTTTCCTGTCTTCTACCTGTTTAGCAGTGTTTTCCTGCTATTTTTTGAAGAATTTTTGTGCTTCCTCTTTAATGGTTTCTAACTCTTTAGCAGTATTGTCATATATTTCTTTAAGAGAGTTATTGATGCCCTTCTTAAAATCTTTTACCAGCATCATGAGATATGATTTCAATCTGAATATTGCTTTTTGGGTATGTTGGGGTATCATGGACTTGATGTGGTGGGTGTACTGAGTGGTCTTGGTTTCTTACAAAAGATTCAAAAGATTCTTACATTTGCCTTTCGCCATGTGGTAATATCTGGTGTTAGATGTTCTAGCAGTCTCTATCTGGAGCTTGTTCCTCCTGTGATTCTTTAGCCTCAGTCAGCACTCTTGGGAGTCCAACTCTCTCCTGAGTCCCAGTGGTCAGAGTACTCCCTGTAGGCAAGCTCTCCTCTTGCAGGGAAGGTGCACAGAGGTCTGGATCTCAGATCCACCTTTTGGCTGAAGAAGAAGACCTGAAGGGACCATGTCCAATAAGCACTGTTGCTTCTGTAGCCCATTACTTTCCTGTGCATACTGGTCTCTGAGAGACCTGGTATACAAGATGGTGCTCTCACCTGAGTCCCAGGGTCAGAGCTCTCCCTGGAGGACGACTCACCTCTTTCAGGGAAGGTGCCCAGAGGTCTGGGTTTCAGCTCTGCCTCCTGGCTGAGGATGAAGGCCCGAAAGGACCCTGTCTAAAAAGCTCTGCTGCTTCTGCGGCCCATGTGCTTTTCTGTGTGTACTGGTCTCTGAGAGACCAGGGATACAAGATGGTGCTCTCACCTGAGTCCTAGGGTCAGAGCCTTCTCTGGAGGCCAACTCTACTCAGTACCACTAAAATTCTGCATGTGCTAGGGCACCTGAGGCATGGAAAGTCCTCTGGGGATCTTGGGACCATCTGCTGAGTTCATGCCTAAGGTGGTATGGGGCAGGCATCAACCAGAAAGAACCCCAGCTGCTGGTCAGGCAGGTTTTCTTTGACCCTGTTTCTGCTGGCCTAAGACCCTCTGAGTGTTTTGGAACAGATGATGTATTCCACTCAGCAGTGATCCCAAGATCCTGGGTGTGATAGGGTGCCTGTGGCATGGAGAGTCCTCTGGGGACCTTGGAACCATTCTCTGAGGTATAGGGCTGATGCTTATAGGAATGACGATCTAATGCTTTTGGATTGAATATTTTGTTTGACACATAACTCTTGACCTATGGATTTTAAAACATTTTTTTCACTTTGCATTTGACATTCTATTTTATTTTCTTTTCTTTTTTTAATTGGGTATTTATTTCATTTACATGTCCAATGCTACCCCAAAAGTCCCCGACTTGATCCCCCACCCATTCCCCCACCTACCCACTCCCACTTCTTGGCCCTGACTTCCCCTGTACTGAGGCATATAAAGTTTGCACAACCAATGGGCCTCTCTTTCCACTGATGGCTGACAAGGCCATCTTCTGATTCATATGCAGCTAGAGACATGAGCTCTTGGGGGTAGAGGGTACTGGTTAGTTCATATTGTTGTTTCACCTATAGGATTGCGGATCCCTTTAGCTCCTTGGGTACTTTCTCTAGCTCCTCCATTGGGGGGCCTGTGATCCATCCAATAGCTAACTGTGAGCATCCACTTCTTTGTTTGCTAGGAATATATGGGTTCAGGGGGAAATTCCTGAAGAGAACAGCAATGGCTTGTGCTGTAAGATCGAGAATTGACAAATGGGACCTCAAAAATTGCAAAGCTTCTTCAAGGCAAAAGACACCATCAATAAGAAAAAAAGACCACCAACAGATTGGGAAAGGATCTTTATCTATCCTAAATCAGATAGGGGACTAATATCCAATATATATAAAGAACTCAAGAAGGTGGACTTCAAAAAATCAAATAACCCCATTAAAAATGGGGCTCAGATCTAAACAAAGAATTCTCACCTGAGGAACACAGAATGGCTGAGAAGCACCTGAAAACATGTTTAACATCCTTAATCATCAGGGAAATGCAAATCAAAACAACCCTGAGATTCCACCTCACACCAGTCAGAATGGCTAAGATCAAAAATTCAGGTGACAGCAGATGCTGGCAAGAATGTGGAGAAAGAGGAACACTCCTCCATTGTTGGTGGGATTGCAAGCTTGTACAACCACTCTGGAAATCAGTCTGGCAGTTCCTCAGAAAACTGGAAAATCCTGCAATACCTCTCCTGGGCATATATCCAGAAAATTTTCCCACCAGTAAGAAGGACATATGCTCCACTATGTTCATAGCAGACTTATTTATAATAGCCAGAAGCTTTAAAGAACACAGATGCCCCTCAACAGAGGAATGGATACAGAAAATGTGGTACATTTACACAATGGAGTACTACTCAGCTATTAAAAAGAATAAATTTATGAAATTTCTAGGAAAATGGATGGACCTGGAGGACATCATCCTGAGTGAGGTAACCAAATCACAAAGGAACTCACACAATATGTATTCACTGATAAGTGGATATTAGCTCAGAAACTTAGAATTCCCAAGATATAAGATACAATTTGCTAAATGCATGAAACTCAAGAAGAACAAAGACCAAAGTGTGGACACTTTGCCCCTTCTTAGAATTGGGAACAAAATACCCCTGGAAGTTGTTACAGAGACAAAGTTTGGAGCTGAGACAAAAGGATGGACCATCTAGAGACTGCCATATCCGGGGATCCATCCCATAATCAGCTTCCAAACACTGACACCATTGCATACCCTAGCAAGATTTTAAAACAATTTTAACCTAGAATAATTTTGGATAAGATGTGGACTTAGATTACTATTTGTTCAAAAACTTTGTACTTACAAAGAACTGCTTATCTTTAATACATATGTGAATACATTACCAATTCTTTCAGTTTGTTGGTCAGGAATAAAAATATAAAGATGGGGCACCACACAAAAATATGCTGAAGCTTATGCAAGCTTATATGAAAAATATGCAATATTTTTAACATGGGTCTATGTTTTCTTTTTTTCTTGTCTCATTCTTCACTTCCAGAAAAAGCTTTATCAAAGTGAAGATCTGTCATGCTTTAAAGGAACTTCTTTGAAAGCATCAAAACAACTGACTTTATAACAAATTGACAGGATATATTAGTATTTGGATTTCAAAGTGCCTTTTACCTTGAGCGATAGCTGGATATATTGGTAAGCTTTTTAAGAGACTATGCCGGGGCCTAGCAAACACAGAAGTGGATGCTCACAGTCAGCTATTGGTTGGAACACAGGGCCCCCAATGGAGGAGCTGGAGGAAGTACCCAGGGAGCTTGAGGGATCTGCAACACTATAGGTGGAACAACAATATGAACTAACCAGTATCCCCCGGAGCTTGTGTCTCTAAGCTGCATATGTATCAGAATATGGCCTGGTCGGCCATAAGTGGAAAGAGAGGCCCATTGGTCTTGCAGACCTTATATGCCTCAGTACAGGGAACGCCAGAGTGAAGAGGTGGGAGTGTGGGGGGGAGTGGGTGTGGGAGGGTGTGGGGGACTTTTTGGATAACATTGGAAATGTAAATGAAATAAATACCTAATAATAAAAAATTTTCTGGGGAAAAAAAAAAAGAGAACACCATTCATTTTTCTTTTTTTTTTTTTTTTTTATAATTTAAGACTGTTTTAATATAGTTTCAAGACTGGGAAAAATTCAAAGAATCAACACTTATGATACATATGACACATCCTTCAGTTCCAAGGAGCTAAATGTAACTTTTAGTATGGCTTTATACTCTTACAACCATTATTTCTTTTTTTTAAAATTTTTAATATTTTTTATTACATATTTTCCTCAATTACATTTCCAATGCTATCCCAAAAGTCCCCCATAGCGCCCCCACTTCCCTACCCACCCATTCCCATTCTTTTGGCCCTGGCATTCCCCTATATTGGGGCATATAAAGTTTGCAAGTCCAATGGGCCTCTCTTTCCAGTGATGGCCGAATAGGCCATCTTTCGATACATATGCAGCTAGAGACAAGAGCTCCGGGGTACTGGTTAGTTCATAATGTTGTTCCAACTATAGGGTTGCAGATCCCTTTAGCTCCTTGGGTACTTTCTCTAGCTTCTCGATTGGGAGCCCTGTGATACATTTTTCTAAATGCTGGAACTATAGTGTGTTAGCACAGTACACTTAAACCTCAATAACAAATCCATAATCTTCATATTTTAAATGAATGAAGTATCTCCTTATTCTTCAAACCTATATATCACTTCTACATAAGAAGAATAGACATGTTTGCTACCACTAGTGGTGGAGTGGAGAAGAGTGAAAACAAGGGAGAATTAGACAACCAAATGACTTCAGAAAAAGGGCTGAGCTACTTGTAGACTTTTAGGATCATTAGAAGCTATGGAATATACAAAAACCATTCTTCAAACATCTCATGATAGTTATTTCATTCTTTTGTTCAAAATGAAGACTCAACATATAGGTAGCTTGACTGTTATTTCATTTTTAGAAGTACTTCTCAATGGACACGAGTATTTCTTTAATGTAGAAGATCAGGGTACTTTTGTTTTTGTCTCCTACGATCTGTAAATTCAAATCATTCAAGATGTGTTTTGTCATAGGTTGTAAAATCGGTTTTCAAATACAGGATTAGACTTACACCTTCCTTTAAATTTCTTGTAGTGTTTGAAATTGTGATCCATTCACATTTCTTTCCTCTTCATTTTCTTTCTCCAAACTTTTTCAAATACAGTCCTTCCTGACTTTCTAATACATGAGCTATTTTTCAATAATTGTTGTTAAATGAATATGTTGAAGTATGCAAATATTTATGCTTTTCCTTAATTTATCAATAAAACTTGTTCAGTCTGTATGATTTTACTTGTATATATGTATATATACATATATATATATATTTTTTGGGGGGGAACTGACCTTTTGGTAATGTAGAACCATTTGATGATCCTTCAAAGGAGGTGGAGTGACTATTCAAAACAACTTGTAGATTTTGGCATTGTAGATAGAATGACATAGATCAACAGAACAACCAACAACAAAAAAGAAATACTGGAGGGTGTATACAGCAAAAGGAACCTTCATTCACTGTGCAGGGATTACAAATTGGTATTGCTCTGGAAATCAATGTGAAACTTTCTTAGAAAGCAAAAGCTGAATCTACCATATGACTTAACTCTCCTACTCTCTGGCACATGACCATATGACTCAATATCCTACTCCACTGATACTTGCTCAGTCAAGCCTGCTGCTGATTTATGTACAATGGCTTAGAATTGGAAACAACCTAACTGTTCTGAAGTCTGAGAATGAATAGGCTTTCCGTTTAATGAACATTTATCAAGGTGCTGTGAAGACAAATATTAAACATAACTAGATGTTAAGGTGTGCTTCTCTTGGGACCTTTGAGAGTTTATGTTAGGTTGAGGGTCAGCTGTGAATAAAACTTATGGGAAGTGGTTGATCTCCTTTTTATAAAATCTTTTCTGATTTCTTGCATCCATGCCCTGTATACATGATCATGGAATACTCATTCTTTAACTCTTGTGCAGAAGGAAGACCAGAGCTTTAAGGAGAAAGAAAAGTCTCTCTGGATACCTGGGTGCAGAAAAATAATAAGAAAAAAAAAAGGGGGGGGGGTAATGCTGCCAGGAAAGGAAAGTAGATTTTCCTGAACTCCTTGGTCACTCTGATTGATCACTTGGATATAATGAACAGTTAAGCCACCTAGAAAAGTTCTGTCTGTGTAAGTCCTAAAGGCAGAAATGGCCTGCTTCATTAAATGCAACACAATGCTCTCTGACTAGTGTGTCAAAATAGAAAAGTAATTGCTAGCCTTATTATCTTAAGCTGCATATGCTATGACCTGAAAGTCAGTTAGTAACAAGAACTGTTTCCTTAAAGGGGTGAGTGTAATTTCCTGAAAAATTAACATATATCAAGTGAATAAATTACCACCAAAAGACAAATACGATTTATTTTTAAATAATGGATATTTTAAAAGGGCTAAATATAATTTATTGTGTGAGAAGCTGGGTTGATCTACCCTGAGATAAGCTTCTTACTCCTGTCTCAATATCTTGCCCCTGAACAATTTGTGCAGGGACAGTGAATGTATAAAAATGTAATGGATCGTTTATCTAAAAATAATTCAGAATTATGTATAATTTTCTCAATTAAAAGAACATTTATTGCATATAAAATATACTCAGTATAGTTAGACCTTGTTTAAAGTAATGCATCGTCTCTACTGTATATATCAGAGCAGTATATGTTTAGAGAGTACTTAAATGACTAATGTTCCCTAAGTTTAATTCCTTCAGAAATACGGCAAAATCATCTTTATAATCAATTACCTGACATTTTGAGAAGAAAATAACTGTTACTGTTTGTGAAATTACTATCTACATGTATTTAATTGTTCAGACTTTCATGTACTATAATATGATTATATTTCATACATATCTACTATTTGATAATTCCAGAAGCCTGTCAGACTTTTATTATTTTGATTGAATTGGTAACTAGAGCACAAATCACCAGTTGGTAAACACTTACAAAGATCTTCTTGCAACAGATATTAATAGATGCTTGCCAATTTATGAATCAAAACATTTTCACTTCCTCAATAAGGTTAAAGTAAAAAAGGCAAGAACAAACATCTGACATGGTACACTACTCCAGGCTTTAAGCAATGTCATGACAATAACTTTAATTAAAGCTGCCATCACTTTGACCCGATTAGACAGAGAAGAGTGGTACTCCTCCTTTTTGCCTACGTTAGGATGGTAAGTAGCTGATGATCCATAATACCTTTTGACAGCCTCCTTAATTATAACCTAGCTGAATGCATTTTCTTAGAGTGGGATTTTTTTTTAAACAAAGGAAGAGGAAATTGTAGTGAAAGCTGTCAGAATATTTTTGAATATTGCTAATGACTGCATCCAATAACTCAGAAATCTTAACTTTCTTGAGCTTTTTCCTGTATTTTTACAATATGCTGAGCATGTTTCCACAGTTGCATAAGAGCATTTGCCTAAGAACATCTGACTAACCTATGTAGGTCAAAGTAATGGCCAAATTTTCCCCAAGAGTACTGTTTCTGCTTAATATTTCTTGATTTGATAAAAATGAAAACAAAATGCCCCTCCTCTCCAAGTTCATGAGTTTAGAATTCTTGCATCATGCTTTTGACATATTGGTACCAGTATGTATATTCTGTACATTTTGTAGTCTGACACCCTTCAGCATATGAGGTTTGTACCGTGTAGTGTGATTTCCAATGTATTATATTATTGCATATAATTTCCAGGTTAGGTATACTCTATAGAATTTTGCCTCTGTTTCTCATTTTTAATATATACATATTAAACATAATGAATACATCAAAAGTAGTATCATACATAATGTTGGGGTTATTTTAAACTGCTGATTACACTCCAGGTAAGTATGTATACGAATGCCTTGGTCATGATTTTCTTTCCTGGACAGTGCTTTCTAAACACAGATGATTTAGATGAAGTTGAAAACACTGACAAGTCCAAGTTCCAAGTCTAAGCTGTCATCCAAAAGACTTAGAAACAATTCTTTCTCTCAATTATGAAAGTATTCTATACAACTGAAGGCCAATAAAGCTTTAGTAGTTTTAGTTCATAAACTATATTTTCATTAACTGTCAATATAAATGATGAGTTAAAATGCTTATCATTAATGAGTCTAGCTTCCCAAGACATTATTTAAGAGAAGCAAACTAGAAATCGATGAACAATTATACATGGACTATTATGGGCATGTCTCTTGCCTGATCATATTGGGCATGAAAATTTTCTTTTATTTTCCAAATTATACTAAAAAGATAGAACTGAGCAGTCATTTAGAAAGTGCTAAGTGCCTATACTATCTTTGTAGCTTGTCTTGAAGTAGCAGAATACCTAACAAATTTAATTTAAGGAAGGAAAGATTTATTGTGGCTTACAATTTGAGAGTATAGTCCATCACCAGAAGATCTGGTCCCATTTTTATCCATGGTCAGTGTTTTAGTCAGGGTTTCTATTCCTGCACAAACATCAGGACCAAGAAGCAAGTTGGGGAAGCAAAGGGTTTATTCAGCTTACACTTCCATACTGCTGTTCATCACCAAGGAAGTCAAGACTGGAACTCAAGCAGGTCAGAAAGCAGGAGCTGATGCAGAAGTCATGGAGGGGTGTTCTTTACTGGCTTGCTTCCCCTGGCTTGCTCAGCATGCTCTCTTATAGAATCCAAGACTACCAGCCCAGGGATGGCATCACCCACAAGGGGACCTCCACCCTTCATCCCTAATTGAGAAAATGCCTTGCAGCTAGATCTCATGGAGGCATTTCCTCAACTGAAGCTCACAACTTCTGTTCCAATCCAATTGCACGGGACCTGAGGCAGCATTAGGGAAGCAGGAAACCTGGCCTGACCAGGGTCACAAGTCCCTTCAGATCGGCGCCAGCACTGGGTCACCTGGGCACAGACTCGGCGGACACCCCCAAGGTCCCTAGAGGACAGCTTCTGAGACAGACCTTGTTTTGGGCTTCAGACATCTGGGCACTTTCCCTTCCAGAGGAGAGGTGTCCGCCCTGCCCAGGAGGGCTTTGCTGGAGCACCTGGGGAAGCCATCTTGGTTCCCGAATCCCTCCAAGACTAGTCTGTGCAGGTGAGAGTGTGGACTACAGAATCTAACAGCTTCTGTGACAGGCCGAAGCAACACAGCTTCTGGGACAGATTCTGTTTCGGGCCTTCATCTTCTGCCAGGAGGGAGGTCCGAATGCCAGATATCTGTGCACCTTCCCTATAAGAGGAGAGCTTGCCTGCAGAGAGTGCTCTAACCACTGAAACTCAGAGGAGAGAGCTAGTCTCCCAGGTCTGCTGATAGAGGCTAATAGAATCACGAGAGGAGCAATCTCTAACCAGAGACAACTATAAAAACTGCTGTGAGTTTTCAATAAAGGTAAATGCTAATAACAAGTCTAAAAAAATTCGAGTACTTCACAGGAGAAATGAAGAAGATATTTATCTTAAATTTTTATTTAAAAATGTCTGTTCCTTCTAATTGATAAAGCACAATTACAATTTGAGATATACTGTGGTGTTTTGACATGTATGCACAATGTGAAATAATTAAATCAAGATAATTAACATATCACCTTATTTTCGAACCAGATGTTTTCACTGAAATTTTGAATTTACTTTTATTTACTTTAGAATACCTAATATATTATCATTGATTATAGTTACCCTTTCTGAAGTGAATCTTAGTCTTATTTCTTTGTTCTTTCTGAAGCTTTGTACAGTTCCTTAGCATAACAGCTTCTCTTTTTGCAGGCTCTTATAGAACTCTATCGTCTACTTCCATGATGTTTTGAGATAACACACGTAATTAAGAGCACCACATGTGTATCTTTCTGTGTATGACATATTACTTAGAAAAAAAATCTTCTTCATGTTCTCCAATAAAGCAACAAAGAACAGATTCACTTCTTCCCAGTTTGGAAGATAATGTCATGTTGCCACATCTTTTATGTCAATTTATTCGCTCCCTGGTTTCCCTAATAGTTCCACTTCTTTCCCTGCTTAAGTTTGTCTGACCCCAGCTTTCTGCTTTATTACTTTTGTTTTTGTTTTTGTTTTCCTTTCCCCTTACTGAGGCATCTCCACTGAACAAGTCCATTTATAGGCTTCTGACTTTGACTTGTGCTCCAAATTAAATACAAAAACAAAATATGTGAACTAGGGTAATGTACAAGAGAAAGTAAAAACCACGTTCACTTTGAGCCTGAATTGCTTACATTATTGCATTTTTTTCCCGATACCAAATGATCACATGAGTGATTAAACTGCTGCTGTCTTTCCAGTTCCTCTTGGAATATCTTAAACTTTTCATTACAGATGCCATTTGTTTCATTGTTTAGAATTGGTTGCTGTTATTTGTGGGGAGGTTGGTGAAGGTGGCTATTTTTAGGGGATTTGCTTCCTTGTTCTTTTGTTTTGTTTCTAGTTTGTCATTCATATATTGAATTTTTGTGTGTTAATTTTGTATTCTAACAGCTTAGGGTCTAACTAAGTTGCTTTTGATCATTCATGAAAGTATACATTGATCTTTGGGGGAAATCACTAATGTCAGTCATTGAATTCTTCCATCTTACATTGTATCATTTGGTTGTTTTTCTTTATAATCCTCTTAGCTGCTGTCTCCTAAGATACCTGGCATAAAGAGAGGCAGGAGTGGACTATTGGTGATCCTTCCCATTATTTACAAATGTTTTCCTTTCACAGGTATTACAATACTAACCTATCGAGTGTTGTACAGATCATAAGGAGCAACTGCTCCCTATAGGAATAAACATGCTATAATAACACGCTACCTATAGGAATAAACAAAAATCAGTTTACACAGGGTGCAAATATAGGCATACCGGTGAAGTTCTTAGGAACTTGGGGTGGTTGTATCAGAAACACAGTGAAGTTAATGAGAAAACTTCCAACAGTCTGCACTTGTACATGGTAAAACACTGGTTAGTGAGTTTTAATTAAGGTGTCTGGTGTGTATGCAAAGATGATTCCAGAAGCTATAAGGATATTAAATAAATATCAATAACAGGGGTGGTTCTTTTCTGATGAGTTGTGTCTAGGAAAATCCACGAAGCTTGCAACCTACTTGTTGTCATACCTACTTTTTGTTGAGAATTACACGCTAAGATACTATTGCTAAATTGCTGGATACTTGATTCTATGCCATGGACAAAACATGCTGGAATTTAACAGAAAGCTTTCATTCTACTGCTGACTATCATAATACTGAAAGGATGCAGGAGGACCACTTTCAACAACAGTACTACTATTCAGGTGTGGATCCTGGTAGCCACACACACAAACAACATGCCATCAATCAAGCACCTGCTAGAGTTATAGTGACATGATTGTAATGGGTGCAAACAACTGCTCGCTGAATGAATTTAAGGCTGGTTCCAGAGGAGGGAATGTATACCTGGTACTGTTAGCCCAGTCGAAAGCAGAAGGCTGAGGAGGTCAAAGAGTCACATAGAAAAATAAAACCCAAACCAAAACAACTGTTTTGTTAAATGGGCATGATATGCCTGTCAAATTTTCCTTTAAATATTTACTTTTATGCCAGTATATTATTTCTATGGCCACACTTTATTAAAGTAACTTCTTCACTGCCTTTCAGTCAAAGTACTGAAAAGTATTTGACTATTGTATGATCAGCATTGAATGAAGATAGTATTGCCTCGTCTCCTTAGGGCTATCACAGAAAAGGGATAGGAAATAGAAGAGAGAGGGAAATGATGTAAGATCCAGAGGAAGGAATAATGTTGAGAATGCTATTCTACAACAGAACTTGCCCATTGCTGATTTAAACCCGAGACAGCTGATTTTGCCTGCATTAGACCTGTATAGTATTGGACCCAGTAATTTTCTGCCATAGAGTAGAAAGGTTCTCATGAGGCCCTGCTGTTCCCAAATGATCTGTAAGTTCTCTTGATAGCTAACAGGTCAAGGGTGAAGGTTCTCCAGTGATATAGATTGTTATAAACTATTCATAAGTTATCCTAATTAAACTCATTAGTTCATCAAATTGCACTTGGGAAGAATCACATATTTGTTTCTGTCATTGATTCCCTATCTGATTTGAATAGATATTTATTTAAATCTTTAAGTATTTTCAAAAAGTTCACTCAGCAAAGACTGTACACATTTTTATAACAAAATAAAGCAAACAAAACAAAGCAAAACAAAAAATAAGAAACAATGACAAGTACTTTGGGCACAACAAAGCATAGAGGGACACTGATAGCACATAGTGAATTTTTTTTCAATTGTTTTTTTTTATATATTTAAGCTTTTTTTTTAAATGTAAAGATTTATTTATTTTTATTTATATGAGTACACTGTAGCTGTCAGTCACACCAGAAGAGGGCATCAGATCCCATTACAGATGGCTGTGGGCCACCATGTGGTTGCTGGGAATTGAACTCAGGACCTCTGGAAAAGCAGCCAGTGCTCTTATCCACTGAGCCATCTCTCCAGCTCACATATAGTGAATTTTACACATTTTTTTTAGGGAAGTAGGAGAATCTTTACCAAAAAATCAATATTTGGAAACTATATAGATCTTTGTATCTGAGTGACAGTTGCCAGTAAATACACAGAACAATGGACCAGATGAATATAATCATGACAAGAATGGAGAGAGTTATTTTGTTTTTATACTGGGAATTGTACACAATAAAATTCAGCAAGACAGATCAGTAGATGGTATAAGTGTTTCCCAAAGCCTTAACATATTGTCCATGCAATACACAAACACATCTGTCCTAAGTAAAGGATTTGATGTGGCAGGATTATTTCTAATGTGTTCTTTCTTTCTTTGTTTTCAGCAATGTCTGCCAGGCTGGAATGTGGGATATACATGATGGAGTCGACACCATATTGTGTCTTTTTAGTTTTTTCCTTCTGGCAAATAAGATTGATTTTTTTTTTTAAGAAAGTCTCAGATTGTACCATCTTTTAATAAATGCACTGTGGATGCTACTTAAAACCAAAATGAATGCTGAAATAGAAAAGGAAGTAGTCTCAGACAGTCCCCTAAAATGCAGGCTTTTAGTAAATGTTGAGAAAATATGGGGAAAATGATTAATCTGTATAGTTACATTATCTCATCACACCATAATATGATCTTTAATAAATGTTCACTCTACAATAACTGGGTGGCATGTAAAAGAGACATATCAACTGGTAAATATGGTATATAAATGTACTCAATGATTTTTTTATTGAAATACTGAAGGACAAAATTTTTAATAAAATATACAAAATGTGTTTTGAAGTTGAGATTAATATTCAGACCCATTTTCTTTTGTTTATTAAGTGTAAATTTGATCCAATATTTGAACACTAATATTTGAAAGTATTTATGTATCAAGGATCAATTGTGTGTAGAAAGAATTTACTGAAAACTTAGTATATATCCAGTTTTGTGCCAGAAATCATAAACTTGGAGACTCTTCTCTGATCTCTCTGACACAATGCTAGGAGATGAACCTATAAACAGAAATTTATACCTGGGCAGTAAGAACCCAGTGAATCATGAAGTAGTACATTGTAGGCTTTGCATTATGAATGATAGCTATAAGGATCAGACGATACTTGATTTGTTTGAGCATTACAAAACAAGACATACCCTTCATAAGCGTCTAAGAATGAAAACTTTATGAATTATAAATTCGAACTCTTTATTATTGCATGCTGGCTGATTGAATATCTATTCAATGGATGTGTTTCCAGAGAAAGAACTCCAAGTCTTTATATTTTATTTAAAATAGTACAGCAAGTACCCTACACATAGCATTGGGCACACATGGTATAATTTTAAACAGGTACTAGGTGTTTTGTCAGTATCGATATTTTTTCATATGTATTGTATGAAGTACTAAGTTATATTTCAGAAATAAAGCTTGTAATCAGAGAGCTATATCTTATGGATTTTGAATGAATTGCTTGTGATTCTATTTGAACATGAGGCACTAATGCCTCCATAGGTCCTCTATACATCTGAAATGGGATAATAAATTAGAAAGTTCAGAAATTGCCCTAAAGTAAAATATTTCTGGAATACAGAGGAATTTGCTTGTTCCAGACCTGCCCCCCCCCTTCAGTAAAGTACTTTAATGCCAAAGTCCTGCACAAGTAAGAAATTGCAGAGTATATGGAGAGGTCACTGTTTAAAATTACTAGTTCATGAGGCCAAGTTAAAAGCACCACAACATACAAATCTTTATAATAATAAAGAAGTCTCAACTGGATTGTCAGTCAGTAGCTATCATACAGTAAAACCCACAATTCTGAACTGTGATACTCACCTGCAGGTGACATGAGGAATAATCTGCTGATAGTTACTAAGTGACTGTTTACAATAGTTCATTGTAAGCTGCCCCAGTTATCCCAACTGCAACATCTGTAATATCAAAAAAATAGCTATAATTGATAAACACACACACACACACACACACACACACACACACAAGTAAGCTTTACTTACTCTTGCTTACTATTAAACTCTGAGCTTAAAAATACACCCAAATGTGAGAAATAGAACAGAATGAATTTTGAGTGGCTTTTTTTTTTTTCTTGGAAGTCTCATCTCCAGAAGGCTGTGTTTCCAGGAATGGCCTCACACTGTCAGCTCATCTGGGTTGCCATGCTGCCACCTTGTTCCCAGAAGAACGTCTGTGGATTTGGGAGAGGAGGCATTACTTCTGGGAACAGTGCCCAGAACATGCAAGCTTCTATGTCATTTGAGAAAGTCAGAGCGGGGACAATCAAATCTTCATTTGCTGCAGTCTTTTATGTTCAGTCATCAGTTCTGGAGGCTAACAGCTGCAATATCTGTAGATTCATATTTATTACCTTGTGTTAAAGGACTCTCTGTGAAATATAAGTATAGGCTTTTCAGTACTTTCTCCTCCATAGCCTGTCCCCACCTCTTCATTCCTTTTCATTCTTCATTCTCAAAAGAATAACACAAATATTAACAATGAGTGAACACACTTTCCAGTTAGGTGATATGGATAAAATGATAATGAATTATTATATTTTCATTAAATATCACCTGAAATGATCAGATGGCTTATACATTTTATGGGCATTAGAGTGTGGCTGATATGCAGTAGTTATGTCTTATCATTTGACTTCACATTAGAAATCACAACTACACAGCCAGCATATGTTGTGCTGAGTTTTTCTGCTTTAAGGTGGGCAGAGAGTAAATGGTGTCACAGTCACCTGACAATGAAGCCTTGGAAACTGAGTTATACCAGTCTGCTTTGTAAGCATAGATGATGGAGAAGCATAAAATTGAAGTGTGGGTTTTCATATCCTGAACAGACATGTATCTTATCTTCCTGGCTTTGGAGACACAAATACACATATATTCTATTTTTTAAGGGCTGTTATAATAAAATGCCATAAATTTGGTTGCTTATAAGCAATAGGTAGTTGTCTCCTGTGGTACTGGAGGCTGCCAGCTTCATAATGGAGGTGACAGTAGACACTATGTGGTGACGGATATCTTCAGACCTACAGAGGGGCTTGCCTTGTCATCTCAGAGCACCTCATGTAACTGCAGAGGTATATGGGTACCCTTCAACCTACACTGTGAGGTCACCAATGTCATTCTTAAAGGCTCAACCACCATGATAAAATCTCAGGCTAAAGCCCTCATTTCCAAATTACTATTCTATTGGGGATTAAGTCTTAGTATACAAAATGGGGAAGACATAAATATTCAGAGCAAATCCATGAGGGTATGCATTCATGTGTGGAAAATACATATGTAAAAGATACATATAATATATAAATATATGTGTGTGAACATATATTTTAAAAATCTGCATAGCATTTATTTTTATCTTTTGAGTTTCCACTGGACCAGTGGTTTAGAAAATGGAATATTAGAGTGTGAAAATAATATTTATTTAAATATAACAAGAAGGTTCAGAAATGTAACAATGAGATATCAGGAAGGTATCAGGCTCATGGTATTTATACTGAATTGGAACTGTTAATACTGCTACTAATATTATACTGCTTGTTTATTAAAATGTTTTCTAAGAGATATATTTATTAATAGTCTTTAGATTTGTTAGCATTCTTAAGGTAGTTATAAAGCAAGTATTGAAAATATTATGAAAAAATTGAAATTAACAGTCACTAAATTACAAACAATAGACTTATTTGAAGCTTTTGTTTTAGAGCTGCTTCATAATTCTAATCACACACACACACATACACACACACACACACAGAGAATGAGAGAGAGAGAGAGAGAGAAATGTTAATATTATTTTAAGTACTGATGTAAAAATTTCAGAGCATAAAAAAGACTGGAATGATATGGGGACTTTCAAAAATTGTTAGCACTACAGTAAAAACTTACTTGCAAAGATTATAGTTTTGGAGTAATTATGAATAAACTTATCAAACTTGTTGTTAAAAATTATTAAAGAATAAACAGGGACAATACCAGCAACAAACTGGTGAAACACTTCTGCTACACACCATAGCTCATTGCACAATTACAGAATTAATAAAACGATAAACTCATGAATATTATCAACTCCCATACAATCTATTCTATTAAGTGTGAGTTAGTTAATCCTCTCATGTTGTGATCTCACTCTTTGGTGTTGTTACATGGGAGTTGAACGCTGAGCCCATGGAGTCCTTTTGTTCTGCCAGCATTTGCCAAGTGGTACAGCTGGAGGAGAGATTTAAAATCTTACTAATAAGTTCATGACATCCTCTGGAAGTGATTTATTGGGATAACCACAAAGGACATTGAAGTCAGAGTGGGTGGAAAATAGGACTTGTTTCACATAAAAACTGTGTGACAGGAAATAATGCTCTATGGCCTCCATCCACTATTCTCTGCTTTATACCAATCCAGACACACAAAAGGCATACATACATGTATATGCATACATACATGCATGCCACTGAACCTTTATATGTGTCCTATTATTATTTTATATCAACAGATTCCATATTTCTCTTCAAAGAACATTTCAACTATACTTTCATCATGAAGACCTTTAAAATACGAGAGTCTATGAATCATTAGAGACTGCCTTTACATTTCAAAGTATTTGACAAAGATATTGGCAGAATTGACATTATAATACTTCCTAATCATATCTGCTTGTGTCAGTTTTCACATGTCAGTCAGAGTGTCTCATGAAAAAATGGAAATATCAGCTGTCAATTTTCTCTGCAATATGTTAGATTATTTTGTCTCTGAAAGGCTTAGTAATTGATAACTATTATTATATGAACATGATGAACATATTTAGACATGAACAAGATATCATGAAAGAGTAACAAAAGTGAAAGGCCTGTACAAACTAATTTCCTAAACTAGACATCATTCTAATATTAAAAGCAATGTTTTCTTTCCTGTAATTGACAAATGACTTTACATACTCCAAGCTATGCAATTCAAAGATCCTGTTACAAGGCTTTTAGAAAGAAAATTTTGCTATTGAAACAAAAATGCACAGTTGAAAGTAATTTACCCTTCTAATAATAAATTCTCCATATTAATTCATACTGTAAAACCCAATAAGACATTTTTTAACTCCCCAAAACAGTCACTTCTCAGTATTTATAGAAATCAGTTTAGAGTGTTATCTAGGATATCAAAATCTGTGGGTTTGTGTGCCTTTTATATAATACACATGCTATTTGTGTTTAATATTCTAACATCCACCCTGCCTATATACTATAGAGACTCATAACACAATAAAAACAATAAATACATCATTGCTATACTGTATTGTTTAAGATATAATTACAAAGAAAGACATTCTATACCTGTCTGATGAGACTAAAATTGCTTCACTTTCAGGGATTTCATTGGTTGAATAAAATTCTCAGGTATACAGTGCTGAGGTTCACAGAAATTTTGAGAGGACAACTGTCAAATGACCATAGAGGACAGCCTACTACTTCAAGTTTTCTACACCAATACAATTTGTTTTCAAATGACTTAACCTTATCTGCACAGGTAGGTGCAGACCACACCTTTCAGCAGAGAATCTCATTTTATCAGCAGTAGACTACTGTGGAAAGCCAATTAGAGAAAACTGACCATAGCATACCCAGCCCCACCTAACACATCTAGAATTCATCTCCTACACCCCCAGGTCAGGGGATACAATATAATGCAGGGCAGAAAGATGGTGAAAGTCAGACCACAAGGAAGTCTGCTGTGAAATTATGCCTTTTAATGACAGGAATGTTACACCTCTGCAATTTCATCAACATGGATGCCTAAACAAGGCCTGAGCAATTACAACATCAGTTGATATCTGTGGTGGTTTAAATGAAAATGGCCCTCATAGGCTCATAAAGAGTACCACTATCAGTAAGTATGGAATAAGTGTGGCTTCTTGAAGCATGTTTGACTCTAGTCAGGCTTTGATGTCTCAGAAGCTCAAACAAGGCCTAGTGGCTCATTTTCTCTTCCTGTTGCCTGCTGTTCCAGAGGTAAAGCTCTCAGCTATCTCTCCAGCACTCTGTCTGTTTGTGTGTTGTGATGCTTCCTGCCATGACAACAATGGACAAAATCTCTGAACTATAACTTAGTCTTGATTAAAATCAGGGTTTCATCTAACTAAAACAACATCTCAACAGATGAGGGCAATCCCATGGAAATTTACTCCTAGATGAAGAGAGACAGGCATGTGGTATCTGTTGAGCCTGGGCAAATTGTTCTTTCCTAGGGGTGACCTCCCACGTTGGGAATTGGTTATCAAATGCAGTGGTCAGCTTTACGAACATTGATATTCAGGCAACATTAAAAGGACTTAGCAGGTTGCATTTATTGTGAATTTATTTATCAGAGATATATGGCAATGCTTAGGGGAGGGTCTGAATTTCGGAGGGAGTTAGAAGAGACACATGGGAAAAACGGTATTTATTATTATTATTAATTAACTTTTTAATTTATTTATATCACAAATTCTGGTCCCCCTCACTGAGTTCTTGCACACATGCTCCTTCCCTTTGCCTCTGAGGATATACCTCTCCCCTTGCATCCCTCCTCCCTCCTGGGACATCAAACCTCTACAGGATTAGATACATCCTCTCCCACCAAGGCCAGACAAGGCAGTCCTCTGCTACATATGTTTCAGGGGCCTTGGACCAGCCCATGTATGCTCTTTGGTTGATGGATGAGTCTCTGGGAGCTTACAGGCGTCCATGTTAGCTGACACGATTCGTAGTTCTATAGGTTCTATAGTTCTATAGTTCCATGCCCTTCAGTTCTTTCAGTCCTTCCCCCTAACTCTTCCATATAGATTCAACAATCTCAGGATGATGCTTGGCTGTATCTTTATCTGTCTCAGCCAGCTGCTGGTAGAGCCTCTCAGAGGACAGCCATGGTGGGTTCCTGTTTGTAGGTGCAACATGGCATTAGTACTAGTGTCAAGGTTTGATGCACACCAATGGGATGAATCCCAAGTAGAGCCAGCCATGGCCTTTCATTCAGTCTCTGCTCCATTTTGCCCCTGCATTTCTTTTAGACAGGAACAATTTGGGGACATAAAAATTGTGGGTTGGTTGGTTTGACTCCAATTGAAGTCCAGTCTAGCTATTGGATGTTGTCTCTTCGGGTTCTATTTCCCCACTGTTGGACATTTTGGGTAAGATCACACTCATTGAGTCCTGAGAGTGCCTCACTTCCAGGTCTCTGGTATTTTCTAGAGGTTCCTTCTACCCTGCCTCCCCTGAAGCTACATATTTCCATTAATTCTCCTGGCCCTCTGGGATTTTTTTCCTGTGCCCCCCCTACCCCCGGCCCCATACCTGATTCTGCTCCTCTTTTCCCCTCCCTCTACCTTTTTCCCCCCTCAGGTCTTTCACTCCCTATGCCTCAAGATTATTTTCTTCTCCCCACCCACCCAAGCAGTCGCTGACAATGTCTCATATCACAAGAATTTGCTAAAAGGACAGATTCTTGGCCTTTCAGAGTTATCTACTGAGCTCTGATTTTTATAAGACTATCTTTATATGGAAAAAAGAAACAGCATATTTGTTTTGAGTCTCTGGCTTTGTAAATTCCAAAAGCCAACTTCACATTCTTTTATTTTATATGTTAATACAGTAAAAAAATATGTTTTCCTACACCAATTGATGGTTTAGCACAATCTCTATAATTTTTTTCAGTGATATTTGTGTATATGTGTATGACTCACATATTTTAAATGCACATGGTTTAGAAATACTTGAAAGGGGGTTGTTCTTATGAATCAAATAATTAAAATTGTTCATCCTTGGACAGTGAAATGACACCACAAAGTTTTCCAGACCATTTCAGCTGTAACTTGTGTTGTAATTAAATAATTAAATAGCAGTCTCCAAGCTCTGTTTTCAACACAACTGAGTTAATAACTTCTTTTAGGTGTGGAGCAATCTATTGAACAGCTGACAAAAGTACACATTGACATTTCTAAATAGATTCAGTAGAACCAGGTCAGTTAAGAAGAACTCTTTTACACATATACACAAATTAATGATATTGAGTCTATCTGAATAATGGAACAGTATACCAATTGTTTGTGACTTTATAGAGTCAGAATTATACTATGGATCAGCTGTCTTAGTAAGATTTCTCTAAAGACACAGAACAAGATATATATATATATATATATATATATATATATATATATATATAGTCATATGTTATGGTTGCTGATGGTCTATCTAGAATGCTGTCAAAACAGGCAAGAGATTTTTGTTATCATGGGGTGAAATTAATGCAAGTTCCTAAGTCTGAGGCCTAAGTAAGTTTTTGTGTGTTTGTTTTGTTTTGTTTTGTTTTGTTTTGTTTGTTTGTTGTAATTTTTATTTTGTTTCGGTTTACAATCTATCTTTCCAGTTATGGCTTGCCTGGAGCTCTCTGTAAAGTCCAGGGTGGTTCCAATACACAAACATCCTTTCCATACTGCCTCCAGAGTAAAGCAATCACACACACTGCGTATAGGTAATTTTATCCTATTAAAATACTTTCTCTAAGAAATTATGAATTTACTCACTTCTTCGAAACCACACTTTCTGTTCTTAAGATTGTCAATAGATTAATTGAGGCTGCATTGCATAAAAAAGGAAAATTCACTAATCTTGATATATATATATATATATATATATATACTAATCTTGATATATATATACTAATCTTGATATATATATATATATATATATGCGTTCACATAGCACACTACAAGTTATAGTCACATAGAAAAAATTATCTACTCTCTGTCAAGAGTCAGGTTCAGATTGTACTTAGAAGTCAACACTAGCCTTAGAGCTTAAGTATTTGCTGAAAGATTGTGATGTTTGATGTTGTTACTAGCTGTTTTTCCTGTCAAGAATAACTGGCACGTGATAGCTAAAACTGATGTTTGAAATGAAAAGGAATGAAATACTCCGGTCTTTAGAGAGATCTGACAATTTTCCTTTCATCTGGAATGGCTCTGTGAAATTACAATACTTCCAAAGCATCCTTGGCTTTTGGAAAAGTAGCTGCTATTGTCAAGTTATGCCCCCAAACCAAAGGTCTCTTTTATTTCCTGTTCTGTTTCAATATCAAATATAGTGTGGTGGCAGGAAGCACAGCAGTTAGCAATTATTTCTCAATGAACAAATCCTGAATTTGGTACATAAAAAGACATTGGTGATGATGTTTTCATTTCTGCTTTTAGAAATACATTGTGACTGAGCAAAAATTCATTTTTGGGGCTCAGAAACTTTCAATTGAAGGAACTCTAACACTAACCACTCTGAAGATCACATTTACAATATATCAATATGTAATATCTGAAGGATTAATTACGCAAGGGGATGAACATATTTCACACAATACTTTTGCTGTCAAAAAAATGTACCATAGATGTACCATCATATCTGAAATTTAAATCAGCCAAAGTCACAGATATTTCTGGAAGCATCTGTAAAGTAATTATTTCTAGAAAAATGCCACATATTGATATATATAAGTTTGTGATTACTACAGAGTCCAGGAAGAAGCTAAGAAAAGAAGCACCACACGATCATGAAGCAAATGCAAAGGTGCTTGAAGAACTCAGATCTGTTAAGATACAACAATATGGCATGACATTTCTTCACCTCCATTGAACTAATATGCTTTGCTATTAGAATAACTAATACTGGGAAGCTAGTGTAATGGCAGCTGACAGCAGCAGCATGTCCATATTTTGCAGAAGCAATGAGTCAAAAGCCTATGGCCCTCTGACTTTTTCTGTACCATCTCCATGTTAGTGTATTTGAACATACTGAATATCCTTTTAAGAAAGATTTCAGCAGAAAAACTTATTTTTTAACACTCTCTAGTGTTTATTTTTAACATAGAATAAAACAACATATGGATTCTATCAGAATGGTTGATGGACATATTTTTGCATAATAGAAATTTAAATATTTTTTTATTCACATGGTCAAACCGTTTTCACATGGGATATTATTATTTGCTTTCACCCAACATCCCAGATTTCTGGCAATCTGGCAAATCCTAGCCTTACTAGTGTGACATGAAGAAGCCTTCTGGTGATTTATCTATTTATGTATCTACTTATCTATCTATCTATCTATCTATCTATCTATCTATCTATCTATCTAACCATCCATCAGCTACTTATCTATCTTTATCTTCTTGAAATGAAGATTAGCAAAGAGAATGGGAAGTTTTTTCCAATTTAGAATACATTCCCTCTCCTGGGAGACAGAATAGTAAAGACTCCATGAGCATGCCTCTTTTGAATTTCTTTTATGCACATTTTGAACCTGGCTATGGAAAAAGAAAAACACATGCATAGTGCTTTGACTGTCTTTTTTTTTTTTTTTTTTTCAATTTCAGACTACCAATTAGAATTACACATGTTGAGCTTGCAAGCATTGGCCACTTGCCTCAGGGAACCATTGTTAGAAGATAATTTAAAACATTGACTCTAAACAGTCATGGTGTCTTTAGATAGAAGACATTTTATACATCAAAATGTGGTCATTTTGATGTTTAGAATAAAATAGTAGTAATTCTAAGATAAAGCTTTCTTAAAGTGATGCTTGGATTTGACTGAAGAAAAGCCATTTGCAGTGTCTGATCTATATGATGGAGCAAATAGAATGTTTCCTTTTTTCATTTTTATTGTGTACTTGTTAATCTATTTCCAAAGGTATTATGCTAATTATAACATCACTCTTCACATTCAGAATCTAAATTGCACATTTTCAAGTTTTCTTTTTTTTTCTAAATTGTAATCTGTTAATTACTTGTTTAATGGAGTGTGTAATTACCTACTTTAAGTTAGGAAACTGTTTCCATTTCAAAGAGAGAAACCTATTTTAGAAATGAAAGAATATAAATGTAATCCTTCCCGATACAGAATATGATTCTTTACTTCCCTTAATGGTTCTAAATGAGGAAATGAGATTGAAAAACAACTCTTTCCCCCCTCTTTATGTCTTTGTGTACACCACACAAAACATAGGTGAAATTTCTAGCAAAGATAACAGGTTTCATTTAGCAACACATTTTCAGTGTAATTTTACAGTCCATTCATGCCTTTCAAACAACTAATCTCTAGGGTAAGGATAGGACTCAGTTATTAATTAGATGTATTAGAAATATATTTTTCCAAATATCTACCTGGTTCACAAAACAATTATAGAGAAGATTAAGTGAGGGACGATCTAAAAAGTGTATAACAGTTTATGAGATACAATGAGTAATAAATAATTAATTGAGATATACATTTATACATATTTTGTTTGGTTTAGAATGATGTTACAATTATATTAAAATGACAACAAATATAAGGTATAACCAGAATGTTTTTGTGCCAAACAAGAACAAAGACTTTTAGACAGAAAGTACAGTTGATGATTGCTATACAATCAAGGACCTGTAAAGGCTTTTGCCACTTCATTTCCATTTCCATCAAACTATTACATGAAAATATTGAGAATTTGAAACATTTTGGCACACGAAAGAGATGGTATATATTGATAATATTCTGAGGATGACTATTTTTATGTGTGGTATATGGAAGTAAGCTTTGGACATCAATGTGAAACGTTCTCAACTTGTAATTCTACATGTTGGAATAAAAGAAATGATATTGTAGGGTTCTTTCTGTTGCTAAAAAATATTGATTTTCTGAGAGTGAGTCACTGTGAACCTGTCAAGGTGGAGTGATAGAATCCAATAAAACAAGAGCAACAAGAACAACAACAACAAGAACAAGAACAACAACAAAACAGTAAATTTAGAATCAAACTTTCTATTTTTTTAGTAACAGAATTATAACTGACAAATATTACCACAGGTAATTTTTTCAATTCTCTGGTTATAAATAAACAGCTTAAAGGAATTTGAAAGTGTTTACTCTAGAAAAATGGAGGAATCTTACTAGGAACAAAGGGAGTTGCCACATTTTCTTATTGCTGTTTTCTTCTCTAAAGCTCTACAGTAGCCTTGACAGATTATCAGCATGGTTAAAGCAAGACTGCTAGAAGCCACACAGGAAACAAGATGTTCCCATGCCTAGAAGATAAGTATTAACTCAAGAATCTCATGATTACCTGAAAAAAATCTGGAGCACTTATATAGAATAATGATCCCTTAGGGCTACCAAAATGTGCTGGTGCCACCCTAAGGAAAGAACATTGAGCACTTCCTCTTGAATTAATTTGACCAAGAGTGAGCTCATGTTTGAATTTTCAAATTCTCTCTCTGTTCTTCCTTCTGTACATAGTTCCTAGATTCTGGTTTCTCTGTAGTCTTTCTGTTGTGTGTGTTTCATCTCTCCTTATTGCCTGTGTCTATCCGTATCCTTGCTTAATGTCTAATTGTCCCTAACATATAGCTATGCTTTGTGTTTATTGATCATAGAAAACATCAATATAAAGAAGAAATGAGCAACACTTTACTGAAATATTTACTGTTATTGGACTAACTTATTTACTCCAACTAGTTTCAAATGACCTCAAACTCTCATTGGTGCAAAATACCAATATCAAGCAATATATGTATGTTACTTCCAACACTTAGAGTGAGTAGTTGTAGCAAGTCCCTTTTAATCTATTTTCATTTTTCAACAAATAAATACCACAATTCATACACATACCCATATTCATTACTTTTTGACTAAGGGGTATGGGATAATACATAACTTAAGATCAACATTACACATTAGCTTAAGTTGTAAGGGTGATTACATGTGAAATCCAACCCAGGTAAGGTTGGTTGTTGTAATGCTCTACTAAAGGCAAGTTACTAAGTACCCAGTGATACCACCTGGGCATATACCCAGAAGATACTCCAAAATGTAATAAGGACACATGTTCTACTATATTAATAGAATTCTTATCTCTAATAGCCAGAAGCTGGAAAGAAACTAGATGTCACTCAACAGAGAAATTGATACAGAAAACATAGTACATTTACACAATGGAATACTACTCAGCTATTAAAAACAAAGAATTCATGAAATTCTTAGGCAAATAGAAGTAACTAGAAATATCATCCTGAGTGAGGTAACACAATCACAAAAGAACACACATGGTATACACTCACTGATAAATGGATATTAGTCCAGAAGTTTGAATGTCCAAGACACAATTCACAGACCAAATGAAGCTCAAGAAGAAGGAAGACCAAAGTATGGATAGTTCAGTCCTTTTTAGAAGAGGGAACAAAATACCCATGGGAGGAGATACAGAGACAAGGAGTGGAGCAGAGCCTGAAGGGAAGAACATCCAGAGGCTGCCCCACCTGGGGATCCATCCCATATATAGTCACCAAACACAGACACAATTGATGATGCCAACAAGCACTTGCTGACAGGAGCCTGATATAGCTGTCTGCTGAGAGTCTCTGCCAGTGCCTGACAAATACAGAGGTGGATTCTCTCAGCCAACATTGGACTGAGCACAGGTCCCCAGTGGAGGAGCTAGAGAAAGGACAGAAGGATCTGAAAGATCTGAAGGAGCTGAAGGACCTTGCAGCCCCATAGGTGGAAACACAATATGAACCAACTATTACCCCAAGAGCTCCTAAGCACTAAACCACCAATCAAAGAGTATACATGGAGGGAATTGTAGGTTCAGCAGCATATGTAGCAGAGGATGGCCTTGTTGGACATCAATTGGAGTAGAGGCCCTTGGTTCTGAGAAGGTTTGATGCCTCAGTGTAGGGGAATTCCAGGACAGGGAAGCAATGGTGGCTTGGTTGGTGAGCAAGGGGGTGGGGGTTGGGATGGGGTTTTCAAGGGGAAAACAGGAAAGGGGATAATATTTGAAATGTAAATAAGAAAAATATCTAAAACAAAACAAAACAAAACTAAAAATAAGTTGACTACACAGCAGGACATCAGGATGTCAGGCTGTAGCAAGGGGCCCAAGGAAGTCAATGGGTTTTGTAAGTTTCAACAAAAGTTCCAATCATAGAATATAAGAGATATTTTCACAAAAATATGTCACTGCAACTCTCATAAACTTGTCATTACTTGAACTGAGTTGCCATTTATCCAGCAGGAAAGACCATTTTACTGTAGTGATATGCTCCATTTTTTTTCTAAGTTATTTCTTTTTTTTAATTGCGTGTTTTTTTCATTTACATTTCCAATGCTACCCCAAAAGTCCCCCACTCGATCTCCCACACATTCCCCCACCCACCCACTCCTACTTCTTGGCTCTGGCTTCCCCTGTACTGAGGCATATAAAGTTTGCATGACCAATGGGCCTCACTTTCCACTGATGGCAGACTAGGCCATCTTCTGATTCATACACAGCTAGAGACACGAGCTCGGGGGTGGGGGTTTACTGGTTAGTTCATATTGTTGTTCCACCTATAGGGTTGCAGATCCCTTTAGCTCCTTGGGTACTTTTTCTAGCTCCTCAATTGGGGGCACTGTGATCCATCCAATAGCTGACTGTGAGCATCCACTTCTGTGTTTGTTGGCCCCAGCATAGTCTCACAAGAGACAGCTATATCTGGGTCCTTTCAGCAAAATCTTGCTAGTGTATGCAATGGTGTCAGCATTTGGAGGCTGATTATGGGATGGATCTCTGGATATGGCGTCTCTAGATGGTCCATCCTTTTGTCTCAGCTCCAAACTTTGTCTCTGTAACTCCTTCCATGGGTGTTTTGTTCCCAATTCTAAGAAGGGGCAAAGAGTCCACACTTTGGTCTTTGTTCTTCTTGAGTTTCATGTGTTTAGCAAATTGTATCTTATATCTTGGGTATTCTAAGTTTCTGGGCTAATATCCACTTATCAGTGAGTACATACCAAGTGAGTTCTTTTGTGATTGGGTTACATCACTCAGGATGATGCACTCCAGGCCCATCCATTTGCCTAGGAATTTCAAAAATTCATTCTTTTTGATAGCTGAGTGGTACTCCATTGTGTAAATGTACCACATTTTCTGTATCCATTCCTAGTTGAGGGGCATCGGGTCTTTTTCCAGCTTCTGACTATTATAAATAAGGCTGCTATGAACATAGTGGAGCATGTGTCCTTCTTACCGGTTGGAACATCTTCTGGATATATGCCCAGGAGAGGTATTGCGGGATCCTCCAGTAGTACTTTGTCCAATTTTCTGAGGAACCACCAGACTGATTTCCAGAGTGCTTGTACAAGCTTGCAATCCCACCAACAATGGAGGAGTGTTCCTCTTTCTCCACATCCTTGCCAGCATCTGCTGTCACCTGAATTTTTGATCTTAGCCATTCTGACTAGTGTGAGGTGGAATCTCAGGGTTGTTTGATTTGCATTTCCCTAATGATTAAGGATGTTGAACATTTTTTCAGGTGCTTCTCAGCCATTTGGTATTCCTCAGGTGAGAATTCTTTGTTTAGCTATGAGCCCCAGTTTTAATGGGGTTATTTGATTTTCTGGAGTCCACCTTCTTGAGTTCTTTATATATATTGAATATTAGTCCCCTATCTGATTTAGGATAGGTACAGATGCTTTCCCAATCTGTTGGTGGGCTTTTTGTCTTATTGACAGTGTCTTTTGACTTGCAGAAGCTTTGCAATTTTATGAGGTCCCATTTGTTGATTCTCAATCTTACAGCTCAAGCCATTGCTGTTCTATTCATGAACTTTTCCCCTTTTCCCCTATCTTTGAGGTTTTCCCCTACTTACTCCTCTATAAGTTTCAGTGTCTCTGGTTTTATGTGGAGTTCCTTAATCCACTTAGATTTGACCTTAGTACAAGGAGATAGGAGTGGATCAATTTGCATTCTTCTATATGATAACCGCTAGTTGTGCCAGCACCATTTGTTGAAAATGCTGTCTTTCTTCCACTGGATGTTTTTCGCTCCCATGTCAAATATTAAGTGACCTTAGGTGTGTGGGTTCATTTCTTGGCCTTCAATTCTATTCCATTGGTCTACTTGTCTGTCACTATACTAGCACCAATCAGTTTTTATCACAATTGCTCTGTAGTACAGCTTTAGGTCAGGCATGGTGATTCCACCAGAGGTTCTTTTATCCTTGAGAAGAGTTTTTGCTATCCTAGGTTTTTTTTGTTATTCCAGATGAATTTTCAGATTGCCCTTTCTAATTCGTTGAAGCATTGAGTTGGAATTTTGATGGAATCTGTAGATTGCTTTTGGCAAGATAGTCATTTTTACAATGTTGATCCTGTCAATCCATGAGCATGGGAGATCTTTCCATCTTCTGAGATCTTCTTTAATTTCTTTCTTCAGAGACTTGAAGTTCTTATCATACAGATCTTTTACTTCCTTAGTTAGAGTCATGCCAATGTATTTTATATTATTTGTGACTATTGAGAAGGGTGTTGTTTCCCTAATTTCTTTCTCAGCCTGTTTATCCTTTGTGTAAGTTCTCGCTAACCGAATCCAAGAACACATCAAAACAATATCATCCTGACCAAGTAGGTTTCATCCCAGGGATGCAGGAATGGTTCAATATATGGAAATCCATCAACATAATCCAGTATATAAATAAACTCAAAGACAAAAAAACACATGATCATCTCGTTAGATGCAGAGAAAGCATTTGACAAAATCCAACACCCATTCATGATAAAAGTCTTGGAAAGATCAGGAATTCAAGGTCCATACCTAAACATGATAAAAGCAATCTACAGCAAACCAGTAGCCAACATCAAAGTAAATGGTGAAAAGCTGGAAGCAATCCCACTAAAATCAGGGACTAGACAAGGCTGAGCACTTTCTCCCCACCTATTCAACATTTTACTTGAAGTCCTAGCCAGAGCAATTCGATGACAACAAAAGGAGATCAAGGGGATACAAATTGGAAAGGAAGAAGTCAAAACATCACTTTTTGCAGATGATATTATAGTATATATAAGTGACCCTAAAAATTCCACTAGAGAACTCCTAATCCTGATAAACAGCTTCAATGAAGTAGCTGGATATAAAATTAACTCAAACAAGTCAATGGCCTTTCTGTACACAAAGGATATGCTGCAATATTAAGAGATAGCTGTTGATTTTTCACGAGTTTACCGCAGGCAATAAACAACTGTCAGCATCAACAATGAATTAACTAAGAATTTGAACAGTCAAATTTAGAGAAAAAGATTTCTATGAGACTTTTGAAAAACTCTGTTCCCAGGGATACAGAAATATACAGATTCACAGGGTTCTTATAATAAAATACACTGGCAAACTCAGGCTCGTGATGGGGATTGGGGAGACACGGAGTAAAAGTAAAAGTTATGGTAGAGTTATCAAGTACAAACTCTCCTATTGAAGGTATCTGATAATATTCACAATGAATCTTTCAGGGCTCAGGATATGGCTCAACTGATAAGGTTCTTACGGTACATGCATGGAGTTCTCAGCATAGGTGCACAGTTGCAAGTCTAGGCATGATCAACTGAATCACTAATTCTAACACCACAGTTCTGTGAAGCAAAGACAAGACAATCTCTGGAGCTTTAATGAACAGCAAATTTAATCTATTAATGAATGCCTGGGTCTGTTATTGTCTTCAAAACTAATGCAGACAATGATCAAGAAGACAGCCAATATTGCTTCTGGCATTTACACACTTGTACACATGTGCATTTATGCTCCCTCCTTTCACAATAATGTATACATAATTTACCAACCCATTCTCTCTCTGTGTCTCTCTCTCCCCCCTCCATATATATACTTGTGTGTGTGTGTGTGACACAAAGAAATTCTTCCCCAAATACTTTCAAAAGTTCATGAAGAAATATGTAAATATATACAATGAAAAATTTTGAAAATGGATAGGATAACAAAACAGGGATTATATTTGTTGCAAACAAGAATACAGACTTTATACTACCTCCTTGAGTGATAAGGACACTGGCCTGGCATTTGTGAATATCCTTATAAATTATGTGTAAAAAAGATTTAGTATTAAAATGCTGGGAGTTGAAGGAAGAAAATACTTGAAGTTTGACTGGAAAAACTAGATTTCTAATTCAAGAGGACAAAATTTCATAAGTTTACCAGTTGTAAGGCATCCACAAATAAAATAATACTCATCCTTTATAGGATAGTGAGTCAAAGTACAGCTATATTTTCACATCAATGAACAATACAGAATTTTATTTTAAGTAAATATTAACATCATAGTAGCATCAAAATGATCACTTTTAAGCCAGAAAAAATAAGCATTTAAGTATATTGAAAAAGTCAGAATATCCATTTTTATATCACAGCAGGTTTACCATTAAGATGAAATATGTCCTCTAATTCATATGATATGTGATCAATGCTAAACAACCAAATAATGTCTGCAAAAATACAAAACCTTACCAATGATTTCAAAATTCGAATGGAACTGGGAGTAATTCATAATACAAAAAATAGGCTTAAAAATAGGAGCAGTGTCTAATCTCAACATTTACTACAAAGCAAAAAACACTGCTTCATTTAGTAAACAGGCAGGATAAGCAAAATTATGTTGTAAAAATCAAGAATCTAGGAATAAGCACATTAATGCCTCACAACAATATACACCTAACGAATTCCACATGACTCTTGCACACTGCTGAAACATTATGTCATCCTCTACATCACCTGTATGAGACGACACAGCTAATGTACTGCTCTTCTCCTCTCCCCTCCCCTTCCTCTCTGTCCTTTTTCACCTCATTCTTGTTCCACCTCTCTTCTCATGGCCAGCTTCTCCTCCTCCTCCTCCTCCTCCTCCACCTCCTCCTCCTCTTCCACCTCCTCTTCCTCCTTCTCCTCCTCCTCCTGTGCCTCCTCCTCCCCCTCCTCATTCTCTCTCTCTTTTTTTCTCTTTCTTTCTCTGTCTGTGTCTCTACTACCCCTCAATTACCCTCCCAATATCCTAAATAAACTCTATTCTATATTTTTAAAAAATGAGTTCATTGTTTATTAGACATATGATGTTTTTTTAAATAATGGTAAGCAACAAGCAGAACTTCCTTTTGGCTGTTCCAATTTAATCACTATAAGTAATTGAAAGACAAAAATGACCATTTGTGAGTGAGATAATTTAGTCATTGTTATTCTGAATGAACAAGCACCAATGCATTTTTTAAAATAGTTCTATATTAAGTGTTGGAAATAACTAATTTCCTATGAAAGTTATATCCACAGTATGTCATTTATTTTGCCACTTCAGACTTACTTCCATATGAATCCCATGATTCAGACGGAGAATCTGAGTTCTAGTCTATGTGTTCATCTTGAAGCAGAATTAGTCTGCAGACACCAGTATCACAGCTGCATCCGTATGGACCTCATATCCTCTTGCAATTATTATTATATTATTTATAATGAGGTGTTTCTAATTTGTGAAAATATAGAGATAAGGCTTTTTTAAAGTCTAGAATAGAGTTTATTTAGGGCTTGGGGAGGGGATTTAAGATGGTAGTAGTGTCAGAGAAAGGCAGAGAGAGGGAGAGAGTAGATAAGTAGAGGCTGACCATGATCACATGGAGAGAGTAGGGAAGGGAATGGGAGAGAGGAGGAGCAAGGGGGCAAGAGGCAAGGGAGGGAAGCAGGAGTCAGTGAGATAAGGCATTTCTAATGTTATATAAAAATATTAACTTAGCCAAAGTCTACCTACCATACAGCCACCAAAACATTGAAACTTAGAAGAAAATAAGAATTTACAAATACTGAGATTTAAAAGGCTTATAAGTTTAAGTTTATCTTCTCAAAAGAGCCTACTATATTTCCCATGATTTAATAAGGAATTATGAACTAATGACTTAAATTAATATGTAGGGTTACTTACTAAAAACTATGGTTTGTGGTGTGCAAACTCTGAACATTTGGAGATTTTTTTTTATAGTTTACTATAAGACTTGTGAATTCTAGTGAAGTTCTGAAAGCTGTAGGAATATAGGTTGGTTGTAGAATATCCATTTTTTTCAAAGATTTAGTTATTTTATTTATATGAGTACATTGTAGCTGTCTTCAGACACACCAGAAGAGGGGCTTCAGATTCTATTATAGATGATTATTAACTGCCATGTGATTGCTGGAAATTGAACTCAGGACTTTTGAAAGAGCACTCAGTGTTCTTAACCACTCTTTCCAGCCCCTCTTTATCCATTTTAACCAACCTTCAAACTTTATCTTTCAAAATTCTTAAGATACTAGAATAAAATTAAATACCTTTTCACATGTGTCACTGCTGATGTTGACAAGTAATTATATAGTAATAAATTATTCTAGAGAATGCCTCACTGCTATCATTGAGAACTTTAGTTACTGTGTTACACTGAATTGATGGTGTGTTTAGTCTGGGGAGTTTCCTTACATGAAGTTTCGTTACTTGCCCATAGCAGTGATAGGAACAGCTCATGTCTAAGTCTTGTGAATAACTGAAGCAGTTTGAAAAATCACTTGTCTTAATTCAGTTGACTTTGTCTTTTCTAAGTTTCCTCCCCCGACTCCTCACTTCCCTGTCTTTATCTCTCACTCCTTTTATTCTCCCTTTCCTCCACTTCTAATTCCTTTCTTCTTTCTTCCTCTTCCAATTTCACTTACTGTATGTATAAGATACATACACCCCTTGGTATGTAGCTGAGAATGCTTCAAGAACAGAGTAAAAGCTAAATTACACTAAGTAGAATATAATTAATTAATATCTTATATTTATATGGGCTAAAAACTGTACTTAACACAAATTAAAGCAACTGATCAAACCATAATGACGTCTTGAATAATTATATAATGATTTTTAAAACAGCATTTTATTAATTCTTTGAAAATTTCATAAGCTATGTTTTGATCATACACATATCTTTTACTCATCTCCTTTCAGATCCATCCTTACCTTCCAGATTTCCATCTTCTCTCTTTTTAAGCTCAATTTGTGCTATAAAATATTCTTTATTATAGAGTTGTTCCTTGAACAGAGTCACATTTTAAAAAGAAAACTTAACTGTCTTCCAGCAGTTACAAATTAGCAATAGCTCCTCAGCTTGGGGTTGCAATTTGTGTTTGCCTCTTCCTGTCATGGTGGGACTTTAGTTGGCTTGAATTTATGTAGGTCTTGTGCACAAGCTGTTTGTCTTAGGGTTTCTATTGCTAAGATGAAACATCAAAGGATACAAAGCAAGGTGGGGAGGAGGAAAGGTTGAATTCAGCTTACACTTCCAGATCTAATTCTAGCACTGGTGGAAGTCAGGTTAGGAACTCAAACAGGGCAGGATCCTAGAGGCAGAGGCTGATAAAATGCCATAGAAGTATGCTTCTTACTGACTTGCTTCACATGGCTTACTCAGCCTACTTTCTTATAGAATCCAGGACCACCAGCCCAGGGATGACACTATTCACAGTGGGCTGGGTAAATAAGAACACACAGCCTTATAGAAACATTTTTCTCAGTTGAGGTTCCTTCTTCCACAATGAAACTAGCTTGTTGCCTTTTGGCATAAACCTAGCCAGTAAACTGTTATATCTGGATAGTACTGTTTGTTTAGAGTGGTTTACTGACAATGGTTCTTACAATCTTTTCCTCCACAGTTTCACAATAGCTCATTGAAAATTTTAAGGGTGTAGGATACAGATATTCCACTTAGGACTGAGTGATGTGCAGGCTTATATTCTTACATCTTACCGAGAAGGTCTCTGTTAAAAGTCAACTGCTGCAGAAATATTTCTGATGGGATTTGAGAGATGTCTTACCTGGCCATTACCTCAGCCTCACACTGTAAAATTAGTTCATATAAGTGGGTTCTGGGTTTGTCTGTAAAGACTGAGTATATGTTCCTACTTGCTGGAAAGGTCAAAGCCTTCTTGGCTGATTCATCTGAATTTGAGTATGCTTTTCCTGTTGCTACTGCAGCCTCAAGCCCAGGATGAAGCCAAGGAAGAGTCAAATGAGGACAACAGATTTCTTTTCTTTAACTAAGCCATTCAAGAAAACCAGCTCAGCCAGCTTAAATGGCAATAAAGGCTTTTTTCTCTTAAAGCAACAGCAACAAAATTGTGTGTATATTTCTTAAGCAACAGTGATCTCAGGAATATGAGATAAAGGAAAAATTCAAGTGTAGTTTGTCACAGAGAAAGAACATATAATACACTGAGACAAAGATGAAATATCTTCCTTTATTGACCCTTTATGTGTTTGTTATAGACAGTTAAAACTTTCTTGGCAACAAAGAAACAATTTACCTTTTTATCTCATTTGTCACGTCAATTGTTGTGAGAAAATATACTGGGCCATACTGTTCTCATACGTTGCAAATACTTACATTGGTGTTCTACCAAGAAGGCATTTGACCAAGGACTTTCAAATTGTAATTTCCTACTTGTGTAATGGAGTGGCATATATACATTTTGTTACTGCGATGATGTTCAGTTTCCATTAGGCAGAATCTAAGCCTTAAATGCTAATAGAATTATTAAATAATACTCCCAAATTATAACGAATATAGTATGTTTGCCAGGAAAAAAAAGTTGAAACCAAACTGACCAACCAAATAATCAAACAAGATCCTTAGGTGATAATATAATGATGAGGAAAGATTGATTTTGGTTCATAGCTTCCGGAATTTTACTCCACAATCAATTAGATCCTTTGGTTTTGAGTGTCATAATAAGGAACAAGAGAGATATTGAGGAAGAGATGTGCCCTCTAAATCTCTTTAGATAGCACCCTTAATGAACTGAAGATCCCATTGATAGCCCATACCTGACAAATTCTTATCTTCCAGTGAATAAAATTGTAGATCAGGGTTCAAGAACATGAACTTTGAAGATTTTTGGATCCAACAAACTTGACTGACACAACTTTATCCTTATAAAGAGGCTCTATTCTTCATTTGTTTTAAAAAGAAAAATGGCAGGTTTAAGAATGTCAAGTCTTCATGTCCTCAGTAGTAGTCTCCTTTATAATTTAAATGACTGGATTTATGGGATTGGGAAAAACTCCCCAGTACTGATAAATACAGATATTTGCCATGTTATGTGTATGTCTGTATTCTTGATCACTGGAAATACACACATACACACACACACACACACACACATATATATATATGTGTGTATACATGATATAATATATAATATGTAATATTATATATGCATATATATAAAATCATTTCACTCAATGGTATTAATAGTTTACTCAGACAATATCAGCTGCTATGTATAGGCTAAATTATGTCACATCAAGATTCATATTTTGTATGTAGCTACATTTGAAGATTGTATGTTCAGTAGGTATATATGGTTAAATGAGGTCTCAAAATGGGTTTTGCTTGTGATATATTTCACTAGTCAAAGACGACTTTGCATGAAATAACAGTTACATTAACCTTAGTCTCAAACTTTATCTTCTAGACCTGTGCTAAAGATATGCACACTGGGTCTTTTGTTACTAAAGTCTGAAAAAAAAACTAATATAGCAGTTAAGGGGTGTATGTGTTTTGATTGTATGTCAGAGATTGATGTTATTCAGTTGTAAATTATCACAATTAATATACATAAAAATTTACCTTTCAGAATTAATTGCAGTTATGGCTAGTAAAAGAATCATATTTACATGTGTCATAGCTATAGCATATTCAATGAAATTACTATACAGACAATTTGCATAACTTTTAAAAAGTAAATATTTTTGATTTAGAAGTTCATAAAGATAAATCATTTAAGGAAAATGAATGGAAACATCTGTGCTGCGATACCACCAGTCTACAATCAGAGTAATCAAAACTAGTTTCAGTGCTCTGAATAAAGGATGCTTCTATTCATGGAAATTAAAAATGCCTGCATGGGGAAAAAAACCTGTTGTTTAGACTGAATATTATCCATTCATGTAGGGATTCAGTCTCTTGACTATAAAACTGCAATGAAATATTTAGAAGGATTTAACTCATGAAGACACAGGATATATACTATTCCAAAGAAATATGTTCATTTATATATTTTCCAGCCTGATGAATTTATTTGCCATTGATATATTTCACTATTGAACATGAACATTACATAAGTATTTATGCTACAAGAGTGAAAAATAAATTTGTATTGCCACTTCAAAAGCTAAAAGTTATTCACTCAAAAGAGAAATAAAGAGATTCTAGGATCATTTTAAACTCAAATGTTTATGAAATATGAATATACCTAATACTTACCTGGTATTATTACAACTGTCTATGTATTAATTTAATTGTTTTAGTGATCAAAATACTATTATTAAAAACAATATTAACAGAAATTTCTAAATTAATAGTTATATTTACAATAAGAAATAGAGCACTTTTATTTCTTAAGTTAATGTATTTATAAATCCACAGAAATATGCAAAGTTCAAATAAGGGATTGATAACTAATTTGATGACAGTGTGTTTGAACCTTATCATAAGTAAAACGTCATAAAATGATAATACAAGGGGAAGAAATAAACAAAGTTTATATTGTAGTTTAAAAATAGGAAAAAATTAAATGAAAAATTATTCATTTTCTGTGCAGAAAGAGTAACCATGTATTCATGATTTCATGCCTACTCCATTCCATACTGTTTCATTAAAAATAATTATTTTACTTTTCCTAATCAATTGCATTGTCTAACAGTGAATATATTTGTTGATTTAAAAAGAATTGCCTGCAATATGTAGTTATTATTACTTTCCATATTGCTTGATTAAGTATTATTAATACATGAATATTAATTGTTTGGTTAATTAAAACTATTGATAATAACCTTAGATTTGTTTCTTAAATATCATATATTGTCAGTATCTCAAGTGTATACAGCAGATGAAGCTTTGTCATATAATGATCATGTACATTTTTTGAAAGAAATATATATGTGTGTTGTGTGTTGAGTGTGTATGTGGGTGCGATAGATATAGGCTGTAGGTATAGAACAATTCATAAAGTATACATGATCTGAGTTCAAACAATTAAAACATTTATAAACAAGCCATGCATGTTACATGTGTTTGTAATCCCATTTCTGAGAAAGCAGAAAAACATGGACTTTTGTGGCTCTCTGGCCTGCCAGGCAAATCCCTTGCATCGTTTGCTGGTTTTGTCAAAATAAAAGGAAAAGATATTAAGTATAAAACAGTAAAATTGTTTGCTATAACGACATTATCTCTGTCAAACGTTCCATGGTGTCCAGCTTAATTGTTTGGTGGAATTTGGGGATTAAGACATTTTTTAGTTTGAAATAGTGTAAAATATTCCCGTCAGTCTCATATTAATTCAGCAGTTAGAATGTCATGAGGAGTTTGTGGTCTCAAGCTGATCTTTGGGTGGTGCTTGTCACCTTAGTGGCAATGTTGCCTAGGTAGATCACACCAGAAAGAGTATTATGTTTTCAATGCATAACGAAATGTCTAGATTTGTTTCTCAAAGAAAGAATATTTATTCTCTGTACATGGAACCTTTTACAATAAAAGACTAAAGGTCAATGTTGGTGGACTCCTTTTTGCTTCATGAAGAATCCTCAGTTGCCAATTCACCAAGGTATATGATATCCATAATTAGGGTGTCATCTTGTCCTAGTTTTGGTTTTATTGCTATGAAGAGACAACAATAGGAAGATAACTCTTATAAAAGCAAACATTTATTTTAAGCTGGCTCAGAGTTTGAGTCTATTATCGTCATAGTGGGAAGTACAGCATGATCCAGGCGGGTGGTGTTGGGAAATCCTAGAGTTCTGCATCTTGATTCAAAGAAAGCCACACTGGACAGAGTTTGACCACTGGACCTCCAAACCTATCCCCAAAGTGACTCACTTGCAACAAAGTCCTGCCTACTCTAACAATGCCATACCTCCTAATGGAAAGTGCCATTCTCATGGGCCAAACATATTCATAATCTGGTTCAATATTGGTCATGCTTGCATGCATGGAGTTGAGCTTGCTGGCAGTGGGAAAAGCTGCTCTTTGTTCCTGTTCCCTTTGAAATTATCTGCCTTTCTTGTAACCATGTGGAGATATTTTTGATTGTTTTGTTTTGTTTTATAATAATCTCTAAACATGGTATATGATCTCTCTGGTGTGCACACAGACCAATTAGCAATTACATCTGAGGTTTTTCCTGGGTGTTGGGAATACAGGCATATGCTACCACCCTAGAATTTAGGAAACACCTAGCATATAGAGATTTGTAGAAATATGCTTGTCTCTACTGGGATTAGAGGCAGCGGCTATCACCTCTTTGATTAAAGATTTTATCTTAGGTTCAAATCACTCTAGCTATTAGATATTTAAAAACTAAGTTTAAACTGCATTAAGTTGTTGAATTTACTTAAAACATTTAAAACATTTTAACTGTGTTTTTAGTATCAAACAACAAAGACATTTCTTTTTATTTAAGAGAAAACTCAAAAGCTGAGGTGCAAGATGGTATTGGCCATGTCTAATATTTTAACATGGAATGAAGACAGATCATGTAAGAGAATCCATTTTTCATTTCATAAAGGTAAGGCAATTTGCTTTTTGACAAATAATCATTAAAATATAATTATTTTTGTTTTTATTTTTTAATGTCTGATCAAATAAAAGGTATTTGTTTGTTAGATTTATTTTCTTTTTAGTTAGTTTGGACTAAATGACCAAGTTTTTCATGAACTATTGCCTCTCCTTATTCAAGAGGTGTCTCTTGTTCAAATCTAATCTTTATAAATTTTGGTGGTATCCATAGCTTTACTTCTCCTGTAGAAACAAGGCAAAAATCTCTTCGCCGACATAATACATATCCATTCAGAGGTCAACACATCTTTAAAATATACAGACTGATTCACTCAGCTGTTTTGTCCTTCTATCCAATGTCCCTTTGTAGCTGTTTTTCCTTTCTCATTAGAATTTTAAAATTTACCTTGTTGATTTTCTCGAGGAGCTAGAGAAAGTACCCAAGGAGCTGAAGGGGTCTGCAACCCTATAGGTGGAACAACAATATGAACTAACCAGTACCCCCAGAGCTCATATCTCTAGCTGCATATGTATCAGAAGATGGCCTAGTTGGCCATCATTGGGAAGAGAGGCCCCTTGGTCTTGCAAACTTTATATGCCCCAGTATAGGGGAACACCAGAGCTAAGAAGTGGGAGTGGGTGGGTAGGGGAGCAGGGCAGGGGGAGGGTATAGGGAACTTTCAGGATAGCATTTGAAATGTATATGAAGAAAATATCTAATAAATAAAAATAAATAAATGAAAAGAATTAAAAATTTTTAAGTTAATAAAGTACTGTGTAATCTATAACTTTCTGGAGATATTTGCTACGTCTTTACATTTATTAAAGATAACCTTATAAAGATAAGGTATCCCTAATAAATGGAAATTAAATCTCTCTGTAACTGCTTATCCTATAGGATTACATGATATATCTGTAATATGCTTTATACTCTAATATGCAAAAGACTGATACATTTTACTAGAGACATATGCTGGAGCATTTTCAGACTTAAATTACACATGTATATCTACAATAGAGATAATTTTTAATAAATTTGTAATCAGAACATCTTTTATATTGGATATTTTATTGATTTACATTTCAAATATTATCCCTTATCCTCGCTTCCCATCCAGAACCCCCCTATCCAATCCCCCTCCCCTGTTTCTATGGGGGTGGTCCCCAGCCCACCCACCCACCTACTCCTGCCTTCCCTCCCTGGCATTCACCTATGATGGGGTATCAAGCTTCCATAGGACCAAAGGTCATTCTCTGCTACATATGCAGCTGGAGCCATGGGTCCCACCACGTGTATTCTTTGGTTGGCGGTTTAGTCCTTGAGAGCTCTGGGGGATCTGGTTGGTTGATATTGTTTTTCTTACTATGGCGTTGCATATCTCTTCAACTTATTCAGTCCTTCCCTTGACTGCTCCATTGGAGTCCCTGTGTTCAGTCTGATGGATGGCTGTAAGCATCTGCATCTGTATCAGTAAGGCTCTGGAAGAGCCTCTCAGGAGACATCTGTATCAGGCTCCTGTCTGCAAGCACTTCTTGGCATCAGAAAACATCTGCCCATTGTAATCCTGATCAGGTACCTGTGGTATGATGCACATACTTTAATTTTCCAAATTCTGAAAAATTACACACATACATCAGCTAAATTTCATTTTTTGGGGTACCTTTTGGGTATTTTCCTGCAGGTGATGGAGTTTGGTTATAAAAAGGACAAGTAGGACATTTCCTTGCTTGTTGCTAAGTCATAGAAAAGTATTTCATTTAATTCTTTGTTGTTAACCTGGTGTTTCTTACTACTTTCTGAGGCTTCTAGCACATTTCATATTAGTGTGTGATCAATTTCATCATTACCTTATGTTAAAGGGTGTGAGATACCCATAGGGATCAGATACAAGTTATATACAATGGATGATGTCTATTTCTAATTACTTGCTCTGGTTGATTAAATGGTCAAATTAATTCTGAATCATCTAGAATAATAAGTTTAGCAGTTTCAATATGTAAAACAACTCTCTGCACTTTGAGAATCAGTAACTATATTAAGAGATTCAGGAAAATCACATAGTACTGTAAGGATGGTATACAGCTCTGACTTTTAAATTGAATCATGAGGGATCTTAGCCACTTTACTTATTTTTCCTGACTTATAACCTTACTGACTTACTTGTTTCAGTATAGAATATAGCAGCTCCCAATATTGGAGTCACTTTTACTATACAAAGTGAGATCTGCATATAGAAGAATGCAAATTGATCCACATTTATCTCCTTGTACAAAGCTAAAGTCCAAGTGGATCAAGGACCTTCACATAAAGCCAGGTATGCTAAATCTAATAGAAGAGAAAGTAGTAAATAAACTGAAACACATTGGCACAAGGGAATATTTCCTGAACAGAACACCAATGACTCAAGCTCTCAGATCAACAGTTGACAAATGGGACAATATGAAACTAAAAAGAATCTGTAAGGCAAAGGATGCTGTCCTTTAGGACAGAACAGAAACAAAACAGATTGGGAAAGGAGCTTCTCAAATCCTACATCCAATAAAGGGCTAATATCCAAAATATAGAAAGTACTCAAGAACTTACACTATGCAAAACCAAATAACCCAATTAAAAAATGGGCTACAGAGATAAACAGAGAGTTCTCAACAGAGTAATTTCATATGTCTGGAAAGAACATAGAGAAATGTTCAACATCTTTAATCATCAGGGAAATTTACATCAAAACGATGCTATGTTCCACCTTATGCCAATCAGAATGTCTAAGATCAAAAACTCAAGCTACAGTCTATGCTGAAGAGGACATGTAGAAATCCCTCCTTGCTGGTAGGATGGCAACCTGCTACAACCACTGGAGAAATTATTCTGGTGGTTCCTCAGAAATTTAGAAAGAAGACCCGGCTCTTCCTGGGCACATACCTAAAAGATACCCCATCATACCACAAGTGCACGTGCTACACTATGCTCAATGTGATCTTCCTTGTAATAGCCAGAAGCTGGAAACAACTCAGATGTCCCTCAACTGGATACAAGAAATATGGTTCATTTACATAATGGAATACTATACAGCCATTAAAAATGATGGCATCTCTTTCTTCTCCAGCAAAGCAAGACGCCCAAAGGAAAGTGCAATGCAATGGTGTCAGCGTTTGGAAGCTGATTATGGGATGGATCCCTGGGTAGGGCAGTCTCTAGATGGTCCATCCTTTGTCACAGCTCCAATCTTTGCTTCTGTAACTCCTTCCATGGATGTTTTGTTCCCAATTCTAAGAAGGGGTACAGTGACCCCACTTTGGTCTTCATTCTTCTTGAGTTTCATATGTTTAGCAGATTGTATTATGTATCTTGGGTATCCTAAGTTTTGGGCTAATATCCACTTATCAGTGAGTACATATTGTGTGAGTTCCTTTGTGATTGTATTACCTCACTCAGGATGATGCCCTGCAGGTCCATCCATTTGGCTAGGAATTTCATAAATTCATTGTTTTTAATAGCTGAGTAGTACTCCATTGTGTAAATGTACCACATTTTCTGTATCCATTCCTCTGTTGAGGGGCATCTGGGTTCTTTCCAGCTTCTGGCTATTATAAATAAGGCTGCTATGAACATAGTGGAGCATGTGTCCTCCTTACTGGTTGGGACATCTTCTGGATATATGCCCAGGAGAGGTATTGCTGGATCCTCCACTAGTTCTATGTCCAATTTTCTAAGAAACTGCCAGACTGATTTCCAGAGTGGTTGTACAAGCTTGCAATCCCACCAACAATGGAGGAGTGTTCCTCTTTCTCCACATCCTCGCCAGCATCTGCTGTCACCTGAATTTTTGATCTTAGCCATTCTGACTGGTGTGAGGTGGAATCTCAGGGTTGTTTTGATTTGCATTTTCCTAATGATTAAGGATGTTGAACATTTTTTCAGGTGCTTCTCAGCCATTTGGTATTCCTTAGGTGAGAATTCTTTGTTCAGTTCTGAGCCCCATTTTTTAATGGGGTTATTTGATTTTCTGGAGTCCACCTTCTTGAGTTCTTTATATATATTGGATATTAGTCCCCTATCTGATTTAGGATAGGTAAAGATCCTTTCCCAATCTGTTGGTGGTCTTTTTGTCTTATTGACAGTGTCTTTTGCCTTGCAGAAGCTTTGCAGTTTCATGAGGTCCCATTTATCAATTCTTGATCTTACCGTGCAAGCCATTGCTGTTCTGTTCAGGAATTTTTCCCCTGTTCCCATATCTTGAAGGCTTTTACCCACTTTCTCCTCTATAAGTTTCAGTGTCTCTGGTTTTATGTGAAGTTCCTTGATCCACTTAGACTTGACCTCAGTACAAGGAGATAGGAATGGATCAATTCGCATTCTTCTACATGATAACAACCAGTTGTGCCAGCACCATTTGTTGAAAATGCTGTCTTTCGTCCACTGGATGGTTTTAGCTCCATTGTCGAAGATCAAGTGACCGTAGCTGTGTGGGTTCATTTCTGGGTCTTCAATTCTATTCCATTGGTCTACTTGTCTGTCACTGTACCAGTACCATGCAGTTTTTATCACAATTGCTCTGTAGTAAAGATTTAGGTCAGGCATGGTGATTCCACCAGAGGTTCTTTTATCCTTGAGAAGAGTTTTTGCTATCCTAGGTTTTTTGTTATTCCAGATGAAGTTGCAGATTGCTCTTTCTAATTCGTTGAAGAATTGAGTTGGAATTTTGATGGGGATTGCATTGAATCTGTAGATTGCTTTTGGCAAGATAGCCATCTTTACATTGTTGATCCTGCCAATCCATGAGCATGGGAGATCTTTTCATCTTCTGAGATCTTCTTTAATTTCTTTCTTCAGAGACTTGAAGTTTTTATCATACAGATCTTTCACTTCCTTAGTTAGAGTCACGCCAAGATATTTTATATTATTTGTGACTATTGAGAAGGGTGTTGTTTCCCTAATTTCTTTCTCAGCCTGATTATTCTTTGTGTAGAGAAAGGCCATTGATTTGTTTGAGTTAATTTTATATCCAGCTACTTCACCGAAGCTGTTTATCAGGTTTAGGAGTTCTCTGGTGGAATTTTTAGGGTCACTTATATATACTATCATATCATCTGAAAAAAGTGATATTTTGACTTCATCTTTTCCAATTTGTATCCCCTTGATCTCCTTTTGTTGTCGAATTGCTCTGGCGAGGACTTCAAGTACAATGTTGAATAGGTATGGAGAAAGTGGACAGCCTTGTCTAGTCCCTGATTTTAGAGGGATTGCTTCAAGCTTCTCACCATTTACTTTGATGTTGGCTACTGGTTTGTTGTAGATTGCTTTTATCATGGTTAGGTATGGGCCTTGGATTCCTGATCTTTCCAAGACTTTTATCATGAATGGGTGTTGGATTTTGTCAAATGCTTTTTCCGCATCTTACGAGATGATCATGTGGTTTTTGTCTTTGAGTTTGTTTATATAATGGATTATGTTGATGGATTTCCATATATTAAACCATCCCTGCATCCCTGGAATAAAACCTACTTGGTCAGGAGGGATGATTGCTTTAATGTGTTCTTGGATTCGGTTAGCAAGAATTTTATTGAGGATTCTTGTATCTATATTCATAAGGGAAATTGGTCTGAAGTTCTCTCTTTGTTGGAACTTTCTGTGGTTTAGGTATCAGAGTAATTGTGGCTTCATAGAATGAGTTGGGTAGAGTTCCTTCTACTTCAATTTCATGGAATAGTTTGTACAGAACTGGAATTAGATCTTCTTTGAAGGTCTGATAGAACTCTACACTAAACCCATTTTTTTGACTGGGAGACTATTAATGACTGCTTCTATTTCTTTAGGGGATATGGGACTGTTTAGATCGCTAACTTGATCCTGATTTAACTATGGTACCTGGTATCTGTCTAGACATTTGTCCATTTCGTCCAGGTTTTCCAGTTTTGTTGAGTATAGCCTTTTGTAGAAGGATCTGATGGTGTTTTGGATTTCTTCAGGATCTGTTGTTATCTCTCCCTTTTCATTTCTGATTTTGTTAATTAGGATGTTGTCCCTGTGCCCTCTAGTGAGTCTAGCTAAGGGTTTATCTCTCTTGTTGATTTTCTCAAAGAACCAACTCCGCGTTTGGTTAATTTTTTGAATAGTTCTTCCTGTTTCCACTTGGATGATTTCACCCCTGAGTTTGATTTTTTCCTGCCGTCTACTCCTCTTGGGTGAATTTTTTTCTTTTTTTTTTTCTAGAGCTTTTAGATGTGTTGTCAAGCTGCTAGTGTGTGCTTTCTCCAGTTTCTTTTTGTAGGCACTCAGAGCTATGAGTTTCCCTCTTAGAAATGTTTTCATTGTTTCCCATAGGTTTGGGTATGTTGTGGCTTCATTTTCATTAAACTCTAAAAAGTCTTTAATTTCTTTCTTTATTTCTTCCTGACCAAGGTATCATTGAGAAGAGTGTTGTTCAGTTTCCATGCAAATGTTGACTTTCCATTATTTATGTTGTTATTGAAGATCATTCTTAGTCCATGGTCGTCTGATAGGATGCATGGGAAAATTTCAATATTTTTGTATCTGTTGAGACCTGTTTTGTTACCAATTATATGGTCAATTTGGGAGAATGTCCCGTGACGTGCTGAGAAGAAGGTACATCCTTTTGTTTTAGGATAAAATGTTCTGTAGATATCTGTTAAGTTCATTTGTCTCATAACTTCTGTTAGTTTCACTGTGTCCCTGTTTAGTTTCTGTTTCCACGATCTGTCCATTGATGAAAGTGGTGTGTTGAAGTCACCCACTATTATTGTGTGAGGTGCAATGTGTGCTTTGAGCTTTACTAAAGTGTCTTTAATGAATGTGGCTGCCCTTGCATTTGGAGCATATATATTCAGAATTGAGAGTTCCTCTTGGAGGATTTTACCTTTGATGAGTATGAAGTGTCCCTCCTTGTCTTTTTTGATAACTTTGGGTTGGAAGTCGATTTTATTTGATATTAGAATGGCTACTCCAGCTTGTTTCTTCAGACCATTTTCTTGGAAAATCTTTTTCCAGCCTTTTACTCTGAGGTAGTGTCTGTCTTTTTCCCTGAGATGGGTTACCTGTAAGCAGCAGAATGTTGGGTCCTGTTTGTGTAGCCAGTCTGTTAGTCTATGTCTTTTTATTGGGGAATTGAGTCCATTGATATTAAGAGATATTAAGGAAAAGTAATTGTTGCTTCCTTTTATTTTTGTTGTTAGAGTTGACATTCTGTTCTTGTGGCTGTCTTCTTTTAGGTTTGTTGAGGGATTACTTTCTTGCTTTTTCTAGGGCGTGATTTCCTTCCTTGTATTGGTTTTTTTCCTGATATTATCCTTTGAAGGGCTGGAATTGTGGAAAGATAATGTGTGAATTTGGTTTTGTCCTGGAATACTTTGGTTTCTCCATCTATGGTAATTGAGAGTTTGGCCGGGTATAGTAGCCTGGGCTGGCATTTGTGTTCTCTTAGTGTCTGTAGAACATCTGTCCCGGCTCTTCTGGGTTTCATAGTCTCTGGTGAAAAGTCTGGTGTAATTCTGATAGGCTTGCCTTTATATGTTACTTGACCTTTCTCCCTTGCTGCTTTTAATATTCTATCTTTATTTAGTGCATTTGTTGTTCTGATTATTATGTGTTGGGAGGAATTTCTTTTCTGGTCCAGTCTATTTGGAGTTCTGTAGGCTTCTTGTATGATCATGGGCATCTCTTTCTTTAGGTTTGTGAAGTTTTCTTCTAAAATTTTGTTGAAGATATTTGCTGGCCCTTTAAGTTGAAAATCTTCTGTCTCATCAACTCCTATTATCCGTAGGTTTGATCTTCTCATTGTGTCCTGGATTTCCTGGAAGTTTTGAGTTAGGATCCTTTTGCGTTTTGTATTTTCTTTGATTGTTGTGTCGAAGTTCTCTATGGAATCTTCTGCACCTGAGATTCTCTCTTCCATCTCTTGTATTCTGTTGCTGATGCTTGCATTTATGGTTCCAGATTTCTTTCCTTGGGTTTCTATCTCCAGCGTTGCCTCACTTTGGGTTTTCTTTATTGTGTCTACTTCCCTTTTTAGGTCTAGTATAGTTTTGTTCATTTCCATCACCTGTTTGGATGTGTTTTCTTTGAGGACTTCTACCTGTTTGGTTGTGGTTTCCTGTTTTTGTTTAAGGACTTGTAACTCTTTAGCAATGTTCTCCTGTATTTCTTTAAGTGAGTTATTAAAGTCCTTCTTGATGCCCTCTACCATCATCATGAGATATGCTTTGAAATCCAGGTCTAGCTTTTCGGTTGTGTTGGGGTTCCCAGGACTAGGTGGGGTGGGAGTGCTGCGTTCTGATAATGGTTAGTGGTCTTGATTTCTGTAGGATTCTTTCGTTTGCCTTTCACCATCTGGTAATCTCTGGGGCTGTGCAGAATAGACTGGGCGGGGTCCTGGGACCAAGATGTCTGTTGCAGATGCTCAGGTAAAGCGCTCCCTTTCTGCTCAGACCCCTTTCCTCTGTCCGGTAGGTGGCCACATGTCTGGGGCCTGTGCCGAATACACTCGGTGGGGTCCTGGAACCAAGATGTCTGCTGCTGATGCACAGGCAAAACGTTCCTGGGCCAGTTGGATCCCTAACCACTGGCCAGAAAGGTGGCCAGCTGTCTGGGGCCGGAAAAGGGGGCTGCCTTAGAAGCTCTGTGGCTCCCCCTGTCCCAGAAGCTTTTAGCTTCTGTATTCAGTACTCTCACCTGTGCAGAATACACTTGGCGGGGTCCCAGAACCAGGATGTCTGCTGCTGATGCTCAGGCTAGGGGCTCCCTCTCTGCTCAGACTCCTGGAAGTCTGGGGCCTGTGCAGAATACACCCGGCAGGGGCCCGGAATCAAGATGTCTGCTGCTGATGCTCAGGTAAAGCGTTCTAGGGCTGGTAGGATCCCTAACCTCTGTGCAGAATACACTTGGCGGGGTCCTGGAACCAGGATGTCTGCTGCAGATGCTCAGGCTAGGCGCTCCTTCTCTGCTCAGACCCCTTTCCACTGGCCGGAAGGTGGACGGGTGTCAGGGGCCTGTGCAGAATATACTGGGTGGGGTCCCGGAACCAAGATGTCTGCTGCCGATGCACAGGGAGAGCATTCCTGGGCAGGTCGGATCCCTAACCTCTGTGCAGAATACACTCAGTGGGGTCCTGGAACCAGGATGTCTCTTGTTCCCTATTCTAAGAAGGAATGAAGCATCCACACATTGGTCTTCCTTCTTCTTCATTTTCCTGTGTCTTGCAAATTGTATCTTGGGTATTCTAAGTTTCTGGGCTAATATCCACTTATCAGTGAGAGCATACCTAATGACTTCTTTTGTGATTGGATTACATCCATTTCCCCAAGAATTTCATAAATTCATTGTTTTTAATAGCTGAGTAGTACTCCATTGTGTAAATGTACCACATTTTCCGTATCCATTCCTCTGTTGAGGGACATCTGGGTTCTTTCCAGCTTCTGGCTATTATAAATAAGGCTGCTATGAACATAGTGGAGCATGTGTTCTTATTACCAGTTGGAACATCTTCTGGGTATATGCCCAGGAGAGGAATTGCTGTATCTTCTGGTAGTACTATGTCCAATTTTCTGAGGAACCTCCAGACTGACTTCCAGAGTGGTTGTACAAGCTTGCAATCCCACCAGCAATGGTGGAGTGTTAAGATGGGGTTCCTCACAACAAAAAACCTAGGATAGCAAAAACTCTTCTCAAGGATAAAAGAACCTCTGGAGGAATCACCATGCCTGACCTAAAGCTGTACTACAGAGCAATTGTGATAAAAACTGCATGGTACTGGTATAACGACAGACAAGTAGACCAATGGAACAGAATTGAAGACCCTGAGATCAACCCACATACCTATGGTCACTTGATCTTTGACAAGGGAGCAAAAACCATCCAGTAGAAAAAAGACAGCATTTTCAACAAATGGTGCTGGCACAACTGGCGGTTATCATGTAGAAGAATGCGAATTGATCCATTCCTATCTCCTTGTACTAAGGTCAAGTCTAAGTGGATCAAGGAACTTCACATAAAACCAGAGACACTGAAACTTATAGAGGAGAAAGTGGGGAAGAGCCTCGAAGATATGGGTACAGGGGAAAAATTTCTGAATAGAACAGCAAAGGCTTGTGCTGTAAGATCGAGAATCGATAAATGGGACCTCATAAAGTTGCAAAGCTTCTGCAAGGCAAAAGACACCGTCAATAAGACAAAAAGACCACCAACAGATTGGGAAAGGATCTTTACCTATCCTAAATCAGATAGGGGACTAATATCCAATATATATAAGGAACTCAAGAAGGTGGACTCCAGAAAATCAAATAACCCCATTAAAAAATGGGGCTCAGAACTGAACAAAGAATTCTCACCTGAGGAATACCGAATGGCAGAGAAGCACCTGAAAAAATGTTCAACATCCTTAATCATCAGGGAAATGCAAATCAAAACAACCCTGAGATTCCACCTCACACCAGTCAGAATGGCTAAGATCAAAAATTCAGGTGACAGCAGATGCTGGTGAGGATGTGGAGAAAGAGGAATACTCCTTCATTGCTGGTGGGATTGCAAGCTGGTATAACCACTCTATAAATCAGTTTGGCGGTTCCTCAGAAAATTGGACATAATACTACCAGAGGATCCAGCAATACCTCTCCTGGGCATATATCCAGAAGATGTCCCAACCAGTAAGAAGGACACATGCTCCACTATGTTCATAGCAGCCTTATTTATAATAGCCAGAAGCTGGAAAGAACCCAGATGTCCCTCAACAGAGGAATGGATACAGAAAATGTGGTACATTTACACAATGGAGTACTACTCAGCTATTAAAAGGAATGAATTTCTGAAATTCCTAGGCAAATGGATGGATCTGGAGGGCATCATTCTGAGTGAGGTAACATATTCACAAAGGAACTCACATAATATGTACTCACTGATAAGTGGATATTAGCCCCAAAACTTAGGATACCCAAGATATAAGATACAACTTGTTAAACGCATGAAACTCAAGAAGAACGAAGACCAAAGTGTGGACACTGTGCCCCTTCTTGGAATTGGGAACAAAACACCCATGGAAAGAGTTACAGAGATAAAGTTTGGAGCTGTGAAGAAAGGATGGACCATCTAAAGACTGCCATATCCAGGGATCCATCCCATAATCAGCTTCCAAACGCTGACACCATTGCATACACTAGCCAGATTTTGCTGAAAGGATCCAGATATAGCTGTCTCTTGTGAGACAATGCCAGGGTCTAGCAAACACAGAAGTGGATGCTCACAGTCAGCTATTGGATGGATCACAGGGCCCCCAATGGAGAAGCTAGAGAAAGTACCCAAGGAGCTAAAGGGAACTGCAACCCCATAGGTGGATCATTATTATGAACTAACCAGTACCCCAGAGCTCCTGTTTCTAGCTGCATTTGTATCAAAAGATGGCCTAGTCGGCCATCACTGGAAAGAGAGGCCCATTGGTCTTGCCAACTTTATATGCCCCAGTACAGGGGAATGCCAGGGCCAAGGGGTGGGGGTGGGTGGGTGGGGGACTGGGGGGAGGGGAGTGTATTGGGTACTTTTTGGATAGCATTGGAAATGTAATTGAGAAAATTACCTAAAAAAAAAAAAAAAAAAAAGATGGGGTTCCTCTATGGCATCATCAAGGGTAAATCTAGGCTGGGGCAGCTGGTCCATAGGCATATGTGCACCACTGTTGTCTTTACACAGCTTTACTTGGAAAACAATGGAGCTCTGGTTAAGCTGGTAGAGGCTATTAGGACTGGATAGGATAAGATAGGATAAGATCCACTGCCACTGAGGAGGCAATGTCCTGGGTTCCAAGTCTTTTGCTCACAATGCCAGGCTGCAAAAGGTAAAGGCTAAAGAACTTTCCACTAAACTGGGTTAAATATACACTGCTAAGTTTTCTGTACATAAATATGATTACAAAATTTAAGCGAAGAGAAAAGAAAAGGAAAGGAAAGGAAAGGAAAGGAAAGGAAAGGAAAGGAAAGGAAAGGAAAGGAAAGGAAAGGAAAGGAAAGGAACAAACAACAACAAAAGCCCTGAGAACATCATGAAATTTGTACACAAATGAATAGAACTAGAGAATATCATCCTGAGTGAGATAACCCAGACCAAAAAGGACATGTATAGAATGCATTTACTGATAAGTGGATATTAGCCAAAAAATTCAGAATACTCATGATACACAGATGATAGGAATCTTAACAAGAAGCAAGGCCCAAGTGTGGATGCCAGAAACCCACATAGAAGAGGAATAGAATAATCACCAGAGGCAGAGGGAAGGAGAAAACTGGGTGGGAGAAAGGAGGGTGGAAGAGAAAAGGAGAGACAGGATCAGTTATGGGGAGAGACAGGAGGGATGCCCAGAGGGCTAGGGGAATAAATCAAAATACGTAGCAGTGGGGTTGGGGGAACACAGGGAACCTCTAGAAAGTTCCAGAGACCAAGGATGTGAGTGGCTACCAGGACTCAATGTGGATGACATTAGTCAGAATTTCCTACAGTGAGGAGATGGAACTAGAAGAAACCACTGCCAGTAGATAGACATGGCCTGCAGTTGAGACATTGGGCTATCCACCTATCTCCAAAAATTTTAACCCAGAATTGTTCCTGTCTAAAGGAAATACATGGAGAAAAATGGAGCAGAGACTGGAAGAAAGGCTAACCAGTGACTGGTCCAACTTGGAGTCAGTCCCATGCATGCACACCAAATCCTGACACTATTACCAGGACCATGTAGTGCGTTCAGACAGGAGCATGTCACAGTGGTTCTTGGAAAGACTCTATCAGCAACTCACTGAGCAAACTATAGCCAGTTAATATATCCCAGAAATTTCTGAGAATCATTAGGAGTTTGTAATTAATCATTCCTGATTTGTTCTCTTTGTGGTTGAGTTTTCTGTGGACTTATCTTATACTCTAGATAATTAACAGAACTTCTTTGTTTTTGTTTTGTTTTTTGTTTTTTTGTTTTTTGAGCAATTTCTAATCCCCAGAAATGTAATTTTCTGTTTACTTTTTACTTCATTAAACAGATTTTTTCTATAGTATCTGCCTCTGAATCATCCAATAAGATACCATCCATTTAATGGTAAATTTTAGATTGAGTAAACTGTTTATGAATTGTTTCCAATGGCTGTTGTACAAAATATTGGCATGAGGTAGTGCTGATTAACTTGGTTTGTGTTAAGACTTTCCAATAATATCTCTTTTTAGACAACTATTATTGTAAGTAGTTACTGAGAAAGCAAACCTTCACCTATCATGTTCCTGCAAAGAGCAGTGAAAAGGCATTCTTTTAAATCAATTACTATCATAGGCTGTAACTTAGGTAACAAAGAAGACAATGGGATCCTAGTCTATAAAGAACTCACTGGCTCAATTATTTTGTTTAAGGAACTTAAATCTGTTAACATCCCCCATTTTCCTAATTTCTTTCTTATAATAAATACAGGAATTCTATGGGCTGGTGGATTCTTCAATGTGTTGAGCATTTCTCTGTTCCTGAACCAGCTGTTCTTTCTGTAATTCTCCTGTAATGTCTCCATTGTTCCTCCCACACAGGTTTGTCTGTTAACCATTTTTACAGTAGGGTGGTTGGTTTCTTTGAAAGACCAACATCTGTCAGATCCTGCTTGTGGATAACCCTGACAGTCTGTGATTGTTCTTGATAATACCTTTTAATATTTTTCTTAGAACTATTCTTTATTTTGTGGTTTGTTTCTGATTGGAGAAATACCATTAGTGTCTTCCACTGCTACAACAAATCACATACTTTTTAATTCATGACTATATTAAAAGTATATGTCTTTAATTTTCCTATTTGTCCTTCTGGACCTATATACGGGACCCATCTTTCATTTTGTTGTACTTGCAATAAAGTTTCAGTCCCTTGAAACTGAATATTTACCTCTTGAAGAGGCTAATATGGATGCTCAGATTTGGATGAAATTATTGTTACCTTGCTTCTATGTCAACTAAACCTCCAATTTCAATGCCATTTATTTGTACTTTTAGCTTTAGTCTATGATTATTTATAGCAGTTTGCCCAATACTTGTTTTCTGGTCTCTCCTGAAGTTTTTGCTTTATCCACTGAGATGTTCTCTTCTCAATTACATACAGAGCAGTGTTGTTTTTAAAAACAGGCATTACATGCTTTAATTGCTTTGTGGATGAGTTCACTGATGCTGACAAAGAACTATTGAATTAAATTTGATATCTGTGCCAGTTGGCGGTCCTTTAGGACATTTCCCAATGGCAAAAGGTTACCTTGCCTGTCCCTTGTTGATCTGCATTCATTAGTTCAATGCTGGCCTTTGCCACACCCTCTGCACACTGTAGAAACTTGGAGCCTTCTTTTTGTATTATCTCTAAAAAGCATTGTTTTGAGGAACTCCTTGTCTAGAATCCCATTTCAATTGACCTTGCTTACCATAATTAACACATTCCACATTTTGATTTTTCTTACTTCCCTTATCAAAGTAGGTTCATAAATGAGAGATCCAATATAAGCAGTATTTCTAACTCATTTAAATATTGGTGCTGATCCTGCCTCTAAAGGTCTAGTCACCATTCTGAATTAGCATTTTGAAAAGCCAAAGATTTCATTAGTATTTTTTCTGACTTCTGAATCAGGTACTATTGAAAAAAACCAAGCAAACAAACAAACTATTGAAGGCTTCTTTTTTTCGAAGGGGGGGGGGGACTTGTATAATTTTACTAACTGACTCATAACTCTATACTGATTATTCAAGCTTGTCGCAAGCATTGAAAGCTGCTACATGACATAGCACCGAGGTATGTTTATCAAATTCAGTCTGATTGGTAATACAACATATTGATCTTCATCTAGTAACCAATCCTGCAAAATATGAATACCTCTAGCCTTCTGTTCTTGTTCTATGGCACTATCTTCCTCTTGCCACCATGTTTGCCACTGTAACTGAGGACCCGCTTTCAGTACTGCTGTTGATAAATCTTTCCAGTCCTGGGGAATAATTCTGTTCTGAGTTTCCCATGAATTTAATATCTGCTTCACAAAGGTCAATGCATACCAAATGAAACAATTTCTTCCTCAAATCTCCACAAATATAATATGTCTATAGAATTCCATTTAACTTCTGTATAGTACCTAAATAAACTAATGTTGGTTTTCTAACTACCTTGGGTTTCCCTTCTTCAGTTTCATCATACAGTGGTATGGTAGATTCTTGTCTAAATTCCTCTATGTACACCTGAATATATTTCTTATTTTAATTCATATCATTCTAAGGTTTGTATCTTATCAATCCATTTTTCTTATTTATTCATTTTATAGTATCTCTATACCTTTTTTCCTTGAGAGGGTAAAAACACCCTCTATGGCTATTAAGAAAAAATATGAAATTCCAAAATGATAATAATCATTATCAGTATTGAACCAATTTCATTGAAATCGCTTAGCTTTTCGTTTTCTTTTTTCTTTCTTTTTTCTTAGATATTTTCTTTATTTGCATTTCAAATGTTATCCCTTTCCTCATTTCCCTTCTGAAAATCCCCTATCCCCTGGCCTACTCCCCCAACTCCCCAATCCACTCACTCCTGCTTGCAGAACCTGGAATTCCCCTATTCTGGAGCATAGAACCTTCACAGAACCAAGGGCCTATCCTCTCATTGATGGATGACTAGGCCATCCTCTTCTACATATGTAGCTAGAGACACAAGCCCCACCATGTGTTTTCTTTGATTGGTAGTTTAGTCCCATGGAGCTCTGGGGTACTGGTTAGTTCATATTGTAGTTCCTCCTATGGGGCTACAGATCCTTTCAGCTCCTTGGGTACTTTCTCTAGTTCCTTCATTTGGGACCCTGTACTTTGTCCAATGGATGGCTGTGAACATCCATTTCTGTATTTGTCAGGCACTGGCAGAGCCTCTCAGGAAACAATAGTGCAATAGTGTCTGGGTTTGGTGGTTGTTTATTGGCTGCATCCCCAGGTATGGCACTCTCTGAATGGTCATTCCTTCAGTCTCTGTTCTGAATTTTGTCTCTGTAACTACTTCCGTTGGTATTTCGTTCTCCCTTCTAAGAAGGATCAAAGTATCCACACTTTGGTCTTCCTCCTTATTGAGTTTCATGTATTTTGCAAGTTGTATCTTGGGTGTTCTGAGCTTCTGTGCTAATATCCACTTATCAGTGAGTGCATATCATATGTGTTCTTTTGCGATTGGGTTACCTCACTTAGGATGATATCCTCCTGCTTCTATTTTCAAGCCATCTAAAATAGCACTATACAGGGTCTTAGCACCATATATTATGGTACTTCCCCTCCTTATCCAGGTGTTTTTAGCTTGTTCACAGCCAGCAGATTTCTCTGGTAGTGTGGTTATGCTGTTCATTGCAACAACAAACAACCAAATATTGTTGTTAACATTTTTTTTTTACCTTGAAAATACTGTTCGATTGAATTACTAAGTTTAATACTTGGGGATCATGAGTAATTGTCATGGGGTCAGCCTGAGCTCAGGGTACACACAGTACAAGGCAAGATTAACATTTATTATGGGATCTAGATAAACTGGTGAGTGGGTCCTTTACCATGATTTCCCTTAAAATGTAACAGTGAGTGACTTGATGTGTAACAGGGAGCTGTACGCAAGGACCAACTTTGCCCTGGGTAAGCTTTTGCCTTCAGTATTGTTCTTTCACATAGGCATCTGTATTCTGTTCTCTGGATGGGATTACAGAACCTTCCCAAAGATAAGGTCCCACTTCTCTTTCTTTTTTTTTCTTTCTTTTCTTTTTTTCTTCTTTTTTTTTTCTTTATTAGATTTTTTTTTTTACCAGTGAAGACTTGAGAGCCAGATGGTGGGGTAAAAGCCTGTTAGTCTAGAGAGGCAGAGAAAGCACTGAGCTGAACTTTCTTCACTGCCAGTATCCCAAAAGGCAGCTCTGCTCCTTCATGCAACCTCAAAAACTCTTCAAACTGAATAACCCATCCATCTACTTCCTGTTCATCTATCAGTTCTCCTGACTTCCTCATACTCTGTGTTTTTTTCTTCTTCTTATGTTCACTTGCTCTCTATCAACTGCTTTCTTGTTCTGCCTTGTAAACATGACCTACAGTTGACTTTATTTAACCCTGTTTACAATAAACAGAAAGGTCTCTGATTAAAGGTGTGTGATAGTACTGAGCCACATCACAACTACAAACAGGTTTTTCCAGTAAATAACAAAATATTGGGTTTCACAGTATAATGAAATTTATTGCAACAGACAAATCATATGTTGATATCCTCAAGTTCTAGTATATCAGAATGGGAAAATATTTGTAGACTGTGTGTAAATAGATCTGCTTAAATGACATCTTCTGTTGCTGTGACAAAATATTTAGTGGGGTATCTTGAAAAAGAAAAGATTTCCTTATGTCCCACTTTTTTTTGAGAACTTTCTGTCAGTATTCATTTGCTAAGTGTCTGAAGTCATTCAGAGCATCATAGCCACAGGGGCATGGCTAAGAAGAACATGTACCTCATAGTCACTCAATAATGGAGAACAATAATAAGAGTTCCATAATACAGAATATAGTACATAGGGACATACTTTCAATTATCTGCTTTATAGAAAAGTTTCCAGCATTCCCAACAGTGCTAAAGTGAATAAAGTGGCTTACTTTAACAAAGGGGTCCTTGAAACCCTATTGGGGAATTATAACAATACTCTTTTTTGACTGAACCCTGAGAGATTGGCCACACTCCAAAGCAGACACCTTTCCCAAGTAGTTGGATAATATAAACTGGACTTAATGGGAACAAATATCACACACACACACACACACACACACACACACACACACACGCATCAAAGGTGGGTAGGTAAGATGGTAAATGTAGTTATGAGATGGGTCCAGGTAGCAGTATTGAATATATAAAAATTGTTTTACATTCTCAACAAGCTAAAGAAATATCATTTAAAAGATACTGGAAACATAATACCCAATGAGGTTGTTGTTGAGAGGGGAGGCATTTTGGGAAAATACTGGGACTGTGAAAGATCCACTCTTGTGAGAACCAACTTAAATATGGAAGAAAATTATTTTGGCTTCTGATTTTAAAGTTTTCAGTTCATAATGAAGTGGTTTTGCCTCACGTAAAATGATGAACATGTGCAACAAAGCCTAACTGCTTATCTTAAAGCTGCAAAATGGAAGACACAAGGTACGGAAGGCACATGGTCCTCTCTACAACACACACCAAGTGATTTGACAATTCTCCAGTGGACCTAAGCTCTTTACATGTGTCATATATTTTGCAATAAATCATAACTCAAATGTTTCCCAAAGGCTTGTGTATTCTCCAGCCTTGCCCAATCTGTTGCATCTTGAGAAGTGGTAGAAACTTTAAGAATAGAAGAAAGCTAGGCCATTGATGAAAGCCAGGTTCCTTGGATGTGACAGTGGGGCAGTGGGACAGTGGCTCATCCTCAGTCTTTCTCTTTACTTCCTGGCAGCCTTGGATTGAGTAATATCCCCTGACTCGTGTTCCTGCCAGATTGTTTGGCTCTGTGTTAGCCAAGGACTCTGTTCCTATGATAAAACATGACAAAAATCAACTTGAAGAAAGAACTTATTTCACACTACAACCTGTAAGTACATTTCCAGAGAAGTCAGAGCAAAATCAAGACAGGAAACTGGAGGACACAACTGATACAGAGGCCATGAAGCATTGCTGATTCCTGGCTTGCTCCACAGAGCTTGTTCAACCTGGTTTCTTAAAATACCCTGTACCAATAAAGAGCCCCTAGGTAGCACCACCCACAATGAGCTGGGTGCTTACAGTTCAATCATCAATCAAGAAAAGACTCCATGTGTTTGCCTGCAGGCTAATCTACTGAGGACATCTTCTTAAGTGAGATTCTTGCTTCCCAAATGACTAACTTGTGTCAAGTTGACATAAAACTAGTCTGTAAAAGCTCAATTTCAAGCTCCAAAGCAGTACTGAATTACCATGGAAACCTCTGTAGGTGTGAACCAATATAGACCTATTTATTAAGTTTTTAAGTTATCTCAAGAATTTTGTCAGGCACCAAGCTGTAGCCTGAAGTTTTTAACATAATGCATTAGCAGGGCTTACAGATCTAGCCTATCTACCTACAAATGGATTAATGCCACTATGAAAAGGCCTTGTGAATCTGAGCTTTTCTGTCTCCTACTATGTGTGGACATATTGAGAAATCCCTCAGCAGCTGTGAATACCTTGATTTTAGTCTTGAAAACTGTGGGAAATAAATTTCCATCTTCAAAAAATTCTCTAACATTCTATTTCTGCCACATAATACTAAACAAAGATTGCTTCTTATAAAGAATTGCTTGATATGGAAAGACCTCATATGAGTCTGGTTATAGGTATTATTTAGCAGATTGATAAGACTATCACATTTACCAATATCCATAAGTCTTGTCTATTGATTACAAATTTTGAAAATATTTATATGATAATATAGAAATGTTCATAAAACACATGCACTCTATTTTCTTTTTCTTTTTTTTTCTTTTTTTTGTTTTTTAGCAACACTATTGGCGTTTGTGTTCTCAACTGTATCACAAAGACCTTGAGGCTTAAAGGTAATTATGTTGCACACCATAGCAATTTTAAACCACAATATATTAAAGTAGATTTAATCAGCTCTGTGTGCTTGGTTGACTTTTAATTTGACTCTGTCATCTTGGCCCATCCTTAAGCGCATGTTTAGCTGCAAACCATAAATTACAAGTGGCCAAATGTTATAAACATTGTCATTCAGCTTCCCTGAAAGCTACTCCATATGGTCCATTTGGCTATTGAGTCGTCTGATTTATCCATAGCTGCAATTTGTATTGACCATGCTAGAGACTTTCCTTGAAGGTCAGGTTACTGTACAAGATGAAAAAGTTCGCTCATAATATTACATCACAACAAAGCAACCACAGGTTCCAGGTATCTGGGAAGAAGTAAATTCTGTCTGATATTATAAGCTGTTTTCTCTTCTTTTTCATTTGTTAAAAACTTTTGGTCCTGTATTCTCTGTTTTCATATAATATGGTGGCACATACCAGGAGGATTCTGAAGAGACAGAAGGACCATATGTTTACATCCAGTTTTCAACCCAGAGATCCAAATTTTAATCTCTTATCTCTTTCAAATTCTTCACAAATTTGTAGATGTTTTAATAGGTTCTCACATTGTGTTAGAACACACAGTTATCAATTACCTTTTATAACTTTAGCTAGAGATTCAGTTATCTTAAAATTCATCTATAGTAGCTCAACTTTAACAAATACTGTTTGGATGGAACAAAAGTTAAAACTACTATGTAGATGTTTTTGAAAGGAACATTCCTTTATTAAAAGAAATGGAAATCTGAATTATACCCCGCTCCAGGGAGCCCATGCCCAACACTGCCTGGATGTACCAGGAACCAGAGGATGGAGGCTGATTAGCTCAGAAACCTAGGGTAGGACCAAACATGATTGCCAAAAATAAATAAATGAATAATCAAATCAAAAAAAAAAATAAATGAGATCAAAGAAATTGTAGCTGAACATCTTCTGCTATGCTCAAAAATCCCATGCCTAGACCAGTCATTATCAGAGAATCTTCCTCTAGCCACTGATGGGAGCAGATAGAATCACAGACATTAGACAGAAAAAGAGATCCCAGGTTGGAAGTCTCCATCACGTCCTTGGGACCCCTTTCCTCTTACTGGGTGGCCTCTCCTGTCTTGATTTGAGGGTATCCATAATCTTTTTGTATCTTGTGCTGTGTTGGGGAAATGTCCCATGGAAGCTTGCTTGTTTCTGGTGTGAAAAGGAATGGGAGGTATAAGTGGATCTAGATGGCCGGGGTGATAGGAGAACTGGAAGGATTTGAGAGAGGGGAAGTGGCAGTTGTGGTATATTGTATGAGAGAATATTAGCTAATTAAAAATAAAATCCGAATGAATTCCTGCCAATGTAAAACAAAAGACAACAAGAAAATGCACCCCCAGATTGTAAACTTTAGAGTATAAATGTCAGGGCTATTACTGTTAGTGATCATAAAATAGGGACTACAACATATCAGATAATACTATGAGCTACAAGAAATATGTAATTCTTTCAGAGAAACCACCAAACTATAGGAAAACCTACCTGTCTTGATTAATAAAGATCCTGTGATACCTATCATTGATCTATAAAATATTGTTAAGCTTTGTTATGATGTTGTTTTAAAAATCTCATGTAATTTTTCTTACTAGTGGAATTCAACTCATAACCTGTATGCAAAGTGATACAGGAAAATATAGTAATTAGAATTCAACATCCCAGGTACAGACCAAAGAAGAATTTGGAACTGATATCAGTTACTGGAAAAATGAAATTATATATAGCCAGCAAGATATTGATATGTCAAGAAACATTCTTTCTACATAATGTTTGAAGACAAAAATTTTTTCTCGTGTGACTTTCATTAATCACAATGGTGAGGAATATTATAAAAATCTGTAATTTGATAAGACAAATGTTTTAGAGAAAATTACAAAAAAGATGATCTTTAACAAAAGTTAAAATACATAAAGACATACACGTGTGTGCATGCACACACATACACACACACACACACACACACAGAGTGAGTGAGAGAGAGAGAGAGAGAGACAGAGAGAGAGAGAGACAGAGAGAGAGAGAGACAGAGAGAGAGAGAGACAGAGAGAGACAGAGAGAGACAGAGAGAGACAGAGAGAGAGAGAGACTAAGTTTAAAGAATGTAAATGAATGAGTTAGCTTTAGAAACTGATGGGTAAGCCAGATATGGTGGCATATGCCTTTAGTCCCACACTTGTGGAAACAGTGGCAAGTTGATCTTTGTGAGTTCAAAGCCAGTCTGATCCACATAGTGAGTTCCAGGACTGACACAAATATAAAGAGAGACTTTTTCTCAAACAAATTAACAAAGAAATAGTGACTTCTGGCACTGTTAGACACTGGTTGCAAAGCATGCACAGCCACAGATGTAGGATGCTTCCATAGTCCATCTCTAGAAAAAAAACAAAAAAACAAAAAAAACCTTCCTAGAGATGAGCAGAAATAAGGCAACTAGCCTTTTGAATAAACTGTGATAGTGAGAAGATTGTTTTTTGTTTGTTTGTTTGTTTGTTTTTTTGAGACAGGAATTTTCTGTGTAGCCCTGGCTGTCCTGGAACTTACTCTATGGAACAGGCTGGCCTCAAACCCAGAAATCCGCCTGCCTCTGCCTCCCAAGTGCTGGGATTAAAGGCGTTCACCACCACTGCGATAGATACAAAAAGAGCTTGAGGAAGAATAAAAAGCCTCAGGTATGGACAGAAGACAAACAAGTTTATGTATTCATGAAATCAAGGTATACAGTGGACATTATCATGGTTGTTTTCATGTATTCAAAGTACACAGTGGAAGTTACTATGTTTGGGGAAAGATAAGGTAAGGAACAAAATCCTGGCTAGTCAGGAAGGGACAGCCATCTGAAATTAGGAAAAGACTTAGAAAGGCACAGTGGGGAAGAAGAAAGTGTAAGTGTAAAAAGGTGTAAGAACTCTGCACTAAACCCATCTGGTCCTGGGCTTTTTTTGGTTGGGAGAACATTAATGACTGCTTCTATTTCTTTAGGGGATATGGGACTGTTTAGATCATTAACTTGATTCTGGTTTAACTTTAGTACCTGGTATCTGTCTAGAAATTTGTCCATTTTGTCTATGTTTTCCAGTTGTGTTGAGTATAGCCTTTTGTAGAAGGATCTGATGGTGTTTTGGATTTCTTCAGGGTTTGTTGTTACGTCTCCCATTTCATTTCTGATTTTGTTAATTAGGATGCTGTCCCTGTGCCCTCTAGTGAGTCTGGCTAAGGGTTTATCTATCTTGTTGATTTTCTCAAAGAACCAGTTCATCTTTTGGTTGATTCTTTGAATAGTTCTTGTTTCCACGTGGTTGATTTCACCCCTGAGTTTGATTATTTCCTGCAGTCTACTCCTCTTGGGTGAATTTGCTTCCTTTTGTTCTAGAGCTTTTAGGTGTGTTGTCAAGCTGATAGTGTGTGCTCTTGCTAGTTTTGTTTTGGAGGCACTCAGAGCTATGAGTTTCCCTCTTAGAAATGCTTTCATTGTGTCCCATAAGTTTGAGTATGTTGTGGCTTCATTTTCATTAAACTCTAAAAAGTCTTTAATTTCTTTCTTTATTCCTTCCTTGACCAAGGTATCATTGAGAAGAGTGTTGTTCAGTTTCCACGTGAATGTTGGCTTTCCATTATTTATGTTGTTATTGAAGATCAGCCTTAGTCCATGGTGGTCTGATAGGATGCATGGGACAATTTCAATATTTTTGTATCTATTGAAGCCTGTTTTGTGACCAATTTTATGGTCAATTTTGGAGAAGGTACCATGAGGTGCTGAGAAGAAGGTATATCCTTTTGTTTTAGGATAAAATGTTCTGTAGTTATCTGTTAGATCCATTTGTTTCATAACTTCTGTTAGTTTCACTGTGTCCCTGTTTAGTTTCTGTTTCCACGATCTGTCCATTGGTGAAAGTGGTGTGTTGAAGTCTCCCACTATTATTGTGTGAGGTGCAATGTGTGCTTTGAGCTTTACTAAAATATCTTTAATGAATGTGTCTGACCTTGCATTTGGAGCATAGATATTCAGAATTGAGAGTTCCTCTTGGAGGATTTTACCTTTGATGAGTATGAAGAGAAAATTCCGAAGGAGCTAAAGGGATCTGCAACCCTCTAGGTGGAACAACATTATGAACTAACCAGTACCCCGGAGCTCTTGATTCTAGCTGCATGTGTATCAAAAGATGGCCTAGTAGGCCATCACTGGAAAGAAAGGCCCATTGGAATGCCAGGGTCAAAAGAATGGGAATGGGTGGGTAGGGAAGTGGGGGGCGCTATGGGGGACTTTTGGGATAGCATTGGAAATGTAACTGAGGAAAATATGTAATAAAAATATTAAAAATTAAAAAAAATCCAAAAAAAAAAAAAAAGAGGAGCTACCTAGATTAGATGGGGAGCTGAGACTTGCTTCTGGAACATAGTCCCATTTGCCACAGGGAAATATTCATGTCCTTCTGCACAAAGGACAGTAAAAGGAGGGCCTTCCTGAGCTTAAAGGATAGATTGTGTGGCAGTGTGCAAGCATGAGTGACTGGTATCCATGGCAGCAATACTTGCTAGGCTGCATTTGGTCTGATGTTTGCTTTGGGATAACAGACAGCTGTGTGATGGCCACTGGTACTTTTTTTTTATTTTTTTTTTATTTTTATTTATTATTATTATTTTTTTATTAAATATTTTCCTCAATTACATTTCCAATGCTATCCCAAAAGTCCCCCATACCACCCCCCACTTCCCTACCCTCCCATTCCCATTCTTTTGGCCCTGGCATTCCCCTATATTGGGGCATATAAAGTTTGCAAGTCCAATGGGCCTCTCTTTCCATTGATGGCCGACTAGGCCATCTTTCGATACATATGCAGCTAGAGACAAGAGCTCCGGGGTTCTGGTTAGTACATCATGTTGTTCCAACAATAGGGTTGCAGATCCCTTTAGCTCCTTGGGTACTTTCTCTAGCTTCTCCATTGGGAGCCCTGTGATACATCCAATAGCTGACTGTGAACATCCACTCCTGTGTTTGCTAGGCCCCGGCATCATCTCACAAGAGACAGCTATATTTGGGTCCTTTCAGCAAAATCTTGCTAGTGTATGCAATGGTGTCAGCGTTTAGAAGCTGATTATGGGATGGATCCCTGGATACGGCAGTCTCTAAATGGTCCATCCTTTCATCACAGCTACGAACTTTGTCTCTGTAACTCCTTCCCTGGGTGTTTTGTTCCCAATTCTAAGAAGGTGCACAGTGTCCACACTTTGGTCTCATTCTTCTTGAGTTTCATGCGTTTAGCAAATTGTATCTTATATCTTGGGTATCCTAAGTTTTGGGCTAATATCCACTTATCAGTGAATACATATTTTGTGAGTTCTTTTGTGATTGTGTTATTTCACTCAAGATGATGCCCTCCAGGTCCATCCATTTGGCTAGGAATTTCATAAATTCATTCTTTTTAATAGCTGAGTAGTACTCCATTGTGTAAATGTACCATAATTTCTGTATCCATTCCTCTGTTGAGGGACATCTGGGTTCTTTCCAGCTTCTGGCTATTATAAATAGGGCTGCTATGAACATAGTGGAGCATGTGTCCTTTTTACCGGTTGGGACATCTTCTGGATATATGCCCAGGAGAGGTATTGCTGGATCCTCCGGTAGTACTATGTCCAATTTTCTGAGGAACCGCCAGACTGATTTCCAGAGTGGTTGCACTGGTACTTTTCATTGCTCTCCAGTCTAAAGGTTCAATAAACTACCTCATACCTACGGATGCCTGAATTGTCTTAAGGCAGCCTTCTTGTTCATCTTTGGATAATTGATGACACTTTTTCTTTCTTTTTCTTTTTTTAAATTGGATTTTTCTTTATTTACATTTCAATTGTTATCCCCTTTCCTGACCCCCTCCCCCGCCCCAGGAAGCCTCCTATCTCATCCTCCCTCCCCCTGCTTCTATGACAGTGTTCCTCCACTCACCCACCCACTTCCACGTCCCTGCCCATGATTCCCCTACACTGAGGATCTATCAAGACTTCATAGGACCAAGGACCTCTCCTCTCATTGATGCCCGACAAGGAGGGTGGGCGGGGGGGAATGGAATATGGAATGTAAAAAACAAATTAAAAATAAAATAAAATTAAAAAAAAAAAAAAAGAAAGGCCCATTGGAATTGCAAACTTTATATGCCCCAGTACAGGGGAACGCCAGGGCCAAAAAGTGGGAGTGGGTTGGTAGGGGAGTGGGGGGAGGGTATGGGGGACTTTTGGGATAGTATTGTAAATGTAAATGAGGAAAATACCTAATTTAAAAAAAAAGAAAAAAAGTGTATGAAGAGGAGTGCAAATGGCAACTGGAAAGATGAAGGATTATGAGGCAAAGCCACAGCGACCTGCTAAGTTCCTCCTGTAGGTTCTGTTGACCTAGAAACTTTCAAAAAACAGAAAGAGGCCATCGGATGACGTTGATACAGGTGTACATATTACTGATCTCTAATTAAAACCTTATTGAACGTTTAAAAAGATAAGATAATTTCTGAAATAAGAAACCAAGAACGTAGAAGAAATTATGACCAAAAATCTTGGAAGAATACAAAAAATGATTAGATAATAAAAACAAGGAACGACAAATGTTTACTACTTTGTGAAAAAAAATAGAAAAAGAAAATAATGAACATATGCCTTCGATATATTGTCACACAAATCTTTTCCTAAATTCTGCAATTTTGATGAATTACTTAACAATGTATTTGTATTTCCAACTCAGATCTTCAAACATGATATTTTTGAAATTTTATAATTTTTTAATTGACTATGTTCTTTGATGTTTTATTTTAATTGATATTATCCCTATAATTCCATTTTTTCTTTCTAGGTGTGTGCATTTTTATTAATATTTTGTTTATTGCTTAGGTAAATATTTATCCTTATAGTGCATATAATGGATGTTCAAAATTAAAATTTTGCACTACAGATAAGATCTAAAAATAAAAAAAATCCCAAAATTCTGTAGAATAAATATTAAAGTAAAAATCTATAGGCTAGCTGGGCAGTGGTGGCACACACTTTTAATTCTAGCACTTGGGAGGCACAGACAGGCAGATTTCTGAGTTTGAGGCCAGCCTGGTCTACAGAGTGAATTCCCAAATATCCAGGGCTACACAGAGAAATTCTTCCTCGAAAAATAAAAAAACAAACCAACAAACAAACAACCTGTAGTCTGGAACTCATAACATATACTTAGAAAACACTTGTTATGAAACTATAAAATAATTATTTTGAGATTTTGTATTCCATAGCAAAATCAATTTAATTCTTATCTGATTACTGCTAACAGTAATCATCACTTTTCCTTAATTTCAGTTTAATTTGTGTAGGTCAAAGTGCTAACTACTAGAATATGATATTTCTCTGAGCTGAGGCTTACAAAACAGCTCTCTTTGGCAATATAAGTTTCTGTCAGCTTGTAGGATTTAGTTTTAAATTTTTTCAATCTAAACTGCTAAAGAACCAACCTAAATTAAATCTGGAGAGAAGATACTTACAAGCAGCAGTTAGAGAAGGCTCAGGGTAGAGACAAATGTTGAAATTATACCCTTTTTTGTATATGTATTTGTTTACAGCATAGATGAAGAGATTGAAGAATGTTTTTTAATTTTCAATGTATTCCTTTATATGTGCTCTTCAAATCACAGTTTGAAAGTCTGCATGCTTCTTATGGTGACACTATCTCCCCCTGTACTGATAGCATTGCAACAAGTGGGAAGAAAATGCTATGGTGAACTGCAGGATATCTTGGCATTTTGTCAAGGCAATGAGATTAGCAACCCATACACTGACAGGAAATGACAAGAGGATTGTTAGCACTGTCCAGTAGATGGAGGGTGGAAAGCAATTCCAGACTTTCATCTGAGATCTAACCCATGACTCCCTGCTACAGCACGTTGACAGATATAGGAAGTGAAATCTTGCAGCAGGCTGAGGGTTCCAGGGTTGCGGTTCTGCTAGGTTGTCCCCCATGCTACTATAGAACTTTAAAGTGATTCAGTCTACTTCAAATTACTCATGGTCTTATAAGTAGCTTTACTTTACTCGTGGCCTTACCAGACTATACTTGAAATAATTTCTATGATCTGTCAGTTTTTATCTGGGTTATTGTTTCTTATCTGGGGTGAAGAGATATTTGTTGATGTCTACTCAGGAAAAGTCATATAATAAAGGTTAATTTCATTAGTGTTAAGATAATCCTTGCAGATAAGGTTTCTGATTGTGTGATAAAAAAGAAGCCCTATAGATAATGTACTAGAGTATATCTTGTGTATGATAGGAATGAGTCTAGACCCTTATCTTTGATTCTTGGCTTCAAATGACTTTTTACAAGGCTGTATATCATTTGCTTATTTTCAGTCTAGAAAAATAAATGAATAGTAAGTTGAACCATATCTCTGATGAAGAGAAGTATAATTTCACCATTATTTTTTTTTTTAAATTAGGTATTTTCCTCATTCACCATTATTGTTTAGCCAAAGTTTTGATTGAAGGAATATAGAAATTTGTCTTTTGGAAACTTTTAGAAAACATAACACAGAGCCAGGGAGATGTCACAGTTGACAAAATTCCTGCAGTGTTAATATGATGACCGGAATTAGAAACATATTTTCCTCTACAAAACGTTATAAGCTCAACGTTGCAAATGCAGATAAAATATCCCTGAAGCTCATTGGCTAGTCAGCCTAGCCCAATTAGGAAGATCCAGGCTCTAATTTGTTAAATGAAGCAAATAATCAAAGAAATAAAAAACAAAATCAAACATGGAGAACCATTAAAGACAATAACAGATTAACTTTGGTTTTTCATGAACATGCACAGGAACACTGCCACACACATATACACAGTTGAAGCCTGAGCACCTATGGACATATACTACACAAACACACACACACACACACACACACACACACACACACAGAGAGAGAGAGAGAGAGAGAGAGAGAGAGAGAGAACAAGTATTGGCATTTATCAAGTAAGATGGAAGAATTAGAAAACTTCATATTGGAGATGATAATTTCTATAATATGATTAGTTTGTCTCTGTCAAATCAGAAAGGGATGTTGGTTTGCATCTATGAAATGCAAACTTATTTATTTTAGGGACTTTATTAACAGAATGAGAGATTCCCTGATCTAGGAAATCTTATTAGGAAAGCTATAGAGTGGTCATTTCTGGGCATTGAGGAGAGGCAGATAGCCTACCATGTTATTGAATCGGATTCTTATTCTCTATATACCCATGTCCTGACACTTCTACAAGAAAGGGAAATTTGTGGTGCCTTCTCTTTCTCAGGCAAAGCCACAAAGGTTTTCTGGATTCCCCAAATCAAGGCTATATGTAAAAGTCATGTGAGTAAGCTGAAAGTAATTTCTTTTTTTTTTAATTTTTAATATTTTTATTACATATTTTCCTCAGTTACATTTCCAATGCTATCCCAAAAGTCCCCCATAGCGCCCCCCACTTCCCTACCCACCCATTCCCATTCTTTTGGCCCTGGCATTCCCCTATATTGGGGCATATAAAGTTTGCAAGTCCAATGGGCCTCTCTTTCCAGTGATGGCCAACTAGGCGGTCTTTCGATACATATGCAGCTAGAGACAAGAGCTCTGGGGTTCTGGTTAGTACATCATGTTATTCCGACAATAGGGTTGCAGATCCCTTTAGCTCCTTGGGTACTTTCTCTAGCTTCTCCATTGGGAGCCCTGTGATACATCCAATAGCTGACTGTGAACATCCACTCCTGTGTTTGCTATGCCCCAGCATCGTCTCACAAGAGACAGCTATATTTGGGTCCTTTCAGCAAAATCTTGCTAGTGTATGCAATGGTGTCAGCGTTTAGAAGCTGCTTATGGGATGGATCCCTGGATACGGCAGTCTCTAAATGGTCCATCCTTTCATCACAGCTATGAACTTTGTCTCTGTAACTCCTTCCCTGGGTGTTTTGTTCCCAATTCTAAGAAGGGGCACGGTGTCCAGACTTTGGTCTTCATTCTTCTTGAGTTTCATGCGTTTAGTAAATTGTATCTTATATCTTGGGTATCCTAAGTTTTGGGCTAAAAGCAATCTACAGCAAACAAGTAGCCAACATCAAAGTAAATGGTGAGAAGCTTGAAGCAATCCCTCTAAAATCAGGTACTAGACAAGGCTGTCCACTTTCTCCATACCTATTCAACATTGTACTTGAAGTCCTAGCCAGAGCAATTCGACAACAAAAGGAGATCAAAGGGATACAAATTGGAAAAGATGAAGTCAAAATATCACATTTTGCAGATGATATGATAGTATATATAAGTGACCCTAAAAATTCCACCAGAGAACTCCTAAGCCTGATAAACAGCTTCGGTGAAGTAGCTGGATATAAAATTAACTCAAACAAATCAATGGCCTTTCTCTACACAAAGAATAAACAGGCTGAGAAAGAAATTAGGGAAACAACACCCTTCTCAATAGTCACAAATAATATAATTGGCTGGCGTGACTCTAACTAAGGAAGTGAAAGATCTGTATAATAAAAATTTGAAGCCTCTGAAGAAAGAAATTATAGAAGATCTCAGAAGATGGAAAGATCTCCCATGCTCATGGATTGGCAGGATCAACATTGTAAAAATGGCTATCTTGCCAAAAGCAATGTACAGATTCAATGCAATCCCCATCAAAATTCCAAATCAATTCTTCAACGAATTAGAAAGTGCAATCTGCAAATTCATCTGGAATAACAAAAAACCTAGGATAGCAAAAACTCTTCTCAAGGATAAAAGAACCTCTGGTGGAATCACCATGCCTGACCTAAATCTTTACTACAGAGCAATTGTGATAAAAACTGCATGGTACTGGTATAGTGACAGACAAATAGACCAATGGAATAGAATTGAAGACCCAGAAATGAACCCACACACCTACGGTCACTTGATCTTCGACAAGGGCGCTAAAAACATCCAGTGGAAGAAAGACAGCATTTTCAACAATTGGTGCTGGCACAGCTGGTTGTTAACATGTAGAAGAATGCGAATCAATCCATTCCTATCTCCTTGTACTAAGGTCAAGTCTAAGTGGATCAAGGAACTTCACATAAAACCAGAGACACTGAAACTTATAGAGGAGAAAGTGGGGAAAAGCCTTGAAGATATGGGCACAGGGGAAAAATTCTTGAATAGAACAGTAAAGGCTTGTGCTGTAAGATCGAGAATTGACAAGTGGGACCTTATGAAACTGCAAAGCTTCTGCAAGTCTAAAGACACCATCAATAAGACAAAAAAACCACCAACAGATTGGGAAAGGATCTTCACCTATCCTAAATCAGATAAGGGACTAATATCCAATATATATAAAGAACTCAAGAAGGTGGACTCCAGAAAGTCAAATAACCCCATTAAAAAATGGGGCTTAGAACTGAACAAAGGATTCTCACCTGAGGAATACCGAATGGCAGAGAAGCACCTGAAAAAATGTTCAACATCCTTAATCATCAGGGAAATGCAACTCAAAACAACCCTGAGATTCCACCTCACACCAGTCAGAATGGCTAAGATCAAAAATTCAGGTGACAGCAGATGCTGGCGAGGATGTGGAGAAAGAGGAACACTCCTCCATTGTTGGTGGGATTGCAGCTTGTACAACCACTCTGGAAATCAGTCTGGTGGTTCCTCAGAAAATTGGACATAGTACTACCGGAGGATCCAGCAATACCTCCTGGGCATATATCCAGAAGATGTCCCAACCGGTAAAAAGGACACATGCTCCACTATGTTCATAGCAGCCCTATTTATAATAGCCAGAAGCTGGAAAGAACCCAGATGTCCCTCAACAGAGGAATGGATACAGAAATTATGGTACATTTACACAATGGAGTACTACTCAGCTATTAAAAAGAATGAATTTATGAAATTCCTAGCCAAATGGATGGACCTGGAGGGCATCATCTTGAGTGAAGTAACACAATCACATGAAAGTAATTTCTGTTTTGTTATTTTATTTTAATGAAAGCAGTATTTTTTAAAGTGACCAGTTTCAGAAACAAAAGACTTGTAAGTAAATATGATTGATGAAATGCCCATTACATAGATGCATGATACTATTGTGTTGTATCTCAAAAAATATTACTATGTTCTGTTTTTATCTTCAGTCTTTTACAATGTGGGTATCACATCTCAATAGCAGACCTCCTCCAAGAGAAATCAGTCTTTTGCTCTCATCTCCTTGAAGATGGAATGTCATTCAGACATCCCTAAACAATGCTTTAAAATAGAGGTGACATTATGTTTTTACTAGCCTAGGCTTAGGAGAGCATCATATTAGTTTCCTTTTCCCTCTGAGAACCCTGCTGTTCTAAAAGCACAACTCCAGTTTAACATAATAAAGAACAAGGTACATGTGAATTAGCCAATGCTGCCACAAAAAGGATACCCCACAGAAAACCTGCAGTTAATGAGTAACACATACACACCTTGAAAGCTATACTTCCTGGCTTGGTTCCTACAAACTCAGAAACCATGGTGTTATAAGCTGCTAAAACCTGGAGAAGTGTGCATGTAGCAAAGGCTATTTGATAGATCTACACAAAAATGTCATTTTAGCAAGATGTTCCCAGGTGCAAGGTGCTTCACAAGCTGAACACTCTTTTGAACTGTAGGTATGGGTTATAGTGAAAATTTTTGATCTCATTATAACTAATTTATATGCCTCTTCAAGAGCACCTGGGGCACAGTGCACAGACATACTTATAGTGCCATTTTGTCTTTCATTGCCTGAAGAGGCGACCAAAAGGGATTTCTTCTTCTGGTTTCAAGTTATTCTAATGCCACTGTTGCTTTTATCTCAGCCTGTAAATGTATGTTGATATATTTATTTCTTCGGTACCATTTAACTGCACACATTTGTTCTATAGATTTCTTTCATCAAATGAGTTATTCTTCAAAGTCTGTTTCTTACATTTGCTAAAAGAGTCCCCTCCCTTAGGCAGCACAGCCATGTAAGTTCTTAAAATATTTGTGAAGCCCAATGAACTAGACAGAAGAAGTGCCACCCTTATTTGGAAATTATATTTCTTGTACCATTTTAGGATATTTTTGGCTTAGTTGTGTGGTTTGCAGTTGTACTCAGTCAACTACATACAGTGTAGTCACAGCTTCTGAGATTTTATGTTCATGAATGAGTCTTTCCACCAAATTATAAGATTTATAAACATGTTGAAACTGTCCTTCGCTAATTTAGAAATTTATAGAAAGCAATAATTCTAGTAATTGAAATATTTTCCAAAACCTTTTCTTAACATTATGATGATGATCCTTAAAATGCTTCTTACTCTGGCATTATTTAGGCATCGTTGCTTAATTGCATTACATTATTAATGGCATCTGCTCATTTTAATATATCTCTAAGTTCTCATAATCTAGACGCTGCCATATCTGAGAACATGTTGTGTCTATGAATCACAGATTATTAAAGCAAAGAGGAACTTTTAAGTTAATACATATGAAATTCTTAATGTGATGCCTTGAAAGCATCAATAAGCCTACAAACTCTCATTAATTCATCATCAACCAATAAACATTCCTCGCTATTATTGCCAGTAAGACACTTTGAAGATGAGAAAAAAGACTGCTACATAAATAAATATTCTCAAGAACATTTTTTATGAGTTCATAAAATGCTGTCTCTATCATTTATATATCAAGTGCCTCTCATATACACAAGTAATGAATGTAGTGGGACAGATAGGACTTGGCTGATCCCTGAGAGTTGCTTAATGAGTTTATCACATACATAAATGCATATTTTACCTATTCATGGCTTATTGTTCCACCTTGCCTTCTTTGGTGGATCAGCCTTTCTCCAGCTTGTGTTATAGTCAGTTTTCTGTTAAAGAAGGATGAATGTTTGTGAGAATGTACACTTGAAGAAGTAGAATGGGAATTTTAGGTGTCCTTTATAGTGAAGGATAATGAAGATTTTTCTGTGGAAAATCAGGAAACAGGAAAATGTTTAAGAAAAGATGGACAGGGAAAAATTAAAAAGAAAGGAGAAAAAACAAAGAAAAAAGGGTAGCATTAGTGATTTTGAGTATTATTTTATAATAGCTGGTGAACAAAATAGGTCATCATCAGTTTAATGAGACTTCCTGATAAACAGTATATTTTTGAGTAATTACATTCTAAATATTTAGTAAATGTATATAAATAACAATGTTTTGATAAGTAGGTAAGTATATAAACCAATTTATGTTTATTGAAATCCAATTTGCCTAATATATTTTTTCTTTTCTATTCTTGCTTTTTGTTTCCTTTTAGTCAAATTCTTAATATGTAGCCTACAACCTTATCCTCCTGTTTCAACACTCAAAAATGCTGTAATTTCATTTGTGTAGTATATTTTTATTTCCTGACTTTAGCAAATCTACTCTATAGTAGAGAGAAAAGAAAATATAGATAGATAGAAATATAGATAGATAGAAAATAAACAACTCTCCACTCTATGACCACTGAATTCAGGAAAAAATATGAAATTACAGATTTTCTAGAATTCAATGAATATGAGGGCACTACATACCAAAACTTATTGTAGACTATGAAAGAAGTGCTGAGGAAAGTTCACAAAATTAAATTCCCTCACAGAGAAATTGGAGGATTATCATACTAATGAATCAAGAGAATATGTGTGGACTCCAGAGAAGAAAGAAAGGAAGGGATCTTCCTTATGAGCCCACTAAGGACCTCCAGAGTGCTCTCAGAACCACAGGATTGCCTCAGGAACACAACATCAGCTCCAAGAATCGCAGAGGGTCTTGTGCCAGCAGTAACAGGGACAAAGGAACCCCACCCAATCAGAGGCTGGGATCTGTTCCAGTTGGGGCCACCCCTGCCATTTTCCTTCTGAGCCCAGCAGAGGCCAATAAGGGCTCTAGAATGCTCTCCACTCCACAGGACCTCGGGATCACCTAGGGATCATGGGTGAGTGGAACACAACATCAGCTCCAAAGAATTGTGGAGGGTCTTGTGCCAGCAGGAAGAGGGAAAAAGGAACCCCATCTGACCAGAGCCTAGGATCCATTCAGGTCCGGGCCAGCCCCACCATCTTCTGCTTGAACCTGGCCAAGGGTGTCTAGGGCACCAGAGGACTCTCCACACCACAGGACAGCTAGCACACCCAGGACCTCCTGATCACCAGAGCATGTGTGCTATAGAAGCAACAGAACTTCTTGGTCAGGGTCCCATGGGGCCTTCATCCACAGCCAGGAGGCTGAGCTGAGACCCAGATCCCTGGGCACATTCCTTGCCAGAGGTGAGTCACCTACAGGGAAAGTTCTGACCCCAGAACTAAGGAGGTAGATCAGAACTCCAGACTGTTGAACACCTGCCCTGAAAGAGAAGAGCTTGCTTACAGAGAGTGCTCTGACCACTGGAACTCAGAAGAGAGTTGGACTCCCAGGAGTGCTAACTGAGGCTAAAAGAATCACAGAAGGATCAAGCTCCAACCAGAGACAGCTTGAATATTAACACCAGAGATTTCCGGATGGCACAAGGCAAACATAAGAATCTTACTAACAGAAACCAAGAACACTGGGCATCATCAGAACCCAGTATGCCCACCAAAACAAGTCCTGGATAAGCCAACACATGGGAGAAGCAAGATGCGGATATAAAATCATATCTCATGAAGGTGGTAGAAGATCTTAAGAAGGACATTAATAACTCACTTAAAAAAATACAGGAGAACACTGCTAAAGAGGTAAAAGCCCTTAAAGAGGAAGTACAAAAATTCCTTAAGGAATTACAGGAGAATACTGCTAAACAAGTAGAAGCTCTTAAAGAGAAAACACAAAAATCCCTCCAGGAATTACAGGAGAACAATGCTAAACAGGTAGAAGTCCGTAAAAAACTACAGGAAAACACTGCTAAACAGGTAGAAGAACCACAAACATCCCTTAAAGAATTATAGGAAAACACTACCAAACAGGCAATGGAGTTGAACAAAATCATCCAAGACCTAAAAACGGAAGTAGAAACAATGAAGAAAACCCTAGGAAGGAAATCAGGAACCCTAGATATGAGCATCAGCAACAGAATACAAAAGATGGAAGAGCGAATCTTATGTGCAGAAGATTTCATAGGGAACATGGACACAGAAATCAAAGAAAATGCAAAATGCAAAAAGATCCTAACTCAAAACATCCAGGAAATCCAGGACACAATGAGGAGACCAAACCTACAGATAATAGGAGAAGATGAGAATGAAGATATTCAACTTAAAGGACCAACCAGCAAATATCTTCAACAAAATTATAGAAGAAAACTTCCCATACCTTAAGAAAGATATGCCCATGAATATACAAGAAACCTACAGAACTCCAAATAGACAGGACCCCAAAAGAAATTCCCCCAACACATAATAATCAGAACAACAAATGCACTAAGTAAAGACCGAATATTAAAAGCAGTAAGGGAAAAAGGGCAAGTAACATATAAAGGCAGGCCTATTAGAATTACTCCAGACTTCTCACCAGAGACTATGAAAAGTCAGAAGATCCTGGACAAATGTTATACAGACATTAAGAGAACACAAATGCCAGACCAGTCTACTATACCTAGCAAAACTCTCAATTACCATAGATGGAGAAACCAAAGTATTCCATGTTAAAACCAAATTCACACAATATCTTTCCAGGAATCCAGCCTTTCAAAGGATAAAAAAGGGAAAACACCAACACTAAGATGGAATTTATACCCAAGAAAAAGCAAGAAAGTAATCCTTTAACAAAACTAAAAAAAGACAGCCACAAGGATAGATTCCCAACTTTAACAACAAAAATGACAGGAAAGACCAATTACATTTCTTTGATTTCTCTTAAAATCAATGGACTCAATTCCCCCAATTAAAAAAAAAAATAGACTAACAGACTGGCTACATAAACAGGACCCAACATTTTGCTGCTTACCGGAAACCTACCTCAGGGATAAAGACAAACACTACCTCAGAGTGAGGGGCTGGAAAACAATTTTCCAAGCAAATGGTTCAAAGAAACAGGCTGGAGTAGCCATTCTAATATCGAATAAAATTGAATTCCAACAGAAAGTTAAAAAAAAAAAAAAAGGAGGGGCACTTCATACTCATCAAAGGTAAAATCTACCAAGATGAACTCTCAATTCTGAATATCTATGCTCCAAATGCAAGGGCAGCCACATTCATTAAAGAAACTTTAGTAAACCCCAAAGCACATTGCACCTCAAATAATAATAGTGCAAGACTTCAACACCCCACTCTCACCAATGGACAGATCCTGGAAACAGAAACTAAACAGAGACATATGGACACTAACAGAAGTTATGAAACAAATGGTTTAAAAAGATATCTACAGAATATTTTATCCTAAAACAAAAGGATATACCTTCTTCTCAGCACCTCTTGGTACCTACTCCAAAATTGACCATATAATTGGTCACAAAACAGGCCTCAACAGATACAAAATATATTGAAATGATCCCATGCATCCTATCAGATCACCATATACTAAGGATGATCTTTAATAACAACATAAATAATAGAAAGCCAACATTCAAATGGAAAGTGAACAACACTCTACTCAATGATAATTTGGTCAAGGGAGAAATGAAGAAAGAAATTAAAGAATTTTTAGAGTTTAATGAAAATGAAGCCACAACATACCCAAACTTATGGAACACAATGAAAGCAGTCATAAGAGGAAAACTCATAGCCCTGAGTGCCTCCAAAAAGAAACTAGAGAGAGCATACACTAGCAGTCTGACAGTACACCTAGAAGATGTAGAATGAAAGGAAGCAAATTCACCCAAGAGGAGTAGATGGAAGAAAATAATCAAACTTAGGGCTGAAGTCAACCAAGTGAAAACAAAAAGAACTATTCAAAGAATCAACCAAACCAGGAGCTGTTTCTTTGAGAAAATCAACAAGATAGATAAACCCTTAGCCAGACTAACTAGAGGGCATAGGGACAGTATCCTAATTAACAAAATCAGAAATGAAAAAGGAGACATAAGAACAGATCCTGAGGAAATTCAAAACATCATCAGATCCTACTACAAAAGGCTATACTCAACAAAACTGAAAAAACCTGGATGAAATAGACAACTTCCTAGACAGACACCAGTTACCAAAGTTAAATCAGGATCAGATTAACGATCTTAACAATCCCATCTCCCCTAAAGAAATAGAAGTCATTAGTAGTTTCCCAACCAAAAAAAAAAAAAAAAAAAATCCTAGGACCAGTTGGGTTTAGTGCAGAGTTCTATCAGACCTTCAAAGAAGACCTATTTCCAACTCTACTCTAACTATTCCACAAAATAGGAGCAGAACGTACTTTACCCAATTCATTCTATGAAGCCACAAGTACTCTGATACCTAAACCACACAGAGATCCAACAAAGATAGAGGACTTCAGACCAATTTCCCTTAAGAATATCGATGCAAAAATACTCAATAAAATCTCAACAAACCAAATCGAAGAACTCATCAAAACTCATCATGACCAAGTAGGCTTCATCCCAGGGATGCAGGAATGGTTTAATATACAGAAATCCATCAAAATAATCCATTATATAAATAAACTCAAAGACAAAATAACATAATTATCTCATTAGATGCTGACAAAGCATTTGACAAAATCCAACTCCCCTTCTTGCTAAAAATCATGGAATGATCAGGAATTCAAAGCCCATACCTAAACATAATAAAAGCAATATACAGCAAACCAGTAGCCAACATCAAGATATTTGGAGAGAAGCTGGAAGCAATCCTACTACAATCAGGGACTAGACAAGGCTGCCCACTTTCTCCGTACCTATTCAATATAGTACTTGAAGTCCTAGCCAGAGCAATTTGACAACAAAGGAGATCAAGGGGAAACAAATTGGAAAGGAAGAAGTCAAAATATCATTGATAAGTGAATATTAGCCCAGAAACCTAGAATACTCAAGATACAACTTCCAACACACAAGAAAATCAAGAAGGAAGACCAATGCCTGGATACTTCATTCCTCCCTAGAATACGGAATAAAATATCCATGGAAGGAGTTGCAGAGAAAAAGTTTGGAGCTAAGATAAGGATGGACCATCCAGAGACTGCCCCACCCGGGGTTTCATCCCATAATCAGCCATCAAATGCAGACACTATAACATATGCCAGCAAGATTTTGCTGAAGGGACCCTGATATAGCTGTCTCCTGTGAGGCTTTGACAGTGCCTGGCAAATACTGAAGTGGACGCTTACACTCATCTATAGGTTGGAACACAGGGCCCCCAATATAGGATCTAGAGAAAGTACCTAAGAGCTGAAGGGGTCTTCAACCATATAGGTGAAACAACAATATGAGCCATTCAGTACCCCAAGAGCTCCTGTCTCTAGCTGCATATGTAGCAGAAGATGGCCTAGTCAGCCATCATTGGGAAGAAAGGCTTCTTGGTTTATCAAACTTTACATGCCTCAGTACAGGGTAACGCCAGGGCAGAAGTTGGGAGTGAGTGGGTAGGGGAGCAGGGTGGGGGGCGTATAAGGAACTTTTGGGATAGCATTTGAAATGTAAATGAAAAAGTGTCTAAAAAGAAAGAAAGAAAGAAAGAAAGAAAGAAAGAAAGAAAGAAAGAAAGAAAGAAAGAAAGAAAGAAAGAAAGAAAGAAGAAAGAAAGAAAGACACTTGAGAGGCATATGTGGCAGAAAATAATCAATCTTAGGGCTTTAATCAATTGGTTTAGAAAAAAGAGAACAAAACAGAGAATTAACAAAACCCCCAGCTTGTTCTTTGGGAAAACCAACAAGAAAGACAAACCCTCAGCAATCTAACCAAAAGGCAGAGAGACAGTAACCAATTTAACAAAATCAGAAAAGAAAAAGTAGATATAACAACAGAAACTTGAAGAAATGGAAAGAATCCTTAGGTCTTACTTCAAAAGTCAGTACTCCATAAAATTGAAAAATCTAAAGGAAATGAATGATTTTCTGGACAGATAGCAATTACCATAGCCAAATCAAGATCAGGTAAACTATGTGAATTGTTCTATGATCCCTAAGGAAAAAGAAGCTGTCATTAAATGTCTCCCAACCAAAAAATGCCCAGAGCCAAATGGTTTTAGTTCAGAATTCTATCAGACTTTTAAAGAATAGCTAATGCCAATATTCTTAAAACTATTCCATAAAAGAGAAATAGAAGGAACACTGCCAAACTCATTCTCTGAAGCTACAGTCACCCTGACACAAAAAGAACCAACAAAGAAAGAAAATTTCTGGAATTAACATTGGTCAAAAAGCATAAACTAAATTCAAGAACACATAAAAAACATCATACAGAATGATCAAGCAGGATTCATCCCAGGCATGCAAGAGTGGTTTAATTTATGAAAATCCATCAACATAATCCATCATATAAATGAACTGAAAGAAAAAAAAAAACACAAGCTCATCTCACTAAATATCAAACAAAGTTCGAAAAAACTCAACACTCTTTCACAATAAAAGTTTTGAAGAATGCAAAAATAAGAGGGAGGTACCTAAACACAATAAAGTTAATATATAACAAACCAATAGATAGCATTAAATTAAATGGGGAGCAACTTAAAGCATTTCCACTCAAACTCAGGACAATTCAAGGCTATCTATTCCCCCATCTCTCTTTAATATATTTGAATTTCTGACTAGAACAATAACAACTAAAGGATATCAGAGTGATACAGGTTAGAATAATTGAACAATTCAAAGTACGATGTACATTATGATAGTATACATAAATGATCCAAAAATTGTATCGGAGAACTCCTACAGCTGAGAACCAACTTCAGCAAAGTGATAGGATAAAAGATTAACTCAAAGTTATAAGTAGCCTTCCCCAACACAAGTGATAAATAGGCTGAGAAATAAGTTAATAAATGCCTTGGTATAAATCTAACTAAACAAGTTAAAGAGTGGTATGTCAAGAAATTCAAGTCACTGAAGAAAGAAATTGAAGAACATACCAGAAGATGCAAATATATCCCATGCTCATGGATCTGTAGAATTAACATAGTGAAAATGGCCATCTGATCAAAAGCAATCTACAGATTCAAAGTAATCCCCATCAAAATCCCAACACAATACTTCATCAATCTTGAAAGAATAACTCTTAACTTCATATGGAAAAAAAAAGACTCAGGAGGGTCAAAATGATCCTGAAAAATAAAAGAACTTCTGGAAGTATCACCACTGTGAACTCAAGCTGTGCTGCAGAACAATAGTAATAAAACTACATGGTATTTGTATAGAAACAGCCAGGTTCAAATGAATCAAATAGAAGATCCCAAAATAATCCAACATACCTACAGGCCCTTAAGTTTTGACAAAGAAGCTAAAATAATACAATGGAAGAGGAAGAGCATTGTCAACAAATGGTGCTGTTTTAACTGGATGATTCCATGTAGAAGGATGAAAATAGATCCACATTCATCACCCAGCACAACATTCAAGTCCAAGTAGATCAACAATGTCAAAGTAAAACTATTCACACTGAATTGAATAGAAGAAAAAGTTGGAAAGAGCGTTGACATTGGCACAGGAGAAAATTTCTTGAGCAGAACACTATTGGCTCAAGTATGAAGGTCAAGAAATATTAGCTGGGACCTCATGAAATTGAATAGCTTCTATAAGGTAGAGGACACTATCAGTAGGACAAAATGGGAGCTTACAGATTGGGAAAAATCTTCACTAACCCTGCATCAGACAGAGGGCTTATATCAAAATTATATACAGTACTTAAGAAGTTAGACTCCAAAAAAGCAAATAACCCAATAAAAAGTGGGGTACAAATCTAAACAGAGAATTCTCAGCAGAGGATGTCCAAGAAGCACTTAAAGAAATGTTTAACATTCTCAGTTATCAGGAAAATATAAATCAAATCAACCCTGAGACTACAACTTAAACCAATCAGAATGGCTAAGATAGAGAAAAAAACAAAAAACAACAACAACAACAAAAAAAAACAAAGAAAACCCTCAAGGGACAGTATATTCTAGCAAGGATGTGGAGAAAGAGGAATACTCCTCCATTGCTTGTGGAATTGCAAAAAATATTCTGGAAACCAATCTGTTTGTTTCTAAGAAAATTGTAAATAGTTGTATCTGAAAACCCAGATCCTTGGGCATATACCCAAAAGATTCTTTACCATACCACAAGGACATTATGTTCATTGCATCTTTCTTCATAATAGCCACAAACTGGAAGCAACCCAGGTTTCCCTTAACCAAAGAATGGATACAGAAAATGTGGTACTCAATGGAATACTATTCACCTACTAAAAACAAAGACATCATGAATTTTTCAGGCAAATGGATAGAACTACAAAATTTCATTCTGAGTGAGTTATCTCAGACCTCAAAAACATGCATTGTTGTACACACCGATAAGTGGATATTAGCCAAAATTTCTGAGTATCCATGATACACCCTACATACCCTAAGTCATTAAACAAGAAGGAAGGCCAAAGTAAGGATGTTTCTTTCTCACTTAGAGGTTGACAAAATAGTCATGGGAGACAGAGGGAGTGAGGAACCTGTGTAGGAGAAGGGAGGGCAAGAGAAATAAGGGTACAGGATCAGGCATAGGGAGAGACATGGGAAAGTCTCAGGGGCCTAGGTGAATAAATGAAAATATGCAGATGCCAGGGGTGGAAGTTTGGTCTATTTTCTAGGAAGTCCCAGATTCCTGGAATGAGGGAAGCTCCCAGGAGTCAATGATGGTGACTTTAGCCTCAACACCAAACAGTGGGGATGTTTAATCCCGAAGAGACCACCTCCAGTAACCATACAGGACCTTCAGTGTACAAGACAGGGGCACCAACCCACCAACATAACTTTTGACCCAAAAAGTTTGGCTGTGAACTGTTTAAAAGAAGTGCATGGAAGATGTAACAGAAACTGAAAGAATGTTTGACAGGTTAGTGGCCCATTCTGAGACCCATCTCTTGGATAGGTAGCAATCCCTCAGAGTATTAATGATGCAGCCTTTGCCCTTGCAGATAGGAGCCTAGCAAAGCAGCCCTCTCAGAGGCTCTACCAGTAGAATGAGACAGATGCCTATACCCACAAACATTGGATGGAGGTCAAGGATTCCTATGGAAGAGTTAGGCAAAGGATTGAAGGTTGTGAAGGAGATGGCAACCCCACAGGAGGATCAACAGTGTCAACTCACATGGGTCCCAGGGAGCTCCCAGAGACTGAACCACCAACCAAAGAACATAAATGGGTTGGTCTGAAGCCCCAAACATATGTCAAAAGGCTGCTATGTCTGGCCTGTGGGAAAGGATGCACCTAATACTGCCAAAAACTTGATACACCAGAGTGTGTGTGTGTGTGTGTGGGGGGGAATACCGGGGAGGGGGCTGTCCTCTCAGACGTGAAGGGGAGGGGAGAAGGGGGAGTGGGGAGAAACTCTGTGAGGGGATGTAAATAAAAAATAAAAACCTGTTCAATAAAATGCAACTGAGTTAAACTATTAGTGCATTCTTTAGATTGAGTGTTCCTGTGCCATATTCTGCCTCAGAGAAAGGTACTGCTCATTATAAACTGCAGATACTGTACATATATATATATATATATATATATATATATATATATATATATATATATATCTTTATCATCTTCACGTGTGCTTTTAGCCTTCATCATTCCTAAACAAGTATTACCCTTTGTTTCTCTCAATTACATTTATTACTTTATATTGATTTCAGATATAAGTATAATTTTTTATTGCCATACACTCAAACATTTTTTCAACATAGTTGAACTTCTTAACAATCTTTTCAATGCTAAATCTATATGCTCTCTTGACTCCTTCAAAGGATGCCCATGATTCAGTCCAAGATAGTTTGTGGGTGAAAATGTAATCATGTTACTTTTGATCCATTATATTTCTTTCCAGAAATAAGAAGTTAAGTCAATATCATTTGAAAATTAATTTGAATTTTTAAAATTGTTTTAAAAGGGATAGTCATGTAAATATTTACCATTTTATATTATGACCAGTTATATTAGTATGTTGGCAGAATATTTCTTGGAAAGATATAGGAAACATTGACTAGGTTCTAACTGAATAGAGTAAACCATTGACTGCTTTACTATTTTAAAAGCCATTTCTGAGCTTGAGCTTTGGTTATTTTTTAAAGAATTATTTTATTTATTTCCATAGTTGACCTCCCTCCTGATATCCCCTCCCACAGCTCCTCATACCATTCCTCCTCCCTGTTGCCTCCCAAAGGGTGTTCCTCCCACTAAGCTCCCCACTTCCTTGGGGACTCAAATACTAAGCACATCTCCACCTCCTGAGTCAGGACCAGGCAGACCTCTGCTGTATATGTGCCAGGGGCCTCAGACCAGCCTGTGTATGCTACATGGTTGGTGGCTCAGTGTCTGGGAGCTCTCTGGGGTATGAATTAGTTGAGACTGCTGGTTTTTCTATGGGATCGCTCTCCCCTTCAGCTTCTTCAATCCTCCCCCTAATTCATCGATAGAGGACATCGACTTTGACTTCAGTCCAATGGTTGGGTGTACATATCTGTGTTTGGTGCTGTTCCTCTTCATTTGGCCACAGGCAGAGTTAGATTCTCTTCATCTCCTTCAAAACCAAAACCTTGTGTTTACAAATATCTAAATACAAAATGATTTTCATAGGCAATCTTGTTTCTAAAGGTGATTGACCATATATTATCATTATTAAAATTATCATTATTCAGAAAAATCTTTGTTTCAAAGCTCTTTTTAAAATTTATTTCAGTATTTTTACTCATTTACTTTACATCCTGCTCACTGCCCCATTTCTGGTCACGCCTTGACATAATCCTTCCTCCTTCCCTTCTCTTAGCAGGTGGGGTCCCCCTGGGTATTTCCCCTCCACCTTGGCACTTCATGCTCTGAGGTGCTTCCTCTTTTACTTAGGCCAGACAAGGCAGCCCAGCTAGAGGAACATGTGTCAAGTATATGCAATGGCTTTTGGGATAGTCTGTGTTCCAGTTGTTTGGGACCGACAAGAAGGTCAACCTGTATATCTGCTACATATGAGCAGGGAGGCCTAGGTTCATTGGTTGGTAGTTTAGACTGTGAGAGCCCCAAGGGTCTAGGTTAGTTGGTCTTCCGGTCGAGTTCCTATTCCCTTTGGGGTCTAAAATCCTTCCTCCTATTCTTCGATAGGAATCCCCAAACTTCATCCACTGTGGCTTATCTGTCAGAGTCAACTGCCAAAGCTTTGGTGTTTTTGTTTTTGTTTTTTTATATGAGGTCCAAACCCACTTATGGTTGTATATTATACTGAGCTCTTGACAAGTGCCTTATTAGGAATAGTAATGCAGTGATATGGTAGCTTCCCTTTCTTTCCTGGCTCTCTAGGTATAGTCAGGGGTAGGCTTTCTCTTATGGCATGGATTTCAAGTTGAATCAGTCATTGGCTGGCCACTCTCACAAGTTCTGCACCACAGTTACCTCAGCATATCTTCAAGCAGTACATATTATAGGTTGAAGATTTTGTGGCTTGGTTGGTTTCTCACTCTCTCTATTGAATGCCTTGCTTGATTATAGGAAATGGTGGGTTTAGGTACCATATGCCCCATTGATAGGAGTCTTACCTTGGGTCACCCTCATAAATCCCTGGGAATTTCATTGCACTATGTTTCTTACTTGTTGAAGAGTTGTGCCTCTAGCCCCCCTTCCAATTCTGTTGGGAGCTGACTCTTAGCAGAAAGCAGTTATCATCTCTGCAACCATCTTGGGCTATTTACTTATAGGTGGTACTTTTCCACCCTGATGAGTGACTTGTTTTCCTAGCATGATGTTTTTGCAAGAAGCCCAACACAGCTGTGCACACTCTAGTAACATCTTGTTTTTCTCCTATAGATCCTGGACTTGTGGTTAAGTGTCGCCAGCTGTACTCCCCAATGTGTACATGTATACGAATAAATGAGACTCGAGACTTGAGACTTGATCAGATAGCCTGTTTTGTCTCCATTCTTCACATCTCTTGCCCTCAGTCCCCACTCTTTCTCTTGCAGACCCCATTGACTGACCCTTGTAAAGGGTCACCATTTCAGAATTGTCTCTTCCACTACTCTATCCCTCAGTCTTTCCCTCACTTGATCCATTCAGTTATCATTTCTTGACTAATTTTTGATAGGATTGGTCTTGTGTGTGCCCAGTGCAAGTAACTATATTTGATATAAGCTAATGATCACACAAAAAAATTGTATCAAGTCTAGGATATGGGGCTTCATAGCTCTTTATCTTACACCCAAACCCAACTTTTGTCGAGTTTCTTGAAGTTTAGTAAGAGTGGTATAAATTGCGTGCTTGGAGCAAGGTCCTCATCTATTGCTTATTTTCTGCATCTTGCATATACAAGAGTTTCTGTATTCACCACTGATAATTGTAAGAGGAAACTCTGGTAAAGACTAGAAGCTTTTGTTTTTATTTAGAAGGATGAATCCTTTTTCGAAGTCTCATTTGAGTCGAGATGCTCAGTTGAATTATTTATTTCATATTTTTATTTTCAAACTTAATATACCACTCAACTTTCAATGTATAACAGGATACTTAAATTTCCCTTATTTTTCATTTGTTGATATACTCACACTTCTGAAATGAGAACTCATTAGTGAGTGAGATTTTTGGATTACAATATTTAATTGCCAACATATACAGTATACATATATAACCTAAACTTAAAATTTAAAGAGAATGAACTACTACTCAGCCTTCCTTCCTTATAGCACATATAGTGACTTGATAGATAAACATAGCTAGTATTCCATGAGTGTTTGCTGGAAGGTGTGATATTTACTTCTACTTAAAACAGAAAAGGTCACCTGATACTAGAATACTGAGGATTCTAGGATGAACAAGTGACTCTGAGAATATTACCCAGGCCAGTTCTTGGAAACAAAGACCTACTTATCCCCAGTGTATATCCTTGAGATGCTGCGGGATCCATTCTTCTGAACCTTCACCTGAACTCTCTTGGTTGTTCTTCTTTTGGTCGGTCATCTTCTATTCCATTGTTGATTGTCCTATTTTGCAGCTCTGTCACTTTTCAATATTGGAAAAGTTTTGTATTTTCATAGTGGATGACCTTAGATGAATATAACAAATGAAAACTCCCCCACATCTCCCATCCTCACATCTTTTGGTATATCTCTATCATAAGTTGTTAAAGAAGGTTAGGTGGTGAGTGGGTGTCCTTTTAATGAATGTCATCTGTAGCCACATACGTTACAAAGCCATATGCATAAAAAGGACAGTTTTTCTTTGGAGCATCCACATACTTTGCAAAATAGCAACTTATACTAAAATAAAGCTCCTCTTCCCCCCAAAATTGGAGGAAATTTTTCTGCTTGTACATTTTCCTTCATATGTTAAAAGACCTCGTTTATAGTCCCATACAACAGTTAAGACATTTTTTCCCTTCAGGAGGTTCTGAAATGTTAAAAGCATGGACTTATGTATTTCTTATAGCATTCCTACAGACTAGGACTTGGCAACTTTAAGCCTGATGAGCACTGCTGCCTGTTATTTTTGGTAGGATTTTTACAGGTTATAACTATACCCATTTAGTTACATGGTGTCTATCACTGCCTTTGAATTACAATGCTAGACATAAATGTCAGTAACAGAGTTCATACAGGCTATAAAACTTAGCAATATTTATTCTTAAGTCATTTATAAAATGTTTTGTTAAAGATTTGTTGGTTTAAAACATGCTGTTCAGTGGGTTTGGGGATGCAGCTCAGTCGTTCAACAATTGCTAGCATGGACTATGTTGTGTTTATTGTTTTTTCTCAAACAAAAGCAATAAAAGTATGTTTGCTTATTAAATTAGTAGAGGGCAGGTATGAATTGCTTTGGCACATGAGTATGAACATATTGTCTGTTACAGTTGACTTCTTGTTTAAAGTAAGTCACCATAACTGATGAGTTAGCTAATGAAAATCTAAGATGATCTGTTTTCCTTGATACTCACTGACTTACTAAAATAACCACCCAGAGTAGGCTTCTGAGATATCTGTATATCTGCTACATATATACATATTGGTTGTTTTGAAAATAAAACATTTTCTGCTTGTTATTATCTTATCAAGCTTATTCAATTTTGTGTCATGCTAACTTAATATTCTATCATATAGGTATGTGTGGTCTTCACTACATAAAGAAATAACAGTTTCTTTATGTGAAAGTTTATAATCAGAAGGGATAAAGTTTTACAGCAATATGCTTTCATTTATATATTAGGTGTGAATTTACTGTGAAACTAAGCCAAAGATACACAGTTCCTGTATACTCCATAACCCACTTCTATTCAGCTCTCCAGCAACATACCCTCCAAAGCAAAAGTCATTGATTTTTAAGATCAATGACTCTACAGAAATACATCATTACCCACTCTGTTGTTTACTCTTAATATGTATGTTGTATGCATTTTGATACATATGTAAACACATGTATTTACTATAGTAATTTCATAAAAATAGTCTTATTATACTAAAAGTCCAAAGTTTTTCCTCCACTTATTCATCCCTCCTTTGGACAGTCATTCTAAAATGCCAATTATTTTATTGTCTTCTGTAGTTTGTGTTGTCTCTCCGGTCATTAGATTCATAGATGCACATAATTAGAATGTGGTATCCAGGCTCCTTCTTTACATTTGTATATTTGTACTGTCATAAGAAAAGAACCGTTGTAAAGGTACTTTACAATGTAAATCTAGGATGTTAACTGTTTTAAAGGTAAGAGAACTTATCACAACTTCCCTGATCATGGTTCCTTTAGCTTTTTCTCAGCATGCCCCATTGGTAGAAAATAACAATCTTGTGCAGAAGACAACTCTCTCTGATAAGCATTCATTCTCCAAGATTATTATTAATCCCTGCCATATGTAATGACCCAATATCTTCTAGTATCTGTATCCTATAATTCCCCGCCATGTCAATACTTCTACTGTAAGTATCAAGCTTTCATACATCAAGAGCAAAATGTACTAAATCTCATCAATCATAGCATATTTTTCACTTAGTCATGTAAAAGATTTTTTAAGCCTGTCCAAAGGCTGATACCTGGTATTTATTTTTAAATCCTTAAGTGAAATTCCATAGTGAGGATATATCATGGCTAATTATCCATGCCAACTATGGATACACTGATGTGAATATTCACAGATAATTTTTATAGTACATGTTTTCAACTCAATAGTACAAACACCAAAAAAGTTGATCCTTGCAGTGTTTGGTGTTGTATTTGAATATATTTCTAAAAAGATCATGTGTTGGAAACTTCATCCCCAGGCAGCAGTGTCTGGAGGCAGTTCCTAAAGAAATGCAGTTTTCCTGAGTGCCCCAACCTCATGAGTCAATAAGTATCAATTGAATGTCCTATGGCTGTCATATCAGTTTTTGCTTTCATACAAATTTGTTCTCGTTTGTCCGTCTTTCACAAGGGTTCAATGCAGCCTGACCCATACTAGATACCTGCACCTTGACCTGGACTTCGAAGTCTCCAGAATCTATATATATTCTGCTCTTAGCAATTCCTGTAGCCACACACATGCGTGCGGACACACACACACACACACACACACACACACACACACACAGAGAGAGAGAGAGAGAGAGAGAGAGAGAGAGAGAGAGAGAGCAGGTTACCTAGATATTTGTTTAGTTTTACAAGGAACTGCCAGAATAAATTCCAGAATGCATCTGCTTTGTTGCATTGATGAATGTTTTTACTGCTCCACATTATTTCCAGCATTTAGTGCTGTTAATGTTTTGTAATTTTACCACTTTAGGTGTTATGTTTATAATCATGATCTTAGAATTTCTTCAAATTTTTAAAAATATCATCCCAGAAATTGAGATAGTATCGCACAGAAAAAAAAATCAAATTAAAATGACTATTAAAACAGGTTAACATGGGATAATTTAAAACACTAATGTCCCAAGGAAACTCTACATTGCAATGTTTTTTCCCCTCTGATGCTTAGCCTGAAATAATTTTTGGCATACTGCAGCTCTCTGTGGATATTTTATGAATAAATGAATATTTAAGACAAGAGCTCGTAGAGTGATCTGACTTGGCTGAAGCTTGAATGAACAGAAATATAATGGGATAATCTTGGATTATGTATTGAATAAGAGAAAACATACCATATGCATCAAATCCTCAAGCCTTAAGCCTTAGACATTATATAAATGTTTTTTAAAAACAGGATAAGTTAGCTAAATGGTTAATTTCTGGCATAAAGATAAGTGCAGGCACACCAGACCATTGGATTACTTTTTTTAAAAAAACACATCCATATAATTTGGCCAATATCTCACAATAATTCAGTAATCCTTGGCAGCTAGTGATTGATGGGACTTTCTCTTTGTCAGAACTATTATCAAACCATGCTATTAAAATAGATTTATTTGGTGAGACATGAGTGAATGTGTAGCAAATATGAATGCAATCCAAGTTGTTGTCTAGCATAAAGGCATTTGGAGAGCCTTTTCTTTATCCTCTTGGCTACAACCACAGTTTATCACATTTTGAGACTGGTCTGAACAAACATCTACAAATGTAACTCATACAATTGTACATGTGAGCCAACATTTCACTTTGAAAAATGTTTATATAATTTTGTATTTGTCTTCATATAGTCATCTAGTGTAAGATTGCATTTATTCAAACAGTTTTTCAGTCCTTACTCTAAATGGCAAATGTGTGTTTTGCTCTACTTTACAGATGAAGAAGGTAAATATTGGACTCATTTTTGAATTTTTTATTTTATATTTTTGAGATTATGATATAATTACATTTTCCCTTCCCTTTCTTCCATGCAAACCTTGGCATACACCACTAACCACTCTCCTACAAAACCATGGCCTTTCTTTTCACTAATTGTTATTACATTCATATGTATGTATATAACCATATATACTCTTACATGTGACCTGTTGATTTTACATATTATGTGTGTAAATGTTTTCAGGGCTTACAGTCGGACACTAACAGTATGAAGTAGTGTGTCTTTTAAGAATTTGTTTGACTTTCCTTCTTTTTCCTGTTTTGTTTTGTTTTAAGTGAGAGAGAAAGAACAAGAAGTTGAGCATGTCTGTATTTGCCAGGCATGCTCACAGTCATCTATTGGATGGAACACAGGGCCCCTAATAAAGGAGCTAGAGAATTACCCAAGGAGCTAAATGGGTCTGCAACCCTATAGAAGGAACAACAATATGAACTAACCAGTACCCCTGACCCAGAGCTGGGTCTCTAGCTGCATATGTAGCAGAGGATGGCCTAGACTGCCATCCATGGGAGTAGAGGCCCTTGGTATTGCAAAGATCATATACCCCAGTACCGGGGAAGACCAGTTCCAGGAAGAGGGAGTGGGTGGGTTGGGGAGCAGGGCAGGGGTAGGGTATAGGGGGATTTGGGAATAGCATTTGAAATGTAAATGAAGAAAATATCTAATAAAAAAATTTAAAAGAAAAAAAAAAGAAGTTGAGCACATAGCAAGCTGGAGAGGCTCAAGTTGGAAAAGAAAGGAATATTATCAAAATATGTTATATGAAAAAATATTTTAAATAAAAGTTGCAAATAAAGACTTTAAATAATGACTAGCCTTGTAACAGAAATTTATTTGCTGCAATTTTTAAAAAAAAATTCATGCAGGTTTTAGTCTTTTAAAATAATAAGAATGTCATGATTATCTATGATTTCAGTATTTGAAAATTCTGGACAGATAGCCTTGTATTCTCACATAACCTATCAGGAGTGCTATGGAAACAGTTATTATTTTTAAATGTTTAATTACACTTATTTACTGCAGTTTGTGCGTGGGTGCCTGTGCAATAATGCAGGTGTGGAAGCCAGAGGACAGCTTGCAGGACTCAGTTCTCTCCTACAGTGTGTTCATCAGCCTTACCTGCAAGTGTGCTTTCCTACTGACCCATCTTACTAACCCATGAAGTAATTATTTGTACTGTTAACATTTTACAAAGTACCAAATGCAACAAAGAGTAATCAAATTTCAATATTTTCAGCTGCTATTAAAATGCAAATTTCTTTCTATAATTTAGTTTTTGAAATTCCTTATACTTATATATGGAATTTTATTCACCACTACCTCCTACAAGTATTTCTCTCTTTCAGATTCCTGTCTCAACTGCCAAAATCATTATTTTAGCAAGTTCCCTTCCTACCTTTATGGTTTCTATTTGGGCCTTCTAAACTTAGTGTTTCTTGACCAGCTATGGATGGAAGATTTGGTGTTTGTTTGTTTGTTTGTTTGTTTGTTTTTGGAGCCAAGAAGACTTATCTGTAGCTACCCCACAGAAGAAAATGATACAACCTCTCCAAAAAACATTGATGGGGGCTAGAATACAAATTTATATAGGTGTATTTAAATTCATTATTTTCATATTAAAAGAGGATATTATGGCATTTAATGTAAAATGTATTACAAAGGGACAATTCTGATCACATAGATATACACTGATAAACATAAGAGAATTCTAACATACAAATATGGGATAAATATAAATTAGTGATAACAATGATCATGAAGTTTAATAAATGAAATTTGTACTTACTTTTTAAAGCATTGAGTGTACTTGTTCAAAAGTCTGTTTTCAATGGGAGCATTTTTTACTCATCTATAAATAACAAATCAGCATGAAGAATGTGCCAGAAGAATCAAGCCAATGAGGTAAAGATAAGATTTTGGTGGAGGCTTTATGTGTCACGCTAGAATGTGAAAAATATACTGTAGAAAATGGAAAACACTAAAAGTTTCCAGGAGAATGGAACTAGTTTGACATGGGTTCAATACATATATAGTGTTTCATGTTGATAAGACAGAAGTTAGGGATCTATTTCAAAGCTTAAAAAATATTAGGAGAGCCTGGACTATGTCATACTCAAAATTGCAAATAGTGCTAGGGAGTTTCTAAGTTGCAAGACAGAAAGCAGTTAAGGGGGAAAATAATTTTAAGGGAGGTAGTAATGAAGGAAGAGGGAAGGATCAAGGAGGGTAGGTTTTAAGTAACTGAGACTGTAGCATGTATTGATATGGCAAAGAAAACCTAAGGTGACTGCCATAAAAAGAATCAATCATGAGAATGAAAAGAAGCAATGAATTGGGAGATTCTTATTTTACAGTCATAGTAAATAGAAATTTAACTACATAGTTTTTGTGTATATGTGTGTGTTTATGACATAAATACATAATTTTTTATTATGTGAAATGTTTGGAAGCCAGAAGTTGATGTCAGATATCCTTCTTGATCTTTCTATAATTGATTTTTTTTTTTTTTTTGAGACAGGGTCTCATGGTAAACCTTTAGCTCCTTGATAGGCTACACAGAATACCAACTGAGTTCCAGGGATCTACCTGGTTTTGTTCCCTAATGTAGGGTTTACAAAAGTGTTTCTGAGTATAAACATTTAGAGGAGTTCAAGGATTCAACCCTGATTCTCCTAGCTTCTTCAACTGGCACTTTAACAACAAAGACAGTTACCTTGCCCATAACTTCATATTTGAAGGACATCTTTCATTCCTCTGGCTCAAATGCAGATACTTGTATTCAAAGAATAGCTGAACCAATAAGAGATATTTTAAGGTTACTTAGATAGGGTGAAATCTGAAACATATACAAATAAACTATAAAAGACTCATCCAGTTGTACATAGATATTCTTCTAGGTATTGTTGTTTGTACTTGTTGAATTGTTTAATTGTGCACTTGTCAGACTGCTTAAGTGAATTTAGGTGACAACTTCTTGCAAAATAAAGAAAATAGACTCTGTGCTAGTTTAAGTACTACAAGGCACTGCTTACATGATGCTACATGTGGGCTTTTTATTGTCCTGTTTTTGGCAAACTGCTAAGCAGCTACCTTTCAAATAGTCTGAACAGCAGATGTCAGTTGATTTTTTATGGTTTTGGTTTTGTATTGTCTCACATACATGTTATATATGTGGGACCATGTATTGAGGAGTCTGAGAAAACAATCAAAGATGACTGATATAGTGACATATTTGTGTATACATCTAAAATTATTACTATTATATATACTTTCTGGCATACATACAGTTTAAGTGATGTAGTCTTTAACAATATACCCAAAGATGAATGAATGTTGTATGTTTGCAGTAACAATTCACAAAATAGTAACAGGGTTATGTCCTAAAATGTTAGGATAGCTATGGTTTTATGACTGTCTTGGTTGTTGGATCTAAAGCTATCTAAGTGCACAACTGATGCCCACTAATAATAGTATACCATCAAACAAAATAGCTATACTTATAATTTTTTGCTCAAGAGGTACTATTTTATATTCTCTACTATTTCAGTGCTTTCTTCTGAGTTTTTCATAAATCACTTTTAATGTTATTAGACCACTTTCTTTTCATTTTGTTTAGCAACCAAATCATTATAATAATATTGAAATACTTATTTTATTAGCATCTACTGTGAAATGTTTTCACTTATATTAGCAATTTTGACAATGAATTCAAAACATGTTTAAGGAATCCCTGTTGGAAGCAATATTTAAAATAATCAGAATGGATATTACACTAGATTATATCCAAAAGGACTAGCAAGCACTTTGTTCTGATCAAAGATTTTATTGTATTTATAATTAATAATTTGCATAATTATACTACCAATAATATAATTGTATTGTTTAGTAATAATTCTTATTATTCATCACTAGTTTCACACAAATCATAATAATGGACCATGCATTTTTAAAAAATAATATCTACTACCACTGGTTTTATTCTTATCATGCCTACAATTACTTTTGATCTTTTTTCCAGTTCTTCCATATCTTTCCAACCTTCAAGCTTTAAACTTCACCAACACTAATTCATAAATCTTCATAGATTCCTTATAATGCCCCAAGGGCTTAATATTAATATCTAATTATTTCACTTTCCCAAGTGTACTTCTACCTGAAAATTATTTACATAACATTTCCACTGGTGAATTCAAAAGAGGTTGCAGCTGTCATGCATTTAAATTGGATCCATTTCTTAATGTTCCTTTCTTTCCCCTCTCTATGTTTTGTAGTCTTACAGATGTAGGAGAGATTCTTTCAAAGAAAGAAAACAGAAATTGCACAGACCATTAACAGAAAGCCTTTAACAGCATCCTAGGAAGGACAAGATGAATATGTCTATGTTAATATGTTAGCACTGACCTAACAAACTGCATCATAATAGGTAAGAAACTGATTTTTCTTGGCCTTTGTGCCATTTCTATGACTTTGGTTTTATTCTTACTTGAGATGTAGTCACTGGAGAACTTCAGATATAGGACTGACAGATCTAATTTGTTTCAGGAAAGTTTTGGTTATTCTCTTAATACAGAAGATAAGAGTTAAATAGAGAAATTAAACAGTGAATGAATGAACACACACCACAGCTCACAGATGGAGGTGTTTATAGAGGCAGTAATGATTGAGGACAGAAAAGTCTTCTAAAGTAGACACTTGAGGCTTGGGAACAAATTTCACAGATTCTTTTTGTTTAGATGACATTCTTCTGTGTAATATTCTATTCAAATTAGTAGGTAGATAGGGCTTATAAGAAATAACTTTAAACTAGAGGTATTTCTGTTATGTTGGAATGCGGCATGGAATAATTGCGTGCATGCTTTTGAGTCCAGAATCAGAATATAAGACAGGAAAAAGCCAAGGCTTAGTACACACATCCTGCTAGGTCAGGAGAAAATGTTCTTTCTGTATTTTAAATCCATAAATAAACTGAGAGGCAAAGGTCAATTGAGTGCAAATGGTGATACAGGTCATGGATGAAAGAAGAGGTCATATCACAAGTAGACATGTGATTTGTTAAAAAAAAAAGGCACAAACTCTACTGAACCATATTTACAAGACAATCAGGGGTGAAAAAAATATCATAATCATGGGAATATATTCATTAAAGACTTATTTTATAAATACTCCTAAGACTAAGACTCAGGAAAGAGACATATTGAAATGAAGATGCATCCTAAAGTAGAAATGCAATGAGATTGCTCAACGACCCATAGGTCAGTGGATGAAAGCTCAAACTAGGGCTGTTTGAATAGAAAGAGGTGGACACAGTAAAGGTGGATTAAGTCTGTAGAAATGACAATATGTAGGGATTTTATGTGTCTGATAAGCAAGGAAACGAAATAAGTAGAGGAGTTGAGTTTTTCTTTTTATTTGACTATTTGGGAGATGAGCAACCAATTTCTCAAGTAAAGAACAAAAGACAATGTATGACTGTAAAGGAAACAGAATGAGTAAGGTTTTACTGTAGTATCCGAAGTTACTGAAGTGTGAATATTGCTAGACAGGTAAGAAATAATCTGTAGGAGAGAAGGAAACATATAGATGTGCAGTGTTCGATGCAGATGAGTTCACATCAAGAGTGAGTATACAGAAAAATATTGAGGAAGCTAAGAAATAGCCAGTTGGGTTGAAGATGCTAAGAAATATCCAGATGTAGGTAGAAGTATTAGTAAATAAAAGGCAGATGACAGAATGGCTGAGGGTTGTAACAATGGAGACAGCAAATTTTGGCATGTTTCTACAAATTTGGTGTCTAACTAATATTGCATGGTATATGTGATATTATATATATATATATATATATATATATATATATATATATATATATATATATATATATGAAAACTTAAAAGTATTGGTAAGAACAATCAAGATAATCCTGTTTGAACAAACATGCTTGAAAATTCAGTGGCTTAACCAAGTTGGCTAAAATGAGAAACTTAAGTGCAGCTTCCTGGTTAACAAATTTTCATCTTTAAGCCACGATTCAGTAATGATATTCACAATGTTCACAAAAGGATGGGCTAAGCACAGCAAGAGTCCACTTTCATTCCTAAAACAGGCTGTCAAGGTGCTCAATACAGTACAGTTATTTTATATGGTACATTATCTTACAGAAATCATCAGAGTGTTGTTACATGGATTGAAAGTCCTTGGAAGCCTTCCTGGTGAAAGTAAAATTTAGCCAGTGCATAGCTTGCCATTCACCCAGCAGCAAGGACTAGATGGTGGATAGTTGAGTCAGTCAAATGACTTCATCAGATTCCTGCTTACTCACTCAGTAATAATTAGTATTTGGGAACTGCTGCCTGTGTTTAACTATGAGATGACAAGAAGATACACCATTTTTAAAAATAATATTATTCCTTTAAAAATTGCTTTTGTGATAGTAGTAAATTATGTGTGCAGAATCCTGTCACTAGGTTTCTGGATGTGTCAGAGAAACTTCAGGTATTTTCAGAATGCTGGGGAACAGATACACACATCTCTGCCTTGCACCTAAAGTTAGATGTCACTGCTAATGTGCATGGAGCATCATGGTGAGCTTCCACAGAGTGTACACGACACTCCAATACTGGAACCCCTGGCCCTTTCAGAAACAATGAATATCAAGAACATTTGGGTACCTAGGTGATTTCAAGCCAACTGACTAAGAAGGAAATAAACGGTCAACTCAGTTTTACATGACATTTGTGCTAGTGTTGTACAGAGGCTGTCTTCAGATAAAAGTTGGCTTCTATTTCTAGGCAATACAACTCATTTGAATTTCTGAGTTTTCTGTTGATTCAGAATCTGGAAACTCATGTATATACGTGTATACATACACTTTATACATGATGCACATATTTTATTCTTTTTTTACCTTCTTAATGAAAATATTTTTAACAAATAATATATTCTGAATACAGATTCCCTGTTCTCAATTCCTTTCAGGTTTTCTATAATTCCCTTATCATCTGAATCCACTAAACAGGAAAGCATAATATATGTACAAAGGATCATATCTGTCTTTCTATGTTTGGGTTACCTCACTCATAAAGTTTTCAAGTTCCATCCATTTACCTGTGAATTTCAAGATTGCATTTTTATTAATGGCTGAGTAATACTCTATTCTGTAAATGTGCCACTATTTTTTAATCCATCCTCATATTGACATACATGTATGCTGGTTCCATTTTCTAGCTGTTACACATAGAACAGTAATAGACATGTTCAAACAAAATGCCTGTGCAATAGGATGAAGCATCCTTTTGGCATGTGCCTATAAGTTATATAGCTAGATCTTGAGGTAGATTGCCATCTTCCAGAGAAACTATCACACCGACTTCCGCAGCAACTATATGTTGCACTCTCACCAGTCTTGATTTTCTTTACTCCATATCCTTGACAGAATGAGCTGTCATTTATTTTATTCATCATGGCTGATCTAACAGGTATAAGATGAAATCTCAAAGTAGTTTTGATTCTCTTTTCCATGATGGTTAAGGATATAGAATATTTTTTAGTGTTTCTCTGCCACTTGACTTTTCTCTTTGGATAATTTTGTTTAGATATGTACTTTTTTTTGTATGTTTTCACATTAACTTTTGATTTTAATATTTTAATTACATATTTTCCTCATTTACATTTCCAATGCTATCCCAAAAGTTTCCCATACCCTCCCCCCCAACCCCTCTACCCACCCACTCCCACTTTTTGGCCCTGGCGTTCCCCTGTACTGGGGCATATAAAGTTTGCAAGTCCAATGGGCCTCTCTTTCCAGTGATGGCCAACTAGGCCATCTTTTGATACATATGCAGCTAGAGTCAAGAGCTCTGGGGTACTGATTAGTTCATAATGTTGCTCCACCTATAGGGTTGCAGATCCCTTTAGCTCCTTGGGTATTTTCTCTAGCTCCTCCATTGGGGGCCCTGTGATCCATCCAATAGTTGACTGTGAGCATCCACTTCTGTGTTTGCTAGGCCCCGGCATAGTCTCACTAGAGACAGCTATATCACGATCCTATCAGCACAATCTTGCTAGTGTACTTTATTTTTTTAACTGAGTGTTTTTGTTTCCTTGATGTCTTGTTATTTTGAGTTATTTATATAATTTGGATTTTGGCCCTTTATCAGATGTGTAGTTGGTGAATAACTTTGTCCATTTTGTAGTCTACCTCTTTTTCAAAATGATTGTATCCTTTACTGTGCTGAAGCTTTTCAATTTAATGAAGTCCTATTTATTAATTGTTGATCACAATGCCAATGCTAATGATGTTCTGCTCAGAAAGTCTTTCTATGTTAATGTGTATAAAGCTATTTATCACCTTCTCTTCTATGAGGTTTAGTTTGTCTTCATCAATATTGAGGTTGTTCTTCTATTTGTACTTGAGTTGTGCGCATAAGTAAGGACCACTTTGGATTCTTTTACATATATTTTTCCTGTTTAACCAGCAATATTAGTTGAAAATGCTGTCATTGGTTTTCAGTCTGTGTTTCTGGCCTCTTTATAAAAAGAAATCAGGTGACAAACGTTGTATGTAATTATATCTGAATCTTCATTTTTATTCCATTGATAACATGCCTACTTTGTGCCAAAACCATGCTGATTTCAGTTCTACGACTCTGTAGTAGAACTTGAACTCAAGGGTGGTGATTCTGCCACTAGTTCTTTTGTTATTTAGTTGTCTTTGGATTTTGTATTGCCAAATGAAGTTTAAGATCATCCTTTCAAGACCTATGAAAAATTGTATTGGAATTTTTGGGGAATTACATTGAACCTTTACGTTGATTTTGGTAGGTTAGCCATTTTTCTTTTCATTTTTTAAAAATTACATTACCAGGGAAATGCAAATCAAAACAACCCTGAGATTCCACCTCACACCAGTCAGAATGGCTAAGATCAAAAATTCAGGTGACAGCAGATGCTGGCGAGGATGTGGAGAAAGAGGAACACTCCTCCATTGTTAGTGGAATTGCAAGCTTGTACAACCACTCTGGAAATCAGTCTGGCGATTCCTCAGAAAATTGGACATAGTACTAAAGGAAGATCCCACAATACCTCTCCTGGGCAGAAGATGTTCCAACCGGTAAGAAGGACACATGCTCCACTATGTTTATAGCAGCCTTATTTATAATAGCCAGAAGCTGGAAAGAACCCAGATGCCCCTCAACAGAGGAATGGATACAGAAAATGTGGTAAATTTACTCAATGGAGTACTACTCAGCTATTAAAAAGAATGAATTTATGAAATTCCTAGGCAAATGGATGGACCTGGAGGGCATCATCCTGAGTGAGGTAATCCAATCACAAAAGAACTCACATGATATGTACTCACTGATAAGTGGATATTAGCCCAGAAACTTAGAATACCCAAGAGATAAGATACAATTTGTGAAACACATGAAACTCAAGAAGAACGAAGACCAAAGTGTGGACACTTTGCCCCTTCTTAGAATTGGGAACAAAACACCCATCGAAGGATTTACAGAGACAAAATTGGAGCTAAGACAAAAGGATGGGCCATCTAGAGACTGTCATACCTGGGGATCCATCCCATAATCAGCCTCCAAATGCTGACACCATTGCATATACTAGCAAGATTTTGCAGAAAAGACCCTGATATAGCTTTCTATTGTGAGACTATGCCAGGGCCTAGCAAACACAGATGGATCACAGGGCCCCCAATGGAGGAGCTAGAGAAAGTACCCAAGGAGCTGGTGGGATCTGCAACCCTATAGGTGGAACAAAAATTTGAACTGACCAATATCCCCTGGAGCTTGTGTCTTTAGCTGCATATGTATCAGAAGATAGCCTAGTCAGTCATCAGTGGAAAGGCAGGCCCAATGGTCATGCAAACTTTATATGCCTCAGTTCAGGTGAATGCCAGGGCCAAGAAGTGGGATTGGGTGGGTGGGGGAGTGGGTAGGGGAGGGTGTGTGGGACTTTTGGGATAGCATTGGAAATGTAAATGAAATAAATACCTAAAAAAACTACATTAACCCTAAAATTCCATGAATTTAAGAAATCATTTTATCTTATGATATTTTCTTCAACTTTTTTATTTAGTATCTCAAAGTTTTATCACATAGTCTTTTACTTGCATGATTAGACTTGCCCAATTTTTTTTTGTGTTAAAGTTTTAAAGTTCTTTATTGATTCTTCATGAATTTCACATTATGCACCCCAATCTCCCTCTCTTCCAATCCTCTCATACCCACCTTTGAAACCTCCCTCCAACCGGATAAAATATCTTATTGGGGAAGCAGTGTTGTGTCACAGTGTATTACTTATCTCATAGTATTCCCTTTTGTTCACACTTCTTTGCTTGCAAATGTTCATTACAATTACTTGTTTTTCTGATATGATTCCTTTGGCTTCTGCTACTCTATTAATACTGGATTCTCACTGGGACTCCTCTCTGACATACTGTTGTTGACATATGGCATGACGATTTTATAGATTTGGATCTGTTGGGACATTCCCTTCAATACCCACCAGTAGTTCATAGATGGGGTAGATGTTAGGGTGGGCCAATTCAATGCCATGGATCTAGATCTAAGAGGTATATAGATACTCAGCCTCCTGGCTCTCACATTGAGGCTGGCTTTCTTACAACTCCATCAACCAGAGCCTGTTCTAATCTTCTACCCAGGTGAGGTACAAGGCCTGCTCTGCTAAGTTTTGCAGCTGGTGAAAGCCATGGCCATTTCTGCCACTCCTATAATCTCTGACCCAGGTCTCCCATCTGCCATAGATTATGAGGGAAGAGAAAGGAGGAGGTTGTCTCTCCCTCATCCTCAGTCCAGCCCAGCAGAAAAGAGTCAGGGTCAGCTCTCCTGTGCTCATACCCTCAAGGCTGGCTCATCTGCAACCACCATATCCAGGGCCAGTTCTACTGTGCTGCCCAAGCATGGTCCAGAGTGCTGTGCCAGGTGGCAAGCAGGACTAATTTTCCTGATTACATAACCCCAGAGCAAGATCTTCTTCCCGATGTAGGTGGCAAGGATTGTAGATAGGAGAGGGTATTTCTCCCTCAACCATGCTTCTATACCACAGACAAGAGTCAGAGACAGCTTTCTCATGCCCACACACTCTTGGCTGTTTCACATGCATGTCCGCCATTAGAGTCAGCTCTACTCTGCTGCCCAGGTGAGGTGCAAGGCCTGCTCTCTCTGTTGCTACAGCAAGTGAGAAGAAGGGACAGTTTTCCCACTGTGATGACCCTAGGGCCAGCTCTACTGTTCGCCTTAGGTGTCAAGGGGTGAGAAATGGTGATGGGGTGGGAAGGCATCTCTCCCTTGCTCATGTCATCACAGGGCATATAACTAGTAGGGCAATCTCTCCGAGACTATGCCCACAGGGCAGGGTCATCTGTACCCTGCCACCAGTGTCATCTCTACTGTGCTGCTTAGATGAGGTGTAGAGTCTGCTCCCTGAGGGATGCCACTGGTGAAGGACAGGGCCAATTCTCCTACTCTCATAATCACAGGGACAAGTCCACTGCCTACCACATGTGGTAGGGGAAAAGCAGAGGGGAGCTTATGTCTTCCTTGCTCACACCACTGTAGGGCCACATAGGGTCAGCTCTCCTACACTTATATCCACAGGGCTGGTTCACCTGCAACTCCCATAATGTGCAGGCTACTCCCCTGTGTACTGCAGCTGGCTAGGGACAGGGTCAGCTCTTCTTACACCTCTAGGACTTGCTCTCCCACATTGCTCAGGTAAGGGGTGGGTGGAATATTCATCTCAGGCTAGCTCCTAGTCTAGGCCCAATGGTACCAGTTGGGTGGTCATCATGGGCTATCTCCAACCACAGCCTTCCCAAGGGGCCAACTGTCTCAGATCCACTCTTGCTTGGGGCTGTGATCTCAGACAGGTTTCTTCTAGTCTCTGGCTTATTTCTCATCCTGGGAGCCAGGTGAGACCTGCCTGGCCCTCAACTAGTGGTCATCTCAGGCTATCTTGTTGTCCTGGCCCACTGATGCCAGAGTGAATGTGGCTGCTGTGGCACAAGTGTATCAGTAGGTGACAGAGAGGAGAGAGGATATATCCACACTCAGCATTCTGACTTCTGAACATATGAACAAGTAGTAGCCTAATAGTCCTTGAAAGAAAGTGAGTTAAATTTTTATTCAGCAACTTTGCTGAAAGTTATTAACAACAAATTAAACATGACATTAAATTTTTAGTGTCACTTGTATATACTATCATATCATCTTCAAATAAAAAAGATATTGTTTATTCTTCCTTTCTAATCTGTGTCCCCTTGAACTCTTTCAGTTGTCTTATTACTACAGCTAAGGTGTCAAATACTATGTTGAATAGTACAGAAAGAGTGTGTCACATTGGGTTGTCCCCAGGTTTAGTGGAATTGCTTTGAGTTTCTCTCTATTGAAGTTGATATTGACTTGCTGGAGAATGCCTTTAGTATATTGAAATATGCTCCTTGTATCTCTAATCACCCCAGGACTTTTATTGTGAAGAGGATTTTGTTAAAGGTATTTCAGTTTGTTTTTATGGTAGATTACATCTATGGATTTCCATAGACATTTCTGGAATGGAGCCTATTTGATTTGGGTAGATGATCTTTTCAAGTGTTTTTAAATTTACCTTGCAAGTATTTTATGGGAATTGTTTTCATTTACATTCACAAGGGAAATTGGTCTGCAATTCTCTTTCTTTTGAATGTCTTTATGTATTTTGGATATCATGGTAAGTGTGGCCTCATAAAATGAATTGGGCAAGCTGAGCATGGTAACACATATTTTTTAATCTTAGCATTTGGAAAGTAGCAGCAGGGGATTTCAGAATTCAAGACCACCCTGTCCTACAAAATGAGTTGCCATATAGCCATGGCTATACAGTGAAGTGCCCGATCAATTTTGTTTTTGTGGCAGTACTGGAGTGTGTGTGTGTGTGTGTGTGTGTGTGTGTGTGTGTGTGTGTGTGTGTCCATTATTGATTTGCTAGTCTTTGATAATTTATTCCTGCCCTCCCCCCATTTTTTCAGTTGTGCTTAGCTATTTTAGATTGAACACTTCTAGTGTCTTCTACTTGTCTGGACTATAGATAGATAAAAATCGACTTATGGAATGTCTTGTTTTCTCATATATTGTGAGAATTGCTAAATATAGCATTCTGTCCTGGTATTTGTGGTCTCTTAAAGCTTGTAGAACAATTGTCCAGTCTCTTCCTGTTTTAGAGTTTCCATTGAGAAGCCAGGTGTTATTTTAATGGACCTTTCCTTACATGTTACTTGCTCCTTATTCTCTTCCAGCTTTTAATATTATTTTTTATGCTTTACATTTAATGTTTGATTACTTTGTGCTAATGTGCCTTTCTTTTCTGGTCCAGTGTATTTGGTATTCTCAATGTTTCTTTTACCTTGATTGAAATCTCCTTTTTAGCTTAGGAAATTTTCTTCTATAATATTGATAAAATGATTTTATATAACTTTGATTTTGATTTCTTCCTCTATTCCTTTTATTCTTAGATTTTGTTTTTTTATCGCACCTCAGATTTCCTGGGTGTTTTGGTTCCATGAGATTTTAGAGTTAAAATTTGCTTTGATTCATTTCTTCTGTAAGTGTGGCCAATCAAGTTCCAGGTAATGTGTTCATATTTTGCTGGCCAACTTTCTTCTCTGGCAGTTAAACTAAAGTTTGGCTTTTAGTTTCCCAAGGAATGCCTGGCAGAGTTAGGGGCTGACATAATGCAATGAAAGTTTAGAGGAGAGCTTTTGTGTGATCCACTGAAGATGGGGGAAGTGAAGCTGTAGCAGGTGGTCTGCTACAGAGCTCAGGATAAGACTGGGAATTTGGATTTGGAGGAACAGATAGACAGATGAAGATCTGCAATTAGCCTACCTGTTCCTTTGTGTATAGTGGCCTACAGGTTCTCAAGGAATTATATACATATTTTTCTAATGTCCAGTATATGAGATTTAATAATTCTGTGGTTTTTTCTTACTAAGTTGAAAATCTGGTAAGTGTGATTTAATTTTAGAGAGTATTCTGGGAAGATGGTGGAATATTGTGTGTCAGGAGTAAATCTCACTTACAAAACTACCGTAGAAGAATCTGTGTGATGTTATTCATCTGAACATCTGGGTCACAGGTAAGAGTTTCAGTTTTCTACTTAATAAGTTTTTTATATAAAAAAATCTTGTTAATAAATACAAATATCACACCTACTATTTAAAAAGACACAAAATCAGTTCATCTCATTGAACTCCTATATAAATAGACCTGGAATTCAGAATGAATGCATGAAGAGTCACAACTTAATTGTGGTCTGTTTCAGCTCTAGGAACAAGAGTAGCCATCCATACCCAAGCTGAGTCATGTACAAATGTAAGTACTGAAAGCAGAAGAGAAGTTGGGAAGTCATAGTCATTTCATTTTCGTCCTCTGTTGCATTTTTCTTTCTAGGATAATCCATCCATCAGTAGATAAACAGATATGCAAATGAGATTTAAATATGAATTATTACATAGCCTAATGTAGATTAAAGACTCTATTATACAATACAAAAAGGATAGGTTTATAGAACACTAAGAAAACAATGCAATAAATTAAAATCTAGTAATTAATAATTCCATTTTTATAAAGCACAAAGAATTCACAATTATAGTTGCATAATGGGAAGCATTGGGTACTAGATTTTGTGTAAGGATGAATGTGAGGTAGTGTTTCTCTGGTATTTCACATATGTTTTAAATGATTAAACCTTAATAGAGAAGATGTTGATGATTGCTGCTTACCAATATAAACATATCTAATACCATTCTACATACACTTACAATTATTAAAAATGTAAATTTCATTTCTTCTTATTTTGCCACAATAAAATAAATAGAAATTTTAATTTGGTTGGTTTATTTCCAGGATTATTAACAATTTTTCTTGATATTGAATCTAAAATGATCTTTTGCCTTCATGTGTGATGAGCCAGGATGATTAGCAATGTTTATTAATTTATTTTGTCTGCCATGCTAACAAGATTAAATAAAAGACTTTTTTAAAAAATGTTTTTCTGGGAATAGAAATTAACATTTCAAGGAGTAGACTGAGTATGACAGATTATAAGTCACAATGTTGATGACTTAAACAACGAAGTAACAAAGGTCAAATTTGGTACTAGTAAGAAGGGTACCTAGGACACAATCATTCTGTTTTAAGTGCATGTTTAGTACAGCTTGAGGTCAGGGATGGTGATTCCACCAGAAGTTCTTTTATTGTTGAAAATAGTTTGTGCTTTCCTAGGTTTTTAGTTATTCCAGATGAATTTGCAAATTGCCCTTTGTAACTCAGTGAAGAATTGAGTTGGAATTTTGGTGGCATTGCTTTGAATCTGTAGATTGCTTTCGGCAAGATAGTCATTTTGACTATATTAATCCTGCTAATCCATGAGTATTGGAGATCTTTCCACCTTCTGAGATCTTCTTCAATTTCTTCCTTCAGAGACTTGAAGTTCTTATCATACAGATGTCTTTCATCCTTAGTTAGAGTCACACATATAGTATTTTATAATATTTGTGACTATTTTGAAGGGTGTTGTTTCCCTAATTCCTTTATTAGCCTGTTTAGCCTTTGTGTAGAGAGGTGATGTGAATGGGAATCCAAGACACAATTCCATTTGAATCATTAATTTATGATTACTTATATGAATATTGGAATTAAAATAACAGACTGTTCACTTTCTCCCTTTGATAATGAGGTTTAGTATGTCAGCATGGAAAATCAATTATTTAAAAAGTATTAAGAACTGAATGACACATGTTTTACCAATCAGCAAAGACCTGCCAATTTGTCCTTACTCTTGATTCTTGATTCATGATTTATCACATCCGATGATTAGGTTGCTTTGTTCCTGTTATTTTCACCTAAAAATTTAAGTAAATAAAATTTTCACAAAGAAAGACAGAGTGAGAGAGAAACTTTAAGAAAGAATGAAAAAGGAAGAAGATATAACTTCAATGCTTTGTGTATGCAATTACTAAAATTAGTTTTAAATTTGTAATTTTGTTCATTTCTCTCTTTTCATATTTCTGTTGATTCTCAAAATTGTATAAAGCCCTATAGCGATATTCACAGTGTTAGAAATATAAACAGTGTTTGATAATGTATTTTGTGGGAAGCTTGGCCCAGAGGTTTTAAGGAATTCAGATTAGGGTGTCCACACAAGATGTGGCATTCAAGTAAGTTCAGTTTATATATACAAGCATTACTTATAATATCATACTAATATAAGTGTTAAACAGACATCTCACCAAGACAGGAACAGTTGTTTGGGCAGAAATGCTTCTACAATGTATACTGAGAATCTTTTTTTGGTGAGGACTCTAAGGAAACATCTGTGGGGCCATGGGTGTGTGGGAAGTGGGGGGAGGGAGAAAGGCCACATCTGGCCAGAATTCCAGTGCTCTGGGTGGGTATACATGGGAAGACTGTCAGATGCTTTCCATGCAGCCCTGGGTGGGCATCTGGCTGTGTGAAGCTACTGACCCCACACAACTGGGGGTGGACAAGGGACAGCTTCAGGTACCAGGTTCTCAGTTTTTGGCATCCCACACTAGATATGGCAGAAGATCTGAGAACAGAATAGGGGCCCTGGGGTGGCACTAGGGCCAAGAGATAAGGGAAGAGGGCAGAGGGAGAGGGGGCAAGTAGTTTTAGTCCGGGCCTTGATGAACAGAGACAGTCTATGATTTTAGAGCTTTATTGTAGAAAGGCAGGGAGAAAGAAAAAAGATTAAAACAGAGAGAGAGAGAGAGAGAGAGAGAGAGAGAGAGAGAGAGAGAGAGAGAGAGAGAGAGGCCAACCATGGCCAAGAGGAGAGGAAGGGGAAGGGAAAGAGAGAAAGAGAGAAAGAGAGTCAGAGAGTAAGAACTATGAAGGCTTAGAGAGAGAGCACTAAAAGCTAGAGAGAGAGAGAGAGAGAGAGAGAGAGAGAGAGAGAGAGAGAGAGAGAGAGAGAGACAGAGACAGAGAGAGACAGAGAGAGAGAGACAGAGAGAGAGAGAGACAGAGAGACAGAGAGACAGAGAGAGAGAGAGAGCTTAGAAAGTAAAAGAGCAAGGGGCCAAACAACCCCTCTTATAGTGGGATTGATTTCTTGCTATTTCTAGGTAACTGTGGGGAGGAGTCTAGCCAGAAGGCTAGAATCTTGGAACATTATCTATGTGACTGCTAGCCACATGCCTCTCTTGTGAGGGCTGTGGGGGCAGTAACTTTGACAGGAGTCAGGGGTCCAGGAGACATGATCGAATGTCTTCCATCCCATGTAGGTGGAAATTATCACCCATCGGGTCCCACAGTGTTCAAAACCTCAGCTCAACTGGAGACCAGGTTGTCTGTACATAACCCATTGCCCCACAAACATCCAGGCACACATGTCACTCCAGAAATCCTTTACGTGTGATAGGTGGAGAGGATGGTATTGGTTGATATCCAGGAGGTCCTTGAAAGCATAGGAGGTCCAGTGTCTACCACTGACAAGTGAGTCTGTGAGAGAATGGTGCTAGAACTCCAACTGTTATGGAGACCATGGCCTATAGATCTTCCAGATAGATGTCAACACAAATGATAGAGAAGCCTGACTGGGGACAAAAGCAGTGTGGTCCTAGTGACCATTCCTTATGTTCCAAGTTTTGTATCATTTCTTAGAACAATAGCTCTGCATTATTGAGTCTCACTGCTTGGCATGGTTCACCAGCACACCAATACCAACTTGCTATTGGTTCATTAGCATAACAAGATCTTTCCTGGGCTAGGCCCAGATCTAAGCTGTGAAGTTACCTGGCAGAGTCTTGCTTCTGAGTTCTAGCTATCATCAGAGCTGCCTTGTGACAGGTATAGTCCTATTATTTTGAGTCACACAACATGGCTTTTGAGTTATACAACTTGGCTTTTAAACCATATTCCTTACATATACATATTAATTTTATTTAAAAGTAAAACAAAATATTAATTTTGCTTGTATTTTCAAGCTAAATAGTACAAAAAAAATTGCAAGCCAATGAGGAGTAAGAGAAAATGATCACAGAGCAAAATGGGGTTAATGGGAGATTTTTGTATTGGCTGGGGTTTTACTAATATGCAATCCATATACAGATCAGAAGAGAACACAGAACCTAGCTCCAAGTCTTTTAAGAAATAAAATACTGCAGGAGTATTTGTGTTGTTCCCAAATGCATTCCATTCATAATTTCAGATTGCTTTGTGCCATTACCAGTGGTGCTGACTCAATTCTTGTAACCACTTAGTATAAACATTTTAAAAAGTGGAAGAATTTGCCTATAGTTGTAAAAATTTAGAACACCATTCCAAAGAAAAATTGGGTAAGAAATTTAAAATAAAATTGTTGTAAATCTTTGGCTTTTCAATGCTATTATTTCCATTAATTCTCTTTAGAAAATCTTCATCTTGGACAAGGTGTTATACATAGACTCACTCAAGAAATGTCTGCTCAAAGGAAATAAATTGGGTTGAATTGAAGAAATCCATCTCTTAATACTTTCAGTTGAGTTCTATTGAAAGAATTCCTGCTGGGTTAATCGACCTTCTTTCTAAGTATTTACCATTTACTATCCTTTTTCTTTCTTTATGTTTTAACATTAAAGATGTGAAGAAGTCAGTTCAGTAGTTCCACTTACACATCTATTCCTTCATTTTCTCTTATCATTATATTTTCAATAAAACTCAATGGTCGCCCAAAGAACTTTGGCTCTTTACAGGTTCAGATGTTAATGTCACACATTATAGGCTTTATGTTAACATTATTTTGTTATGTTTATAACATAGCTGTACATATTTTGAAATTCACTACTAAGGAGAATACTTAGGCTTAAAAGCATCATTTCGTAGTGTTGTTCTGGTGCCTCTAATGACTCATAAGCACGGTTTCAAAACAATTGTTTTTATTTAAAGTTTGATATGGTATATCTACAGAAAAGTACACAGAGAAAAAAGCTTACACCACCATGGAAAGTTTCTTGGTTGCATTAAATTTATTTATTTCCTTGTAATGAACAAAACTTAAAAGCCCTAGCTAGGCTCATTTTCAACACTTATACCTGGCATTGTTACTGAAAAAACACAAGTCAGTGCATGTTGTATCCTTCAATGTTAGTCAAACCATTTATACTTGTATTTTTCCTTTGCTTTCTGTTTATCCTCAACAATTTATTTGCTGATGCCATAACACATTTAAAGAAGTATGATTTTTGTTTGGTTGGTCTTGCTTTTACTTATGTGTGTATATTTTGTCATTTCAGACTATTTAAAATCATTAATTAAATATCAGAGTAAGGTTCATGTATAACTATAAATATTCTTTCATCTATACATAATCATGTCAGTTTGAAAATATATTATGCAATAGTGGCTTAGGGTGATTGAACCCCTGGAAAGCATGAGGGAGCAGCTACCTTGTTTCAGTATTTACCCTTCCATGCCCAGACCTCTATGCTCATTCTGGTGCAGCTCTTTTCTGGTTCACACAACAGCCATGCCATGCTCAGCAGACAGCCCTGCACTGGCCTTCTTCCCATCCCCCAGCTCTTACATTTTCTCTGCTTCCTCTTCTGTGATATTTCTGGATCTCTGTTGATACAGAAAACCTATCTATGACTAAGCAATCACAGTCCCTCACTCTTAGCCCATTTACCAGCTATAAATCAAGCCGTTTAGGCTTGCCTTATCTGGCATCAACGGGAGGGGAGGACCTTGGTCCTGTGAAGGCTTGCTGCCCCAGCATAGGGGAATGATAGGGCAGCTATTTGGGAGTGAGTAGGTGAATGGAGGAGCACCTTCATAGAAGCAGCTGGGAGATGGTGGGATAGAGAGTTTTCAGAGGGCAAGGTGGGAAGTGAAATAACATTTGAAATGTAAAGAAATAAAATTACTTAAAACAGTTAAAAACAAATCCAAATCATTGAAAATAAGCTTCTCTGACTAGAGAGCAGCATGCATATATGTATATGGGTATGAACATAATTTTTTGTTGTTGTTTTGTTTTTTGAGACAGGCTTTCTCTGTATAGCCCTGGCTGTCCTGGAAGTCACTTTGTAGACCAGGCTGGGCTCGAACTCAGAAATACGCCTGCCTCTGCCTCGTGAGTGTTGGGATTAAAGGGGTGTGCCACCACGCCCGCCTCGAACATAAATATTTTCAGGCAGTTTAAAATATGACAAATTATCAAAACAGCAAAACTAGAGCCCCACCTAGGGTTTTGAATCTCCCAAGACATGGATTTTTAGATTTATATTACCAAGTATAAAATCCCTTTTTCCCCGGGAGCAAGCATAGCACTTTCTAGCAAAACAAAACTTATGATGGACCACCAAGAACCATGGTGAATGCCTGTGATGTTTGTGGTACCTCTCGTGCCTCTCTGACTTATAACTTATAGTAAGTGTCCCATGCCTGGCATTGAGATTTGAATGCAATGTGCCATATCTTCTAGGACAGAATTGTCTATCCATGCAGGACACTCATATTTCAAATTCTCTTTAAATTACAATGTTAAATATCATAGAAACCACTGTTACCAATCCTCGCTAATTTTGGTTAATTCACCTTCTATCCCAATTCCCATCCATCTCATTTTCATCACATTCATCTTAAGATTAAGTTCTGGCATCCTCTTTGTAGCTATCCACACTATGTATGTTCTATTTTCCTCTAATTACAACATTTACTTGGTTGCAATACTATAGACTTTCACATAAATGAATTCAAAACCCTTTTATTAGTTAATGCTCTGTCTGCTTCTTCTTCTTTCCATCCTTGAACCTTACCATCCCTATTCTTACCATTTTGTAATTTCACTTTAGCTTCATAGTATCCCATCCTTTCATAATGCCCCTCTCCCTAATCACTCACTTCTCTTCTCTTAGAACCTCAAGGCATTCTAACTTTTTTTTTTTAATTTTAATATTTTTATTATGTATTTTCCTCAATTACATTTCCAATGCTATCCCAAAAGAACCCCCATACCCTCCCCCCCACATCCCTACACACACATTCCCATATTTTTTGGCCCTGGCGTTCCCCTGTACTGGGTCATATAAAGTTTGTGTGTCCAATGGTCCTCTCTTTCCAGTGATGGCCGACTAGGCCATCTTTTGATACATATGCAGCTAGAGTCAAGAGCTCTGGGGTACTGGTTAGTTCATAATGTTGTTCCACCTATAGGGTTGCAGATCCCTTTGACTCCTTGGGTACTTTATCTAGCTCCTCCATTGGGAGCCATATGATCCATCCAATAGCTGACTGTGAGCATCAATTTCTGTGTTTGCTAGGCCCCGGCATAGTCTCACAAGAGAAAGCTATATCTGGGTCCTTTTATCAAAATCTTGCTAGTATATGCAATGGTGTCAGCGTTTGGAAGCTGATTATGGGGTGGATCCCTGGATATGGCAGCCTCTAGATGGTCAATCCTTTTGTCTCAGCTCCAAACTTTGTCTCTGTAACTCCTTCCATGGGTGTTTTGTTCCCAATTCTAAGAAGGGGCACAGTGTCCACACTTTGGTCTTCATTCTTCTTGAGTTTCATGCGTTTAGCAAATTCTATCTTATATCTTGGGTATCCTAAGTTTTGGGCTAATATCCACTCATCAGTGAGTACATATTGTGTGAGTTCCTTTGTGATTGTGTTACCTCACTCAAGATGATGACCTCAAGGTCCATCCGTTTGCCTAGGAATTTCATAAATTCATTCTTTATAATAGCTGAGTAGTACTCCATTGTGTAAAGGTACCACATTTTCTGTATCCATTTCTCTGTTGAGGGGCATCTGGGTTCTTTCCAGCTTTTGGCTATTATAAACAAGGCTGGTATGAACATGGTGGAGCATATGTCCTTCTTACCTGTTGGGACATCTTCTGGATATATGCCCAGGAGAGGTATTGCTGGATCCTCTGGTAGTACTATGTCCAATTTTCTAAGGAACCGCCAGACTGATTTCCAGAGTGGTTGTACAAGGTTGCAATCCCACCAACAATGGAGGAGTATTCCTTTTTTGCCACATCCCAGCCAGCATCTGCTGTCACCTGAATTTATCATCTTAGCCATTCTGACTGGTGTGAAGTGGAATCTCAGGGTTGTTTTGAGTTGCATTTCCCTGATGATTAAGGATGTTGAACATTTTTTCAGGTGTTCTTTGCCATTCGGTATTCCTCATGTAAGAATTCTTTGTTCAGTTCTGAGCCCCATTTTTAATGGGGTTATTTGATTTTCTGGAGTCTACCTTCTTGAGTTCTTTATATATATTGGATATTAGTCCCCTATCTGATTTAGGATAGGTAAAGATCCTTTCCCAATCTGTTGGTGGTCTTTTTGTCTTATTGACTGTGGTGTCTTTTGCCTTGCAGAAGCTTTGCAGTTTCATGAGGTCCCATTTGTCAATTCTCGATCTTACAGTGCAAGCCATTGCTGTTCTATTCAGGAATTTTTCCCCTGTGCCCATATCTTCAAGGCTTTTCCCCATTTTCTTCTCTATAAGTTTCAGTGTCTCTGGTTTTATGTGAAGTTCCTTGATCCACTTAGATTTCACCTTAGTACAAGGAGATAGGAATGGGTTGATTCACATTCTTCTACATGATAACAACCAGTTGTGCCAGCACCATTTGTTGAAAATGCTGTCTTTCTTCCACTGGAGAGTTTTAGCTCCCTTGTCGAAGATCAAGAGACCATAGGTGTGTGGGTTCATTTCTGGGTCTTAAATTCTATTCCATTGGTCTACTTGTCTTTCACTATACCAGTTCCATGCAGTTTTTATCACAATTGCTCTGTAGTAAAGCTTTAGGTCAGGCATGGTGATTCCACCAGAGGTTCTTTTATCCTTGAGAAGAGTTTTTGCTATCCTAGATTTTTTGTTATTCCAGATGAGTTTGCAGATTGCTCTTTCTAATTCGTTGAAGATTTGAGTTGGAATTTTGATGGGGATTGCATTGAATCTGTAGATTGCTTTTGGCAAAATAGCCATTTTTACAATGTTGATCCTGCTAATCCATGAGCATGGGAGTTCTTTCCATCTTCTGAGATCTTCTTAATTTCTTTCTAAAGAGACTTGAAGTTTTTATCACACATATCTTTCACATCCTTATTTAGAGTCATGCCAAGATATTTTATATTATTTGTGACTATTGAGAAGGGTGTTGTTTCCCTAATTTCATTCTCAGCCTGTTTATTCTTTGTGTAGAGAAAGGCCATTTACTTGTTTGAGTTAATTTTATATCCAGGTATTTCACTGAAGCTGTTTATCAGGTTTAGGGGTTCTCTGTTGGAATTTTTAGGGTCACTTTTATATACTATCATATCATCTGCAAAAAGGGATATTTTGACTTCAACTTTTCAAATTTGTATCCCCTTGATCTCCTTTTGTTGTTGAATTGCTCTGGCTAGGACTTCAAGTACAATGTTGAATAGGTATGGAGAGAGTGGACAGCCTTGTCTAGTCTCTGATTTTAGTGGGATTGCTTCAAGCTTCTCACTGTTTAATTTGATGTTGGCTACTGGTTTTCTGTAGATTGCTTTTATCATGGTTAGGTATGGGCCTTGAATTCTTGATCTTTCCAAGACTTTTATCAATAATGTGTGTTGGATGTTGTTGAATACTTTTTCAGCATCTAACCAGATGATCTTGTGGTTTTTGTCTTTGAGTTTGTTTATATAAAGGGTTACGTTGATGGATTTCCATATATTAAACCATCCCGGCATCCCTGGAATAATACCTACTTGGTCAGGATGGATGATGGCTTTAATGTGTTCTTGGATTCGGTTAGCAAGAATTTTATTGAGGATTTTTGCATCTATATTCATAAGGGAAATTGGTCTGAAGTTCTCTATCTTTGTTGGATCTTTCTGTGATTTGGTTATCAGAGTAATTGTGGCTTCATAAAATGAGTTGGGTAGAGTTCCTTCTACTTCTATTTTGTGGAATAATTTGTGCAGAACTGGAATTAGATCTTCTTTGACGTTCTGGTAGAATTCTGAACTAAACCAATCTGGTCCTGGGCTTTTTTTGGCTGGAAGACTATTAATGAGTGCTTGCATTTCTTTAGGGGATATGGGACTGTTTGGATCCTTAAATTGATCCTGATTTAACTTTGGTATCTGTCTAGAATTTGGTCCATTTCGTCCAGTTTTTCCAGTTTTGTTGAGTATAGCCTTTTGTAGAAGGATCTGATGGGCTGGTGAGATGGCTCAGTGGGTAAGAGCACCCGACTGCTCTTCCGAAGGTCCAGAGTTCAAATCCCAGCAACCACATGGTGGCTCACAACTATCCATAACGAGATCTGGCGCCCTCTTCTGGAGTGTCTGAAGACTGCTACAGTGTACTTACACTAAATAAATAAATCTTAAAAAAAAAAAAAAAAAGGTGTTTTCGATTTCTTCAGGATCTGTTGTTATGTCTCCCTTTTCATTTCTGATTTTGTTAATTAGGATGTTGTCCCTGTGTCCTCTAGTGAGTCTAGCTAAGTGTTTATCTTTCTTGTGGATTTTCTCAAAGAACCAACTCTGCGTTTGGTTAATTCTTTGAATAGTTCTTCTTGTTTCCACTTGGTTGATTTCACCCCTGAGTTTGATTATTTCCTGCCCTCTACTCCTCTTGGGTGAATTTTCTTCCTTTTTTTCTAGAGCTTTTAGATGTGTTGACAAGCTGCTAGTGTGTGCTCTCTCCATTTTCTTTTTAGAGGCACCCAGAGCTATGAGTTTCCCTCTTAGAATAGCTTTCACTGTGTCCCATAGGTTTGGGTAAGTTGTGGAATCATTTTCATTAAACTGTAAAAAGTCTTTAATTTCTTTCTTTATTCCTTCCTTGACCAAGGTATCATTGAGAAGAGTGTTGCTCAGTTTCCACGTGAATGTTGGCTTTCCATTAATTATGTTGTTATTGAAGATCAGCCTTAGTTCATGGTGGTCTGATAGGATGCATGGGACAATTTCAATATTTTTGTGTCTGTTGAGGCCTGTTTTGTGTCCAATTTTATGGTCAGTTTTAGAGAAGGTCCCATGAAGGGCTGAGAAGAAGGTACATCCTTTTGTTTTAGGATAAAATGTTCTGTAGATATCTGTTATGTCCATTTGTTTCATAACTTCTGTTAATTTCACTGTGTCCCTGTTTAGTTTCTGTTTCCACAATCTGTCCATTGATGAAAGTGGTGTGTTGAAGTCTCCTACTATTATTGTGTGAGGTGCAATGTGTGCTTTGAGCTTTACTAAAGTGTCTTTAATGAATGTGGCTGCCCTTGCATTTGGAGCATAGATATTCAGAATTGAGAGTTCCTCTTGGAGGATTTTACCTTTGATGAGTATGAAGTGTCCCTCCTTGTCTTTTTTGATAACTTTGGGTTGGAAGTCGATTTTATTCGATATTAGAATGGCTACTCCAGCTTGTTTCTTCAGACCATTTTCTTAGAAAATAATTTTCGAGCCTTTCACTTGGAGGTAGTGTCTGTCTTTTTCCCTGAGATGGGTTTCCTCTAAGCAGCAGAATGTTGGATCCTGTTTGTGTAGCCAGTCTGTTAGTCTATGTCTTTTTATTGGGGAATTGAGTCCATTGATATTAAGAAATATTAAGGAAAAGTAATTGTTGCTTCCTATTATTTTTGATGTTAGAGTTGGCATTCTGTTCTTTTGGCAGTCGTCTTTTAGGTTTGTTGAGGGATTACTTTCTTGCTTTTTCTAGGGCGTGATTTCCATTTTTGCATTGGTTTTTTTTCTGTTATTATCCTTTGAAGGGCTAGATTTGTGGAAAGATAATGTGTGAATTTGGTTTTGTAGTGGTATATTTTGGTTTCTCCATCTATGGTAATTGAGAGTTTGGCCGGGTATAGTAGCCTGGGCTGGCATTTGTGTTCTCTTAGTGTCTGTATAACATCTGTCTAGGCTCTTCTGGCTTTCATAGTCTCTGTTGAAAAGTCTAGTGTAATTCTGATAGGCCTGCCTTTATATGTTACTTGACCTTTCCCCTTACTGCTTTTAATATTGTATCTTTATTTAGTGCATTTGTTGTTCTGATTATTATCTGTTGGGAGGAATTTCTTTTCCTGTCCAGTCTATTTGGAGTTCTGTAGGCTTCTTGTATGTTCATGGGCATCTCTTTCTTTAGGTTTGGGAAATTTTCTTCTATAATTTTGTTGAAGATATTTGCTGGCCCTTTTAGTTGAAAATCTTCATTCTAGTCAACTCCTATTATCCATAGGTTTGGTCTTCTCATTCTGTCTTGTATTTCCTGGATGTTTTGAGTTAGGATCATTTTGCATTTTGTATTTACTTTGATTGTTGTGCCGATGTTCTCTATGGAATCTTCTGCACCTGAGATTCTCTCTTCCATCTCTTGTATTCTGTTGCTGATGCTTGCATCTATGTTTCCAGATTACTTTCCTAGGGTTTCTATCTCCAGCATTGCCTTACTTCGGGTTTTCTTTATTGTGTCTACTTTCCTTTTTAGGTCTAATATGGATTTGTTCATTTCCATCACCTGTTTGGATGTGTTTTCCTGTTTTTCTTTAAGGACTTCTATCTGTTTGGTTGTGTTTTCCTGTTTTTCTTTAAGGACTTGTAACTCTTTAGCAGTGTTCTCCTGTATTTCTTTAAGTGACTTATTAAAGTCCTTCTTGATGTCCTCTACCATCATCATGAGATATGCTTTTAAATCTGGGTCTAGCTTTTCGGTTGTGTTGGGTTGCCCAGGACTAGGTGGGTTGGGAGTACTGCGTTCTGATGATGGTGAGTGGTCTTGATTTCTGTTAGTAGGATTCTTATGTTTGCTTTTCACCATCTGGTAATCTCTGGAGCTAGTTTTTATAGTTGTCTGTGATTAGAGCTTGTTCCTCAGATGATTCTGTTAGCTTCTTACAGCAGACCTGGCAGACTAGCTCTCTCCTCTGAATTTCAGTGGTCAGAGCACTCTCTGCAGGCAAGCTCTCCTCTTACAGGAAAGGTGCACAGATATCTGACCTTAGGGCCTCCCTCCTGGCCGAAGATGAAGGCGCAAAACAGGACCTGTCCCGAAGCTGAGTTGCTTTGGCTGGTCCCAGAAGCTGTTAGCTTCTGTATTCTACACTCTCACCTGTGCAGAATACTGTTGGAGGTGTCCTGGAACCAAGATTTCTGCAGCTGATGTTCAGGCCAAGCGCTCCCAGCCTTGGAGGACCCCTATCCTCTGGCTAGGAAAGTGGCCAGCTGTCTGGAGCCCGAAAAGGAGGCTGCCTTAGAAGCTCTGTGGCTCCTGCCTCTCCCAGAAACTTTTTGCTTCTGTATTCCATACTCTCACCTGTGCAGAATACTCTTGGCTGTGTTCTGGAACCAAGATGTCTGCTGCTGATGCTCAGGCAAAGCGCTCGCAGGCCGGGTAGACCCCTATCCTCTGGCCGGGAAAGTGGCCGGATGTCTGGGGCCTGTGCAGAATACTCTTGGCTGGGTCCTGGAACCAAGATGTCTGTTGCCGATGCTCAGGCAAAGCGCTCCCGGGCTGGGCGGACCCCTTTTGCATTCTGAGTTTATATGCCCAACAAATGTTACGATTTGATTGTGAGAACAAACATGTTGATCTCTTTTTTGGGCCTGGGTAACTTCATTCAGCATTCATGTTCACACTTAACATCAACTTTCCTGTAAGTTTCACAATTTTTATTTTCTTTACAGGTGAGTAGTATGTACCTCATTTTTCCTCATCATTTATCTGTTGATGTTTATACAGTTTAATTTCATTTTCTAGCTATTGTGAACAGAGCTTCAATGAAGACAAATGTACAAGTGTCTCTGAAGTGGGATATAAACAGTTTAGGATAAATACTTAGACATTAGACCTGACTCTTGTGGTAAACTTAGCTTTAGTTTTTTGTTTTTGTTTTTTTTTTTCCTTCGATAATTCTTTTATCCTCTTCATAGTCCAATAGCATCCCCCTTTTCTTCCTCTCCTCCCAGTTCCACCCTTACAAATCTTAAGAGATATCTAATCTCAGCATGACTAGCCATATCCTTTCCCCACTGAAGCCCAACCAGGCAGTTCAGATAAGAGGAGACTTAATGGTAGGAAAGAGGCCAATGCCTGGCAGATACAGAAGTGGATGCTCACAGTCATCTATTGGATGCAAACATAGGGCCCCTAATGAAGGAGTTAGAGAAAGCACCCAAAGAGCTAAAGGGGTCTGCAACCCTATAGGAGTAACAGCAATATGAACTAACCAGTAACCCCCAGAGCTGTGTCTCTAGTTGCATATGTAGTATAGTATGACCTAGTCAGCCATCAATGGGAGGAGAAGCCCTTGGTCTTATGCAGATCATATGCCCCAGTAGGAATGCCAGGGCCAGGAAACAGAAGTGGGTGAATTGGGGAGCAGGGCAGGGGGAGAGTATTGGGGGCTTTGGGGATAGCATTTGAAATGTAAATGAAGAAATTATCTAACAAAATGCCTTAAAATAATTTAAAGAGAGAGAGATAGAGAGAGAGAAACTGACAGAGAGAGAGAGAGAGAGAGAGAGACAGAGACAGAGACAGAGACAGAGAAGGAGACACAGAGATAGAGACAGACAGCCCCTGCTCCAATTGTTAGGAAATCCACATGAAGAAGACTAAGCTGTACATCTGCTACAAATATGTAGGGCATCTAGGTGCAGTTCCTCTATGCTCTTTGGGTGATGGTTTAGTTTCTCTGAGCCACTATGGGTACAGGTTATTTGACTTTATAGGTTGTATTGTGTTGACTCTTGACTCCTCCAGCTCACTCAGTACTAACCTCCTTTCTTCCACAAACTACTCAAGTTCCATTTGATGTTTGTCTGTGAGTCTCTGTGTCTGTTTCCATCAACTGCTGGATGAACCCTCACAGGAGACAGGTTTCTGTCTGTAAGCATAGTAGAGTATCATGAATATTGTCAGGGCTTGTCCCTCTCCCATGGGAGGAGTCTCAATTTGGACCAGTCATTGGATGGTCATTTTCTCAAGTTCTGCTCCACTTTTATCCTTCTACATCTTGAAGACAGGGCAAATTTTGGGGTGAAAGTGATGTTGTTGATGATTTGTTATACCCTGGAGGTGGCTACTTCAGTCTCCATATCTTCAGCTGGTAGGAATCTCAGCTAGGGTCCCCCACTAATCTCAGAGATGCCTCCAGCAAATTTTTGTTCTGTCCCAGCAATCTCCTGTCTCACCCTGTCTCCCAACATCTGTTCCCAGCTCCCATCACTTCCTTACCCCCTTTCCTTTCCAGTTCTCTCCTTCCTTCCTCCTCTGATCACTATTTTGTTTCCCCCTCTGAGTATGGTTCATGCATCCTCCTTTAGACCCTCCACATTACCCAGTTGCTTAAGGTCTGTGGATTGTAACATGACTATCTTACAGTTTATACCTAATGTTCACTTTTAAATGAATGCATACCATATATCTGTTTCTGGGTTTGGGTTACCCCATTCAGGATTATATTCTCAAGTTCCATTCATTTTCCTGCAAATTTCCTAATGTCTTTGTTTTTAATAGCTGAATAATACTCCATAGTGTAGATGTACCACGTTGTTCTTTTTCTTTTCCAGTTGAAGAACATCTAGGTTGTTTCTAGTTTCTGGGTATTACAAATAAAGCTGCTATAAACCATAGCTGAGCAAGTGTTCCTGTGATACAATGGAGCATCTTTTGGGTGCATTCCCATACATTCCCTGGAGTGGCATAGCCAGGACCTCAGGTAGAACTATTTCCAATTTTCTGAGAAACTACCAAATTGATTTCCAAATTGTGCAAGTTTTCATTCCCACCAACAATGGAGAAATGTTCTCTCCTTGTTCCACATCCTGACCAGCATGTGCTGTCACTTGAGGTTTTTTTTTTTTTTTCTTTGCCATTCTCATGGGTATAAGATGGAACCTCAGAATTTGATTTACATTTCCCTGATGACTAAGAATGTTGAAGATTTTTAAAGTGCTTCTCACCTATTCAAGATTCCTCTGTTGAGAATTGTGTTTACCTCTGTACCCCCATTTTATAATTGGGTTATTTGGGTTGTTGGTGTTTGACTTCTTGCTTTGTTTGGATATCTGTCCTCTTTCTGACATAGATTTAATGGAGATCTTTTACCATTCTCTAGTCTGCTGTTCTTGTCCTATTGATGGTATCCTTAGCTTGGCAGAAGCTTTTTAATTTCATGAGACTATTCATTTTGATCTTAGTACCTGAACTACTGGTGTTCTGTTCAGGAATATGGTCCCTGTGCCAATGTGTTCAAGGCACTTCCCCACTTTTTCTTCTGTTAACTATGGTGTATCAGGCTTTATGTTTTCCTGACATGTGTCAATTGATGGTTATTTCATTTTATTTCTTAGCTATTATGAATAAAGCAGTGACAAACACAAATGTTCAAGTGTCTCTGTGATAGGATATAAATCTTTTGGATATATACTCAAAGGTGCTGACTCCTGTGGTAACTTTAGCTTTAGTTTTAGTATGTGTGTTGTTTTTTTGTTTTGTTGTTGTTATTGTTTATTTGTTTAAAGAAACTTTCAGACTACTTTCCAGAAATGGCTGAACAAGAACACATTTAAAGCCTCATCTACAGAGTACAAGTGCCAACTTTTTTCATCGTTTATATTCTTGATGATAACCATTCTGACCTAAGTGAAATGCAGTTTAAACAGTTATTTAATTTGCAATTCCTTGCAACTAAGGATGTTAAGGAATTTTAAAAATATTTAGGAGTCCTTTTGCCTTTTTGATTGTTCTCAATTTTGATCTCCATAAATGTTTTCATCTTATTTATTTATTTATTTATTTATTTATTTATTTATTTATTTTGGTTTTTGGAGACAGGGTTTCTCTGTGTAGCCCTGGCTGTCCTGGAACTCACTTTGTAGACCAGGCTGGCCTCGAACTCAGAAATCTGCCTGCCTCTGCCTCCCGAGTGCTGGGATTAAAGGCATGCGCCACCATGCCCGGCTTTATCTTATTTTTTGATACCCTTAAAATGCAGACACTTACACCCCCTCTTATTGACAGAGACACAGATCTATGCACATTTGCACATTTCCCCTTGTGTTATGATTGTCTGTTAGCAGGTTGGCTTGAATTTTGTTTTTTGAAATTACTGAAATAGGCAGTCTAACATTTATGTTAATATCCACAATTTTTTGTTTTCTTTTTTTAATTAGGTATTTTCTTCATTTACATTTCCATTGCTATCCCAAAAGTCTCCCATACCACCCCCCCCCACTCCCCTACCCACCCACTCCCACTTCTTGGCCCTGGTATTCCCCTGTACTGAGGCATATAAAGATTGCAAGACCAAGTGGCCTCTCTTCCCAATGATGGCCAACTAGGCCATCTTCTGCTACATATGCAGCTAGAGACGTGAGTTCAGGGGGTACTGGTTAGTTCATATTGTTGTTCCACCTATAGGGTTACAGACCCCTTTAGCTCCTTGGGTACTTTCTCTAGCTCCTCCATTGGGGGCCCTGTGTTCCATCCAATAGCTGACTGTGAGCATCCACTTCTGTGTTTGCCAGGCACATCATAGCCTCACAAGAGACAGCTATATCAAAGTCCTTTCGGCAAAATCTTGCTGACATGTGGAATGGTGTTTGGAAGCTGATTATGGGATGGATAGTAGAAATAATAGTAAAATCTCCTGTAACTAATATTTGTTGTACCATTTTCTGTGACAAGTATTGTTATCTAACCTATACATGCAAAGAAATTTGTGTTCTTAGCTAGTCTGTTATTCTTAGCATTGTTGATCTGGTCTACAGATCACAGGAGAACCTCACAAAGAAAGGCTGGGATTTCAAATTAGCAGTTTGATTTCCAGGGTGTTAGAGTGCACACACATATAATTTGTCAAAACACGGATCACAAACACATGTATGTCACTTTGTTGTTAGACTACAATACTCCAGCAGACAAGGAAGCAATAACATAAATCTTCTGGAAAAGGTAAAGAACTGTTCCTATGAGTTATTATTTGTTATACACTACAAGAGAAAGAAAGTCACCCTCTTGCCTTTTTGCCATTAATTGTTTGCTTTACATCCCCTCCCACACTCACAAATCCCTCCTTCCCTTAGGTGCCCTCCCCTTTTCCTCATACAAAGTGCAGGACTTTCTTGGGTACCAGCCTGCCCACATTCTAACTCCTTATATGACATCTTCCTGATATGATAAAACAGTCAACAATTTTTTCACCATTTCTCTTCACTCTGTTGGTACAAATCTTCCTTCAAAACATTACAACATCTCACAGTTAGTAAAAATTCTTTTTTTCTTTGTTTTCCATAAGAGAGAGAGTTTGTATTTTCAAAGATTATGATAATAAGTATATAGTAAACAATGGTAAATGTATAATTTAAAAGAAGCAACATAAACCAGACAAACTTAGGAAAACCAAATAATCAAACAAACAACAAAAAAACAGGTTTGTGTTTCAGTAACATTTAAGTAGCTTAGCAATCCAAAGCCATTTATTCTATTCTTCAAGCCTTTTACATGCCAGCCTCAACGGCCTGAGTGACTTTGCAGGCAATTTACCTGGCTTCAGGCCCTTCTGCCTCCCTGGATTTCTCCACAGGATGAGATTGGTCCAATCTGCAGGGAGCTGGGCAACTGTCCAACTTGCTCTCTCCATAATAACTGCTAAAAGAAAACATTGCTAACCTGCTGCTGACCTAGAATGCTCTGCTCAGCTCTAGGTTCATTGTGATTGGCAGGCCGATTGCCTTCATAAAGGCAACTATATACAGCAGATAATAAGGAGATTATTCTCCATGTTTCATAAGTGAGAAAAGCAGAGTGGGCAAGAACTTGGCAGTTGCAGCTGAATTCACATCTCAATGCCGAATAACAAGAGAACAACATTTTCTAATTCACAATAACAACTAGAACCTTGGGAACTGATATAACCAAATTAAATTCTTCAGAGGGTACTTTATAAGCTTTAATGGTAATCTATAATATTAGCAGTAGAAACTAACAATGTGATCAAAATACCCATGATGTGGTGCTATGTTCGTCATCAACACATTGAGAAGCCATCACCCAAAGTGACAGGTCCTGGAATTTTCAGGATATATATATAATTTAAAGTTTGACAGTCATGCAATTACAAAAGTTAATATATTATTTTTATTAATTATTATTATAATTAGAAGTACATAGACATAAAAATAATGGACAATCAGATTTATATGATTTCTTATATTTTTTTACCTAACTAAAAATATAAGATTTAAAATTAGATTTTAGGGAAAGAATGTATTCCTTATTTTAACATTAATTTCTTGAATAAACAGTATCATAAAAAGGAAATCTATGATTTCATTGTTACCAATCTATTCTATGTTACAGGATGGTATGAAAGGATCAGGAAATTTGTGCTTTATCCAACTAATTATCTCAGTGCATAACAGCCAAAACCAATAACCCTCATCCCCAGTGAACAGTTTTAGCTGAATTTTGTCGATAATTGCCATCCAGATTCAGCACAGTTTTTGAGACTATAAACATTTCTCTATGTTTTTCATTAATCCATTAATGAATATACCTCAAAATTGTTCATCCTGGGCCTCCAGAATGATGATGACCATTAACATGGTAGGAGCAAGCACTTAGGAGTTCTCAGTGTGAGCACACTGCGTCATGTGCTAAGTCCTTTTTATGTATTCTCATTTAATTTTACAACAAGCCGAGGAAAGCAGGGGCTTACCTGGCACTAAATGCATTCTGCTGTTCCCTAATATCTCTTTAACTTTTTTATGTAAACAATTTAGTGCATATATTGCTCAAATATAATTTGTTGTGTGTAGTGTTTGAGTTTTTTTGCATCTGTTTTTCTTTCTCTGGAAAGCAAATTAATACAGTTCTTTTTAGCATTTTTCTTTAAATTGTTACCATGACTACAAAGTTGAGTGATGGTAAGAATGCATGTTTTTATATATAATATTTGGAATGTTATGTAGAATCTGATTCCTCTATGTTTCATAAAAATTATGGTTTCGGTTAAAGTTTCAGAAGTGACCCATGTTGTATATCATAATAGTTGATGTCTGTAACCATTCTGTCTTCCAGGTTAGGTAAGGGTATGCGTTATTTTCTGCAAGACACTCAGATATTTACATGTTCAAATAACCACAAGCCTTGGCTGGGGAAAAAATCATCTCTGAGGCACTCAGTTTTCCCATATGTGAAATGATACCTAGCAAAGAGATTCCACATTAATTAAAGTTACTCAGTAGTATATAGGTAGTAAGTGACCAAACACATTAATAGGGATCAGAGTGGGGTAAACTGCAGTAGGAATTACTTGTCTTGGAAACTGGTTGCCTTTTAGGTGTTTGGTTCTATACAGAGTTAAGAAATACTATAAAACACACAGGATAAAGTAAGACAGCTTCAGATTGAACTCGTGGCTTTGATGATTTCTGGTTTTGTGACACTTTAAAAAGTATTAAAGCATTCTAACTGGTGAAATGCTGCTAATGTTGTTAGGGAAAATAATATCTCTTCCTGATTAGATTCTGTATTACCAGAGACTATGCATCAGCTGGATTAGTTCTGTACTTCAGCAAGAGACCCTTGAATATCATGGTCTACTACAGGTACTATAAGTCACTATTCCATACCTCAGTATTTACAGGGGATTCCTCTGTTAAGCTGTATTTAAATTTTCCAGTGTGAATTGAGAAGGGATGGACGATACTAAAGAATTTGACATACAAAGGAATACTTTCAAGAGACTTTGGGGGTTTGGTTTCTTGTGAAATTAAGTTTAACTTTTGATATTAAAAGAATATGTAGGATTTAATGAGACAGGAACCAGTTCAATATTAATCTCATCAAGTAAAATTTACACTAATATTAATATATGTAATTAATGGAAAGTGACAATCAGGAGTAGGTTGTTTATAGTGTCTCCAGAAAGTACAATTATTATACCTTTAGAGAATTAATAATATAATTTTCTAAAGATCTACACTGAGGCATCTATTTACCAGACAAAGTAAGGGAAGACATGGACACAAAGGGTAGGAGGACTGATTAAGGAATCAAGTAATTTAAGACAATACATGTGCCCAGTATGTCTAAGTTAAAGTAGAAATCAGTGGAACCATGTCATATAAGAATATGTTATGTTTCAGATGAGAATGATTCATAAAATTTAAATATTATAGAATTCAGAAAATAATTTTCCCACCAATAACAAAACACTTAAAAATATCAAAGTTTCACATAAAGCGAAAATGCTCAAAAGGACAAGAATTTTGTATCTTAGCTGACAGCAAATTGTGATTAAATCATTAGATATTAATGATATTAGAGTATGTGTTCTATAACTGATGAAGTTATGTAACAAAAAATGTTGTTGTTCTATACTTTTTGATCATGCCCTTTGAGTTATGCCAATAATATAAAGTTATAATCATTGGAAATATATATACAAGCATATAATTGCACTTTAACAACAGTATTACATTATATAAACAATATCCTTTCCCATGTAAATGCTGAGCAATGCTTACGTTCACAGTTGAAGGGAAATTTTACTTACTCCAATTTAAGTATGATTTTTCTTGAATATACTATACTGCTGAAAAAGACTCTCATAACTTCTTTCTATGTACAACTAAGCATGTATGTGAGTGATCTTGTGAACTGTGAGGAATGTATATGAAATGGACACACTCAGGAAAACTCTCCTGACAAAGTTCTTATTATTATTCCATTAGTGTTCAAAACATAGAAAGGAGACTAAAGTGTGGATAATTAAAACCTATCTAAAGAAGTTGATGAGGAACATAATAAATATGAATTAATCATTTGATTATTATCAAAAGAATCTCATGAATTTCTCTTAAAATAATATTTAGATAAATAAAATAAAAATCATGGTATATTAATGAAATATTAGAATATATATAAGATCAAATAGAAAATTTTGTTAAAAATAATTTTACAATCTCAATAGCCTAAAATCACTATTATGATTTTGTATTGAATCTTTACATTATTTATCTTATTTTTTTATGACTATAGCATAATTATATCTTTTTTTCTTTTATTTTCTTCTACCAAGTTCTTCTCATTTTAAATTTTGTTACATCATAAATGTAATATGTGTTTTAGGTAGTTAAATACAAAAAATTACTTGGTTTTAAAAACAAGTGCTTACATTGTATAATTCTTTTTCAACACAAAGAAATCTTCCTACTTTTTAGATATTTAGCAATTTACTGTAAATTAAATCATAACTTGGAATTTATACAAGACTGCTGCTATTCATGTATTATAACTCAGAAAGAAGAAATTCTACCAATGATTATGTAGTATGATATTTTGTCTCTTGAACTTACTCTTTAAATATGTGTAATTACAAAAAAGGATACAAGTGTCCTTTAGAGATTATATTTATGCACGATGAATGTCATAAATAATACAGCTAAAATAATTCAGATATCATCTGTATTATTTTCTCAAGGTACAAGATTTTATTGTGATGAGGATTTTCTCCTCTGCATGAATAAGTTGTATAACAGCCACATGGCAGGAACCATTTTCATGGTAACTTGCCTGGATCCTTTCTAGTACTGTAACATTCATAATTTTCATGCATGGAAGATGGCATTATTACAGCTTATTTGATATTGCTTTCTGATTTTGGTGCATAAATCCAGAATCTTACATTCAATACTATGGATTAAGCAATATATTTCTTATGTATTTCCACAAGCTGTCAGTCATACTCTGGAAGACAAAGGAAGTAATTAAAAAACACCAATGCTTTCAACATGATGGTTTGGCTAAGAACAAGAATCAGTGGTTTCACAGCCGAGTTGACAAAATGTGGGGCTTTTACTCATTCCATTATTTCCTACAGTGTTAAAATCATTTAAGAGTTTAGCTTTTAAAAATGTAAAAATAGAATTAAAATCTGTGGATATTAGAAGTATCCGGTTTTACAATCAATGAAAAGGTCAGAAAGGCTTTTGTACTAAACAAGGCTCATTAGGGTAGTTCATTAACACAATTAGACAAAACACATTCTCCAGTTTCAGCTATCTATTCATTTGAAGGCATTTTCTTCCTTGCTTAATCAAGTTTAACATGGTAGAATTTTCTTGGCTCCATAATCAACATGTAAATTAAACTACAGTGGGGTCTCTGAAGGAACAAAAAGCTAATTATTTAATCATTTCCTCCATCTATATTAGGTGGAGAAATTTAATTAAAAGTTAGAGAAAAGTAAAAAAAGCAAATGTGTCTTCAACATATGTTTATCTTTTATATAAAAATCAAGTATAATTAATACCTGAATGGCAACATGGAATATTGAATTTAATGCCCAACTTTAATAAGAATATGGATTTAAGGCTAATCAAATGTGGCCACTTGAACTGAAAAAAATAATTAATGATGATAAATAGAACTTTCAATATACTTTGTTATTCTGACCAATAATTCTTGTGATTATTTTCCAAATATGAAATGACAATATGTCTTGGAACTGATATTTGTAAATGATATTTCCTTTTTAAGTGTCCATATATTTACTAAGTAGTTCATGCTTATTCAAACTAAATAATATTTCAAAAATTCAAAGAATGAGACTGAAAATTTAACTGATATTTTATGAACAAACTCTGAGAGCACTTATTTGGAATTTCTTGTGCCTTCATTGTATAATATATGGCCTGACAATACTGATGTGGATGCATGTAGCCAACCACTGGACTGAGCACAGGGACCCCAACAGAGGAGTTAGGGTTAGGACTGAAGGAACTGAAGGAGTTTGCAACCCCATAGAAGAACAACAATATCAACCAACCAACACCCTCCCAACCCACCTACACCCTGCAGAACTCCCAGGGACTACATCACCAACTAAAGAGTACAGATGTAGTGACCCATGGCTTCGGCTGCATATGAAGCAGAGGATGGCATTATGGAACATCAGCGGGAGGAGAGGCCCTTGATCCTGTGAAGGCTCAGTGCCCCAGTGTAGGAGAATGCTAGGGTGCTGAGGTGGGACTTGGTGGCTGGGTGAGGGAGTACCTTCATAGAAGCAGGGGACATGGGAGGACACGGGATTTGTAGAGTGGAAACTGGGAAGGAGGTAACATTTAAAATGTAAATAAGTAAAATAACCAATAAAAGAGCAAATGGTTTGAATTTGGCATACCATATGCATCTAGATATTCTCACCCATTTAAAAGTTTCCTGTTTAGTAGAATATAATTTTTTTAAAGATTTATTTATTATTACATGTAAGTACACTCAGTAGCTGTCTTCAGATGCACCAGAAGAGGGCGTCAGATCTCATTACCGATGGCTGAGAGCCACCATGTGGTTGCTGGGATTTGAACTCAGGACCTTCAGAAGAGCAGTCGAGTTCTCTTAACCACTGAGCCATCTCTCCAGTCCTGAGTATAATTTTTTAAATTTTATTTTATTTTTAATTTATTTTTTACACTCCATATTCCATTCCCCACCCCCACCCATCCTCCCACTGCTCCACATCCCACACCTTCTCCCCACCCCACCCTTTTTCCACGTGGATATCCACACCCCCACCCCATCTGGCCTCTAAATTCCCTAAGGCTTCCAGTCTCTTGAGGGTTAGGTGCATCATCTCTGAACACAGACCCGGAAGTCTTCTACTGTATGTGTGTTGGGGGTATCATATCAGGTTGTATATACTGTCTGTTTGGTGGTCCAGTGTTTGAGAGATCTCGGGGGTCCAGATTAATTGAGACTGCTGGTCCTCCTACAGGATTGCCCTTCTCCTCAGCTTCTTTCATTCTTCTCTAATTCAACATCTGGGGTCAGCTGCTTCTGTCCATTGGTTGAGTACAAATATATGCATCTGACTCTTCCAGCTGCTTGTTGTGTCTTTCAGAGGGCAGTCATGATAGATCCCTTTCTGTGAACCTCGGTAATAGTGTCAGGCCTTGGTACCTCCCTTTGAGCTGGATCCCACTTTGGGCCTGTTGCTGGAACTTTTTTTTTCCTCAGGCTACTCTCCATTTCCATCCCTGAAATTCTTTCAGACAGGAACAATTATGGGTCAGAAATGTGACTGTGGGATGACAAGCCCATTCTTCACTTGATGTCCTGTCTCCCTGCTGGAGGTGAGCTCTGTAAATTCCCTCTCCCTACAGTCAGGTGTTTCATCTAAGGTCTTACCTTTGAGTCCTGGGAGTCTCTCACCTTCCAGGTCTCAGTGCATTCTGGGGGATCCAGTATTATAAAATTTTAAATTCTGATCTCATGGTTTTCTGAACTTTTTTCCACCCGTGTTTAAATTGTAGAATTTAGGTCATTAGTTTGTTTGCTTACACTCCCCCACCCCCAATTTCGTTTCTTAGGCAACCAATATATATCAGATAATTTCATTTCAGGATCATATATAGTTCAATGTATTGTTATTCTTTCAAATTTTCCATACAATTTATTTACTTATAGTACATCTGTGTGCATACCCTTGCCTGAATGTGCTATTTGGTGGCCATGACATACATTGGAAGAAAGTTTTCATGCGGTTCTGCTTAAGAAGGTAGTTTTCAGGTATCTGTTTTCGCCTATCTCCTAGTGGGTTCTTGATATCAAACTCAGGTCATCAGGCTTCACAGTGAGTACGTTTACCTGTTGAAATATCTCCATTGTCCTTAAAATATTTATTTATTTATCTACTATTTATTTATTCCAATAGAGGGGATGCAATTCAAGTTTTCACATATAATGTAGTAAATTTATATATACATTGTTAATCAAGAATGATCACACAGTTCTTTTGACTTCCAGTTCACTTACACAAGATACTCAGAACCATCAGATTATATTATAAAATAGGATAAACTTAATTGAACACAATATTATATTATAATTTGACCTACCCCTGGTCATATCTAGAGATGTCAAGATTCAGTAAGTGAGTAGTTTCTGAAATAGATGGTATTTTGTCATGACTGATTCCTAAGAATGCATTGATAATATCCATATTTCCAGTGGTATCTCCTACAAAAGTACAAATAATTACAGCATCTATCATTTTAGATTGATGTTTCCCACATGGTGATGGTGCTTGGCAGGAAACTTGTAAAGTCTAGAGATATCGTTGGAGGTATAATAAAAAGGAGTCCCTGATGTTTAGCAGATAGTAACTATGGAGCAACTCACAACTTTCCAGGACAGTGCCTCTCGATAAAAGAAGGAACTAATGCTGAGGAACCTGTGGTTTAATACATAAAAAATGATACAAAACTTTCTGTTCACAATAGAAATGCTTGATCATGTCAGCCATTATTATTATTACTATTTATTATTATTATTATTATTATTGTTATTAATTGTAAAAGGAAATGTCAAGAAACAAGATGCCTATTACAGACAACTGGAAAAAACCTTATGTGACCAGTCACAACATGAATTTTTATCTTCAGGCATAGGTAATCTTGCACTCTGTCCACCAAAAACAGCAATGAGAGTTAGTGGACATGTCAGAAATTCAAAACAACTGTATTACAGACAGGTGATTTTCCTTAGCTAAACAAATATGTAATATTATTTCTATGCCTTTATTTGATTTTTAGTTTGTATGTGTTGTCTAAGTATAAAGGAAAATTTTAATGTGAAACACAGAAAACACAAAGTCTAAACAATAGACTCTATTCACTGATAGAATGTACAAGTGGGACCATTGTGTTGGAAGGGGTGTAAGCAGATAAAGGAGTTCCATGGGAAGTACTGTGAAACTTCAGCTTAACATTGAAGCTCTGTAACTTTTGTTGTTGCTATTCATCATTGTTCCTATAAATATTCATGAATTTCTCCAATTACCCTCAGAGCTAACAGAATCCATAGAAAAATGCATTGCTGCAAATGACCAAGGCTAACAAGGGTAAGGAGGAGAGAGAACAAACACTTCTCAATGGGGTTCTGTTCTGTCCATGACAACAAATGTATATATAATATACTCTCTGACAAGAATTTTCTTTACACTCTTTACACGGTTAGCGATTATCTTGTGGAAAATATGAATCTGTCAGGGGTAATCAGGACCTAACAATTTTCGATCCTCTGTTGAGGGAGTTCATCACTGATACTTTCCAATTTGCGCAAGAATTATATAGCAGCCATGGTTTTATATTATTTATCCAAATAAATAATGTTCTTGTGAAAGAAATAGGCAGTTTTGTTAATGAAAAATGTAAATTCCAACTTCATGTGTTATTCATGAATGTTCCAATGCCATTGTTATTTTGGAGTGCTCAGCTATGAAAAGCGTCTTCAGCAGAGACGTTGCATGTTGACTGTTGAATGGCAGAAATAACGATCTAGCTGCACTGCGGTTGGTTTGCTGAATGAGATCTATTATAACTCATTTTTAGAAGAATATTTCTGTTGTCAAATGATTTTAAACTAAATATCTAGTATTGCCTGTTTTTATATAATGTAATGATAAGCATCCAGAAAACTTTCCTATTAAGATTGATAAATCATGTTTTGTGCATTTATTTGTGAAATATACTAGCATTGACATATTTATCAAAAATCTCTCTCCATTGTTAGTTGCGTGTGAATACAATATGTGAATGCTTTTCTTACTTTCAGAGTTTACTCAATTCATATTCACTAATAGCTGGGTTTCATTTAAACCTATGATAATGATAATGTTATTTTCACATGAATGCTGAAGTATAAATACATCATATGAAGTGACAGTTTCTTTACGATTATTTGGCTATATTTTGTCCCTCTCAGCTAAGAAAACTGATGTGCTTAAATTGTGGTTCACTTACAGACATATGTCCAACAGCAAATAACCTTATTGGGTTGATATAAGTCATTATAAAAGCTCTATAGTGCATTTGATTAATTGTCTTATCAGAACAAAATATGTATTTTGAGTTTTAAATTCTATCTAGATTTGGTTAAAAACAAACAAACAAACAAACAAAAAAACAATTAAGGCCCTGATTTTTCTTGCAGATTCCAAAGGTTAAGGTTTCTGGGTACTTATTTTCTGAAATGTTATATCAATGACAAACCCACAGTTGTAGACCAAACTTACGATGTCTGGAAGTGAGACCTTTCCTTTCCTCTTAGCTTAGATGACAATAGAAGCAGTTGAGTGGAGACAGTGAGAACTAGTCAGAAACAATGATTCTGCCATGGTACCCATGAAAACCAGGAAGCCAGTAAGTGAGGAACCATAAAGTGCTCTGACTAACTTATCCAACACTTACTACAAATTGATGATGTTTCTTTCATAAGTGAAGGACTAGGACCTATGATCCTTCTCTGCTTCTGGGAAATATACAAAGAAGTGTCACTCAGGTGTCTTTTCACACGGATGCCTGTGTGTCACTTTTTGAAGGTGTGTGCCACTTTCTTCTAGGAAACCAAAAATTATATTGTTAAAATGATTAATGATCACCCCAATGCTATATTAGCATATTCTTACCACTTGAGGAATCCTTTGCCAATATCTCCTTTCCACTCTAACTCAAGATGTAAATCCAACATTACAATAGCATCAGGAGAAATGTTATGATAATCTTATCTTCAAAAACACACTCACTTTCCTCCGTAGTAAGTAGTAGCAGGATATAAGAAAAAACAGCTGTCCTATACACAGATGGCTAAATGTCACAAGAAGAATGTATTACTACCAGAGCTTCTAACAGGATGTATATATTATTTCTCAAGCTTCTGGTTGACTCCTGAGGTTTCATTTATATGGGATTATGATTTTAGCGCTTTATTTTTTTAATTAATATTATTCAAAAATTGTATTTAATCTCTTTTCTTTCCACTCCAGATATTATCTCCCTTCTGGTCCACCCTCTGACTGTTCCACATCCAGTAACTCTTCCCACGAGGATATCCATACCTCATACCCCACCAAACCTCTACACTCCCTGGGGCCTTCAGTCTCCTGAGGGTTAGGTGCATCTTCTCAGACTGAGCCCAGATCAGGCAGTCCTCTGCTGTATATGTGTTTGGGGCCTCATATCATCTGGTTTATGCTGTCTGGTTGGTAGTCCAGTGTTTAAGGCATCTCGGGGGATCCAGGGTAATTGAAACTGCTGGTCCTCCTACAGGATCGCACATCTGAGAGTCTCTCACCTCCCAGGTCTCCGGTGCATTCTGGAGGGTTCCCCTACCGCCTACCTCCCTAGGTTGCCTGTTGCCATTCTTTCTGCTGGCCCATTGGGGATTCAGTCCTTTTCCCCTACCCAATTCCTGATTATGTTCCCTTCTTCCCTTCCTTGTCCCCTTTCCCACCCAAGTCCCTCCATCCCTACCCCCTCCTGTGATAGCTTTCTTCTCCCTCCCAAGTGGGATTGAGGTGTCCTGACTTGGGCCCTTTGACTTATGAACCTTCTTGAGTTCCATGGACTGTATTTTGTGTATTCTGTACTTTTTTTGGATAATATTTACTTATTAGTAAGTACATCCCATGCATGTGTCAGAGAGAATGTGTCAATGGTTGAGAAAGAGTTAGTGTTTATATATACAATGTGACAAAGGAGGGAAGGAAGTCCTAAGAAAGAGATATTGCGGAGTTCAGAGAATCCCAACACAATATATTAACCAACTATTTTATGTTCTTACAGTTCTGTTGATATCTTAGACTATATAAAGATCTCTGTGACTAAAAGAAAGAAAAAAAATAAAAGAATCTATATTTAATAAGCAGAAAATTCTGAGATTAAACACCTATAACCCAGTTCAAGTTGTATGTACATTATCAATACTATTACAGTATTACCATTCTGGATCTATTATTGTGATCATAAATAGAGAAAGAGCTATTAAGATATGTTCTAAGGTGGTGTGGTGAGGTTTTGGAGAAGGGAGTGCCATGGTGTGTCCATGTGAAGGCATCCCTTCCCCCTGAGAGACCAGCCAAATGATGGTATAGTATAGTATAGAGTTTATTCAGGGTATGGGGAGGGGAGTTAAGAGAGTAGTAGAGGCAGAAAAAAGCAAAGAGAAGGAGAGAGTGGAGAAGTAGAGGCCCACCATGACCACTGGAGAGAGGGGGAAAAGGAATTGGGAACAAGGGGCAAGAGAGAGGCAAAAGAGTAAGAGAGACAGGAGGAGGAGGGGCCAAGCAGTCCCTTTTATAGTGAGCCAGGCCTACCTGGCTACTGCCATGAACTGTGGGGAGAAGTGTACCTGGCTGCTGCTCAGTAATTGTAGGGGTGGAGTCCAGACAGAATACCAACATTTATGCCATTAATTTGTATTTTTCTGTATATTATTATCTCATAAAATGCAACTTTTGATAATTCAAGAAAGTGTGAGTAAAATTTACTTTCTTGCTACATTTAATATTATTTAGTAATGGTCTTACTATGTAATTCCCCTTAATTCTTTGTCAATTTATTCCCATTACAGTTACTTCTAAAGTATACTTAAAATTCATATTACATATAACAATCTATTTTCCCAAGAAGCTAAGAAGGAGGGTGACCAAATAGGAAGACCAGCAGTTTTACTAACCTTGACCTCTGAAATCTCTCAGAAACTAAGCCACCAACCCGGCAGCATACAATGTGAGCATATAATGTGAGGCCCCCAACACATATACAGCAAAGGACTCCCTGATCTGGTCTCAGTGAGAGATTACACACCCAACCATCAGGAGATTTGAGGCCCCAAGGAGTGGTGAGGTCTGATGGGATGGAGGTAGGGGTGTGGACATCCTCTTGCAGATGGGGGAGGAGGAATAAGATGAAGGACTGTCAGAAGGTGAACAGGGAGGGGGATAATGGCTCAACTGTAAAAAAAGATAATAATAATAATAATAATAATAATAATAATAATAATAATAATAATAATATAATGATGCACATATGTATGTAGTGTGTGTGTGTGTGTGTGTGTGTCTGTATGTACATACCTACAGAAGGAAAAAGAGGCCTTTGAATCCCTTGGAAGTGTAGCTACTGACATTAGTGAGCCACCAGCAATAGAAGCTGGCATATGAAATCTGGTTTTCTGATAATAGGATAGATAAGAATTCCTTATTGCAAAGCCAAGTCTTCAGTCTGTCACTAGATATTTCACAAGGACAATACATACACTAGTTTGAGCTATTCAGTGATTCATAAATCGTACCTACTTAGACACAGTTTTAATTATAACACAACATTAGAAAATAAACATACTTTCATCCTAATATACTGCCAATAGAGGGCTTTCAAATACAGGCAACCTTTCAGATAATCCCTAAAAGAGCGTGTTGCCAAGCCAGAGTCATGCAGCCATAAGATGCCAGCTTACTAGAGTTACAGGGACACAGTCATTGCTTCAAACCTGAAATCCTGTTTGATTTCCACTGGGAGGCCGCCATGTGAATTACTCTCTTGTAATTAGTTATGTATCAATCTGGAAACCAAAGAAACCCTAAATCTACTTTTGCTTATGCAACAATTGTAATTTAATGTTTTCTTAAATATTGTTTGCTAGATTTATTTCCTTTAAAAGTTAATATTTTGTTATATGCATGTGTTTGTGTGTATGATGCATGTATGTGAGTGCCTGTGTAGTTCAGAAGAGGTGTTTGATTTCCCCCTCCTTCTCCCACAAGTTAATACTTGAAGTAAGCCTCCTGATATAGATGCTAGAATCAAACATGGGTCATCTGGAAGAACAGCAAATCTTAACAGCAGAGCCATCTGACAGGATCCAACATACATATATGCTTCGTTGTACACATATAAGTAAGGAAAAACCATCTAGAGATGACCTTACCATAGTATCCATCCCATCTGCAGACACCAAACCCTGACACTATTGCTAATGCCAAGAAGTGTTTTCAGATAGGAGTCTATTATGGCTGTCCTCTGAAAGACTCTGCTAGCATCTGATTAAAACAAATGCTGATACTCCCAGCCAACAGTTGGACTGAGCATGGGGACCACATGGAAAAGTTAGGGGAAGGACTGAAGGAGCTGAAGGGGATTACAACCCCATAGGAACAACAATATCAGCCAACTAGAATGTGCAGAGTTCCCAGGGACTGAAACAACAAAGTGTATACAAGAATGGGTCTATGGCTCCAGCTGCATATGTAGCAGAGGACTGCCTTACATGGCATCTATGGGAGTGGAGGTGCTTTGTCCTGTGGGGTCTCAATGCCCAAGCATGGAGGGAAGCTGGAGGTGTGAGCGGGAGTGGGTGGGTAGGTCTGGAAGCACCCTCATAGAGGCAAAGGGAATGTGGGTGCTTTGTGAGTGGGAAGGGGTAATTTTGAAATATAAATAAATAAAATAGCCAATAAAAAAGAAATTCTCAAAAATAAACAAGATTTTTTTAAAATTATGTAAGATAACTAGTTTATCCCTGAGATGGGTATCTAGAAAAGCATTTTCATTCAATTTTAAACATTGTTAGAAATTTCATTTATAAAAATACCAAAAATATCAGTATTTTCTTGCTCTCCATATTTTAGAACATCAGCATTTGGCTCATTAATGTACAATATTTAATATAGTATATGTTCTCAGACAGTAACTTATATATTTGGAGGTAAAATAAAATATTCACAGATGCTATTATGATAATTAAGTTATAACAAATAATAAGTTCCTATTGGAAGTATTTTAAGAGTACTATAGATGGGATATGTTAAATTGAAAGAAAAGACACAGCTTTGTTTCAAGGAATACAAATGAGTAAGAAGAATAAGACTCTTTTCTCTCTTCTTAGTAACAAACATAGAGGCACAAAGGATGAAATACTCATCTGACACTGAGAAATAATTCTTACCTGATAAATAAAAGAAACTCATAAGAGAAAGAAAACCTAACTACAATGACTAAACAGTCTTATGTTAAAAATTATGCATTTCATTCTAAGGCAATTTCATTAAAAGTTGCATGGCCTAACATGCAGCTTTATGTAGCTCTGTGGAGTCATGTGATACCTTATTATAAGAATGAACAGACTAAGTCATTTCTGAAGAAGTAAGTTCATATGGAATAGCATGACAAGATGCATGTACTTGTGCACATACAAGCACACACACACACACACAAATGTGTATACACCACACATACACACCCAAATGTGTATACACCATACACACACACACACACACACATACACACACACCATTAAGTTAGATTTAAAAGATAGAAAGGGTTATCATTCAATCAAGTCTCAGACCACGTGTGAACTATGAATACTTTAGCTCTCAAGTGAAAATTCCCTTAAACATAGCTACAAATAATTTCCATGTACTTGGAAATTACCATGAAACTTGTCCCCAACCAGGCCTTTATCCTTTGAGTAAATATTGAATTTGATAATCATACACAATTGTGTTGTATTGTTGTCCAAACAGAGTTTACCTACTGATTTAGAAGTTCCAAGGTTCTCTGGTTTGTGTAAGAAAGGTGAAATATTCCCATCCCGTTTTCAGTACACAATCCACATTTTACCCTGACATGTGATGGAGAATCTGAAAGCAAAACAAAGAAGAATATAAAATAGCATCTAAAGATTAATTGTTCAGAAGTACTTATTTTGAAATCACAATGCCATGAAGGTAAGCAAAATATAACCTCACCAGAGGTCAGAATATGTTTTGTTTTAATACTCTATCCCAAGTGCTTAGAGATGTGCTAGGTTGAATGCAAATAATTAAAAACACACAAAAGATAATTACACGATGAAATATTATCCTGAGCTTAGATAGAAATGGAGTCTACATAGATGAAAATTTTTTGATATTAAAATTTACCAGAAGTATTATAGGTAGGAATGGAATATACATAGATTGTGTGAAAATTCCTTGATATTAGCAATTATCAAAAGTTTTATAAGTAGGAATGGATTCTATTCAGAATCTCTGAAAATTCCTTGATATTAACAGTTACCAAAGGTTTTATCCCTCCTGTGAAGATCACATCTTGATAGGAAATTGTTTAGTAGAATTGACATGAAACTCAGAAATAATATGCTCTCAATGGAATCATAGAGACTCAAAACTCAACTAAATTTTTTAAATTCACATTAATATGATACAAATAAAAATATCATATTCATCTTTCACATCCTTTATTAACCCAGGCATTTAAGAGGAGAGAGAATCCAGGTGCAAGTGCGACCGTGGGAAAGCAATCACTGTAAAGAAGCGGGAAACTCTGAACTGTATTGGTGTGGATCATAGAATTCTTAGAAAAGGAATTAGAGAGGAAGTTAGAGGTCATTTACTCTAATCTTATATCTGAGGAAATGATTCGTTCTTCAATTATAATACACACAATTGCAATACATTTTCATCTATCTGGAGTCTGAGTTACTGGAAAGCTCAGTGCACTAATTTATCTTCCCACTTGACTTTTATGAGGAAAAAAGAAATTACAAATAATAGGAAGGATGGTTAATACATTTGAAGATGACTCTAGGGTACTCCCGGAAACTGAAGTAGTTTTCAGTCATCAGAAAAAGATACAATTATTTTCAGTATCATTTTAGTGCTAATTTCAGGCTTTCTAACCAGGCAGGAAAACTCCTGCTTATGTGGATGCTCACTGCTGTGGGATTTGCGATAAGATGTTAGTGCTAGGTACACAGAGAAAAACTCAGAACTAATGTTAGAGACCCCAGAAGTGAGCAAGAGGCAAGAGAAGCTGCAGCATTATACCCCACAATCATTGAGGCCTAAAAGAAGTCAGGAAAACCTATTTTTGCAATAGATTAGATTCTTTTAAATCCAATCACGTATTTGGGAAAAGGCAGATTTGGAAAATCTTAAAGATTCGTCTGAAATTTCTGACTCTGGAGCGCATTATGACATGTATCAGTGGCCTCAGTCTGCCCCCGTTCCTCTGAGATGCATAAGTATACAGCTGCACTAGGAGGTACTTCCTGTCAAAGCATCTGCAAAGCACATCGTGGTCACCAAGGTAACCTTAACAGGGTATCTGTTTCTTGAAATCTACCTTATCTAATAAAGTGTACATAGTAAAATCTGCCATTTAAGATACCAATGATAAGAAAAAAAAAAACTCTTTGAAAACTAATGCCAACATTCATAGGATGTGAAATTACAGCTGCTGGGGGCTTAAATTCCTTCCTATGACGTGTGCCAATGTGATCTCTTTAGAAGTTGCTTAGGGACGATTCTGTTTTTCAAGATATGGCAGTCCTCACCTGTGATCCCCAGAACTCTGGCAACTGAGACAGATTTTTTTAAAAAAATGACTGAATTTGAAAACAGTCTGGGCTGCAGAAAGAGAGTCAAACTTCCTTAAAGAGAGATTCAAATAAAAGTAAACCAGGCACCATTTTCTTTTTTAGAACTTAAAAGGTTTAGACCCAGTCACACCTCTGTTTCTCACACATCTTTTCTTGTCCCATAATCTCCCTCATAATCCTTCACCTGTCTCTTGCTCACCTTGTTCCCTTTCCATCTCTTTATGTTTTCCATTTTATAAACTGGTTAGTATGGTGCACGAGTATGTATTAGAATAAACTCTACCAGTGTGCTAAATGTTAGCTACCTAGGCTCCCCTCATGCCATGATAATTACTCAGCCCATGTCGTTAATCTATTTTTAGAGTAGTCATTACTGATTGCTAAGAACAGGTAAAGCTATTAAGAGGTTCTCACAACAGAATGGCCTTTAACACATCTAAGCAATAAAAGAGTTTGTAGTCAGACATTTGAAGTTTCAAACCCCAAATCCTCATTTTGGGAAAGAAGATCCATTTAGGTGGTTTCTCCTCCTCTTTCAAGACCACCTAGTACTCATCATAGATCACTATTCACTGAATGGATGCTATGATGCGCTTAGCTTATGAGCTGGAAAGCAAGCATATCGTGTTCTCCAAATTTGAGTCACTTAAATTAGCTTATGAAACCAACTATTCTTTCAATATTAATCAATATTTGTAGAACTTTATATGTGCATACTGTATTTATACCACTCCCCATGTCCTCTCATGCCTTCAACTCCTTCCACATTGTCCCAACTTCTCAAGACTCATAGGCTCTTACTCTTCTATTCTTTGCTTATTAATGTCATATACACATGTACATATTAATAAATGCAAAATAACAGTTTTAGTGCAGGTCACATTTATAACTATTTTGCTTCAGATACCCTGGGAGCGGATAATCTATCAGTGGACTTATCTCTGGAGAAGACTGATTTTTCTCATCAACCTGCCTTTGCTTTTTATCTAGACCTGGGACCTTGTTAGATTTTCCCCATCATATTGACATGTCAGTGGGTGCCATTTTTCAGGTCTTATTTAACCTGAGCATGAGTACAGCTTCCCTGTCATATATAGAAGAAATCAGCACTCAACAAATGTTTCCTGGTTCATACATCCACTACCCACCCACCCCAACCCAAACCATGCTGTGAAGTCCCCAAGCCTTAGTTATAAGAGTTGTGATATAGGTGTTCATCAGTTGAGGCTGGACATCTGTGTTCGGTTGGAAATCTCTGCATTTTGCCCAGTTATGGCTTTCTCTAATGATCTCTGTCTGTTACAAAGGACAAGTCTTTTAATGAAGAGTGAGAGATACATTTAATTTGTGGGTACAAAGATAGGTCTTTAGAATTCAATTAGAAATCACACTGGTTTGGGGAGGCAGCAATTATAAGTTCTCCACTAGAGACTTCAACTTCAGCTTCCACAGGGGATGAGCAAACTAGCAGTTCATGGCATGAATTCTTTTCTACTGGGTAGGTCTTAAGTTCATTAGATGGTTATTGATCATCCCTATACTGTAAGTGCCATTATCACACCTTTGGAGATAGATTGCTATGTTGGTCATTGTGTTCACAGGCTTTACAGCTGGGTAGGCCTGTGGATGGCCTTTTGTTTCTCGGCATCTGCCATAGCCTCTTTCAGCTCTATGATGCCTCCTTCTCAGAGAGAAGTCTTCATGGGCATTTGCAGCCATGATTTTCCTAGTGTTGTTTTTGAAGTGTATAATGCCTTCAGCAATAAGGGTCTTTCCTCAGTTCCTGGGAAGCAACCAAGAACTATAGCAATAGTCTATATTGATTTGGGTGTCTCTTAGACCATTCTATCACAAACCTAAAAGAACATTACCCTGACTGGCATTTAGTTTTTGTTTGGTCTTTGTTAGCTAATAAATGGTTTTGAAAGAGTATTTCATAATCTATGGCATAATTTCACAAACACACACACACACACACACACAAACACACACACACATTATATATATTTGAATATATATGTATGCATATACATATATACACATGTATACATGATTAGCTTTACTTTTTATATATACACAGATAAATACACACATATGAATACATATGTATATGTATGTTTGTATGTGGATTTATGTACACACACAATATACTCTAAGGTGTACATATTCTTTCATTAATTTATTATTCATTTATTCACTTTGCATTATATCCCCTTCTTTCCTTTCTTCTAAGCCCCACTGTAGCAACTCCCTCCCTCATTACCATTCCTCTCTTCTCAGAAAAGGGGAAACCCCCCAATTGTATCAACATGCCCTAATACATCAACACATAGCAAGACAAAGCACATTCTCATCCACTGAGGTCAGACAAGGCAGCCTGCTAGAAGAAGGACATGCAATATTGTCAGAGAGAGACCTTGCTCTAATTGTTAGGGGATTCATATGAAAATAAAGCTTTCTATGACAAGTGAGTAGCAGGCTAGGTCTAGCCCGTGCTTGCTCTTTGTTGGTTTAGTCTCTGTGAGCCCCATGGGCCTAGGTTAGTGACTTTCTATGCCATCATGTAGAGTCCTTGACTTCTCTGGCTCCCTCAATACCCCATCCCTCAATTGTTCCACAAGACTCCCTGAGCTCCATGTTATGTTTGACCATTGGTGAAATCTATAGCTAGTGGATGAAACCTTTCAGGAGACAGTGTGCTAGGCTCTTTTCTGTAAGCATAGCATAGTATCATTATAGAGTTAGGGTTTATCTCTCTCCCATGGATATGTCTCAAATTGGGGCAGTCAATGATCGATCATTCTTTCAATCTTTGCTCCATCTTTATGCTTGCACATCTTGTAGGCATGAATAATTTAGGATAGAAGGTTTTTTGAGTGGGTTGATGTCCCCATTTCTCCACTGGGATGAGCCAGAAATCAGGGATTGGGGAGGATCCTGCGGGTGATCCTAGCTGAGACTCTTAACAGAAGACAATATGAGCACTGAAGTGGCCATCTCCTGTAGTCAGGAAGGGTTCCATATATACATATTTTAATTGAACATAAAATAATATGAGTCCCTAATGGCATTTTCAACATCCTTAGTGTTACTTTATCTCTCCTCCCTGTCTCTCCACTTGCCCCCATTTTCCATTCACAGAGCTATTGTTTTATAAAGTACTTTTTTTTTTTGCTTTTTGTTGTTGTTGTTGTTGTTGTTGTTTTCTGAGACAGGGTTTCTCTGTATAGCCTTGGCTGTCCTGGAACTCACTTTGTACACCAGGCTGGCCTTGAACTATAAAGTACTTTTTAAAAGTCATGACCAAGCACATATGTTCAAAAGGTATGTAGGCTTTGATTGCAAACGAATTTCTGATTTTATATACTACACTGACCTTTGTCAGTTTGCCTTGATTAGAATTTTCTCATCTGTAAAGTAGGGAAAAAAACAATATTACATGACCATGTAGAGTACAAATAACTATTTTTATGTATAAATCACATTTTAAAAGTACCTTAATTAAACATCCTTGTTTTCTACTTATAACCCTATAAATATCCACCTGTCATGATTAGCCTACTGTGATTTATGTAGACTTCTCTTTCCTGCAGGTTGTCTGAAACACTGTACACATTCCATTTCATGTTCAAATTTCTCAGTTTTAAAATATTGATGATTCACTAAACTATTGAAATTAATTTTCATAAATAATTTACAGTATATGAAATTGTTCATTAATTAACAATCTGTCCCTTTTACATATCTACGTTTGTTATCTTCTTATTTTACCATTTTTATGAAGTCAAGCAGAGTAGCTTCTCTTAGGATGAAACACAGCACACTATTTGCCCTTCCAAAACATCGGTGTACCTTGACATGTCACTATATATGTTATTGCCTCTTAGATTTTGGAAGACATATAATCTAGAAACAGGAAGGCATTAAAAAGTACAATTGTATTTCATAACTCTTTAAGGTTTTCAGGTATTTATTTTAACATTTGGGTTTCTACTTATCATAAAATCATATTGGAATATGCAAAATATAAGGGACAATTTGTACTCTCAAAATGTTCAAAATGGAGGGTCTACCTGAGCTGACTTCAAAATTTATTTATTTTAGAAAGTGTCTGTGGAAGAATATGCCTTTGAAGGATGCATTTTGTTCTTGGCTCATCAAATGAATGTATCCTGAACACCAATTAAGCCATGATATTATAGTGCCTATTTATCTCTTAAACTTATAAATACCAAGATTATGCTATTTATTCTACAGTTATGTTTACTTGTAGGCTCCAAATAGATCTAAATATATGTGTATGATTGTATTATGTACATGTTGAATGTATGTTTGTGTGCATATATATGAAGAGTTAGAGACCTTGTATCCTTAGTTGCTTTTTGTCTTAGTTCCTCCAGTCAGGCTCTCTCGATGAACTTGGAGCTTGCTTTTTTGTCTGGTAGGTTATTTGCTAGCACACTTGAGTGATTTTTGTGTTTCTGCCTTCCTTCCTGTTAAAACTAGGGTTACAAAGAATGCATAGTCATACAAGGTTTACTGAGTTATCTGCCCAGACCCTTATAGATATTTTTTTAAAGTAACATTTGAGTTAAGCTTAATGATAAGTAATATTTTCAAGAGGTGACATGGAGGTTTTACTCAATATGTAATAGAAATGTTGTAGCTGAGGTAATGGTATGAGGGATGGCATTCCTTTAAGAATCTGTCAGGGTGAAAAGGGACTTAGAAACAGAAGCAATTCTATCTGAGTGTGGGAAATATTCTAATATAGGAGAAATGGAAATTAAATATAGAGGATATGAAAGAAAAAAATTCTACTGTAATGAGAACACTTGCAAACGTTGCAAAGGATGAAGCTCTAAAAGCTTAGCTTACCTGACAAGGTGTGACAGTCTAATCCCTGTGAGGACTTTGAAGAGGTCACCAAAGCTGTCTGAAGCCAGAGAATTGTGACTCCTGAGCCCTAGAATCAATTCCCGCTGGGTTTCAGGGCCGCCCTGGGAGTTTCTGCTTAAACAGCCTGCAAGAAATCTTTCTTAACATATGGGGCTGTAAAGTGACAGTACATGTTGTCAGGTCCCCCATTATAACTGTCTCCCAAGTGAAGGAAAGTGTGCGGCTTCTTTCTAGCCTTGTCATTGTCAAGATCTGTCCAGAGGCTTCCAGAGAAAATAGTTAACTTGAATAAGTTCGTCCTTAAGAAGGTGAAGCAGGAGATGGAGTTTCTGTCTTAATGTGTGGCAGAGAAATGAAGAAGTGAATTTTCAGTTTGTTTTTAAACAAGGCTGTCTCATGCAGTGAGAAATGAAGCATCAAATGCATTTATATGACAACTCGAATGTGCTTAGCCAGAAAGTAAGGTGACAGTTTCAAGAAGGGAAACTATCTCAAGAGTTAGTCAGAATTGTGTCCTTGGCCTTCAGAAGAACTCCCAAGCTACACGTGTCTGCTCCTTTCTTGCCCATTTTCTGAGGTTTTACTTGCTAAATCTATTACAGTTATATACCTTACTCAGTACATTTAAACACTCTTCCGGGAACTCTCTAGAACCCTCTCAGAATTTCACCCATAACAGTTGTATAATTCCCTAAGCTGTCTTGAGTCTTCTACTAGAAAATTATTATTATATTCAGAATATAAATCTGAGAATATTTTACCAAACTATTTACTGACCTAATATTACATTAAACTTCAACGTCTTCTTCTCTCTGCATGATATCCTAGATTAATGCACTATATAAAAGCTTGTAAATGTAAACATGTTTCGTCTTTAAATGTCATTAAAAGTGTTTTAGTAAACATTGAAATGATCAATGTGTAAATTGGTTCCAGATAATGTTTATCAAATATTTAGGAAGAGAAAATAAAATACAGTATGGCAAAAAATCCAATTCAAAGAGGTAATTCTTGGGGGGGGGAGAGATTTGCTTAATAGGGATAGAATTTCCACAGTAACAGCTTTTTAAAATACAAATGGAAAAGAGGCAAGATTAGCTTAAATAAAAATTAATGCAACATTAGTTTTGCAAATTTAATGGAATAGTTAGAATTTGAAGTTTATATTAAAAAGACAAATACAAATTATATTTTCATTGTATGTGATTGTTCACACATTTTAAAATTATAGAATTATTGCTAGTAATAATATTTTTCATTGAAAAAGTATGATATATAAGGAAGTTTCTTTTATTTTTATACCTACATGTCTGTCTAGTCATAGGAAAGAAAAAACATGAACACGGGCATTATTCTAAGCAATTATTCTAATTTTCTTATGTTTCTACATGTTATTTAATTTGGGGGGAATTGAATACAGTTACTGATGCATGTAATCTATGTCTATGTCCTTATGTTTTATGTATTTATGTATTTATTTACTTACTTACTTATGAATTACTTTTTAACTAAAGGATAGAAGGATGACTATAGAGACAGACTGACTCAGTGACAGGTATAGATTATAGTTTTCTTCTTTCTCCTTGTTTACTCTATTACTACATATTATGTAATTTACTTTCTTGTATTTTTGGTTGTGAGCCTAGCCTTTAATGGCTGAGCCATCTCTCCAGCATGTAATGTACTTTCTTTATACTATTTAATGAAAACATCAACATTTTGCAACTGTTTCTTTCTAACAATAGTGAAAATAAATGACCACAGAAAATGAACATTTAATATTTCTCTTGCTGTTCGTAGTTTTATGCAAACAACACCAATTATGTTGAAAAATTACAGGGGTTTACGAGTTTGACTACAGTAAATTCTGAAAACCACACCACCACACAAAGTTCACAGGGGAAGGAGTAATCAGATTTTTATCAGCCACCAACTACCTAATCCAACTGGGCAGTTTTATTGTTAACAAATATTCATAAGATACATGTAGGCTTAAATTATTCAAAACCTAATTAAATATGGATTCTTAAATGCTTTAGCCTCCCTTCTAGCCCACCAGAGGCTATCAAAGGAAATCAAAGGTTATTAGGCTCTGAAGGAAGTGGACAGGTTAGAAATAGTTCTTTGGGATGATTCTACCCTTCCTTATCAGGTATCAGCAGTTCACTCTACTAGCAAACCATCAAACATGGATCCAGCAGCTGCCATCCAGTCCACTTGGTAGACACTACATGAGAATCAGCAGCAGCAGTTCAATCCAGAATAGACCACGAGGCTCCACTGATAGATGAGGCTAGCTAAACCAAAACTAGGAAGGCAGAGCAATGGGAACCAACGCTAGAACCTCCTCCCACATTCTGTGGATTCATCTTTATATTCTTTCTGAACATCATGCATCCTTTTTGCATGTCTACCTTAGCAAAACATCCTTTCACCTGTCTGCTCCAGCAAAACACCATTATGACCTAATTGAGTCTCCAAAGAAACCAGAAAATTCCATTTGAGATCCCAGGGGAGTCTGAAAAACAGTCCACATTTCTTTTGTGCCAAACAGGTTATTCCAGTTTATTAGGGAAGCTTGACTTAATTATTTTGAAAAGTCCAGTCTACTCAAATTGTAAGTAATTTGCCCCAAATAATAGAGTAAAGAATTATGATATTTTCTGGCCTGAAACCATCTTTGTCCCCTACTTCAATCCAGTTTTCACATATTTTTCAAAGTAATGTAGCTGACATTTAATTATTGATATTATAATATGTAAAGTGGGATTATTGTCATGTCTGTTATTGTTAGCCAATAATTAAGAATTAGAAAAGACATAGGAAACATGATATGCAAAGAAAGGCATAGGAAACATGATATGCAAAGAAAATATTATCTGGGATTATAATTTTATTGTAAAATCTGTAAATTTTAAAATGAAAATGTATTTCTATATTTTTGAACTGTGGAAACTCACACAGCTGTCTCATTCCATCTATGTTTCTTTAACACTAAGACCCAAAAGGAGTTCTTGGCAAAGGAAGGAATTTTATTTAGCTTACAATTCTGGAGGATTAAGGTTACACTGATTCATTTTGTTCATGTTTTGTGAGAGCTCTGTGGCAAGAACAGGTACAGAAGGACCAAGAATTTTGGCAGAAAGCAGGAGACCAGAAAAAGTATGTTCTGCCTCTATTGATTATAGCCCACCCAAGTGAGAACACACTATGCATGAATCCCATCCAGGACCCAGCTCACGATTAAGTTCATCACTGATGACTAGGTCCATTACCACGCAGTGTAACCAAAATAAGAACTAAAACTAAACTCTGTGCAGAAGAATTTTAAAAGACACACTCAAGGTTTTAAGAATTTTAAAAGACACACACAGTGGCCGTTTTAAGAACATAAAAAACCTGAGTGATGCTAACATCAACAAGGAGATAAAGTGAAAATGTGAGAAGAAGCTAAGGAGGGAATCTATTATTTTTCAGAAGAGCTTATCAGACAAACATTATGGGATGAGAAAGTGTAAGTTTAGAAAAAAAATGTCATGTTCTTTAAATTACACAAAGTGTGGTCTGTCTTTCAGGTAAAAAATTAATATTCAAGTCTATTTGTATTTTATTTATGATTGTCTTATATTATATATATATATATATATATATATATATATATATATATTGTATTTAAGAAAATGTGACTTGATTTAATGGAGGCAGCATAAATCTTTGGTGTTATATCCTTTCCATTGATGAATTACTTGAGTTATTGTGAATGTTTATATTTATATTGTACTAAAAAAAAATTATCCAAGAAGATCAAATAGGGATCTTTCTTCTCTATTTAAAGATTTGTGCTTTCAAAAATTGAATAGAGGAATTTAGGAAATCTGGCTATCGTTTTAGATCTTTACATTTGCAGAGTAATTTTTAGATTTCATGTGAGTCTATAAACATGACCCATTTGCAGAGTTTTGTACATATCAATAAGATGTTTTACATCTTTCTTCTTTCAGTGATGGAAATAAGCAAGGCTTGAAGCCTCCATCAGGGAAACTGTCAAAAGCTTTGTGAACCACATCATCACCTCTGCCTTATGGAGGCCAAGGCCATATTAGACAATTGAAAAGACAATAAAAAAAACCAAACTTCCCAGTGGAACCATATAGCAGAAAAGGAATGTGATTTTCTCAAGTTGAAGCACTAAACTAACACGACTAATGATTTTTGGAAAATTATTTAAACCTTTTGAGCCTCTTTTCCACACTTTCATTATTAAATTAGTTCAATTTTTATTAAATATTCCACGTTTGTGAAGCATGACAACTACTTACAAATACAAGTTTTGTAGAAAGTTGTGATGGCTCAGTAAAGACAACTGCTGTAAATTTATGTAAGTTTGGCCTATGGGACCCATATATAATTTCTCCTCTACTTCCACATGATTACTGTGGCACACACACACAAACACACACACACACACACACACACAGCTCTTAACATTTTCAAATACATGTACCCTCTGAGTTTTTTCTTCTCTCTGAGCAATTTCTGACTAGTTTATGCCACTGGTTGTATCCTCTAGAAAGAGGTTTCTGGAGTAAAGACAGTGAGAAAAGCGTCTCATGAGCTGTGATATTCTGGTATTACACACTGACACAACAGACTCACCTAATGCTTGACACAAATGCTGGGAGTTGTTGACTCAGACCAGACTACGCAGTGGAGTGGTATGTTCAATGCACCATTCAGAACACTGTAATAAGAGTTTACAAGTTGAATCCTTGAATTCGTCTCACTGACAATCTTAGGTCCATGAATCCTTACTGAAATCCAGGTGCAGCAGAAGTAGAGTTCCAAATGACCTTTGATGATTTACAAACCTAAAAATGAAGGTGAATTCTGTTGCTCAAATAAATTATTTATCATTGTTGTTTTGCAAGGAACTTTTGAAAGAAAAATTTAAATCTAAGGAAGAATGTATAACATAATTTTAGTGAAACTTCAGAAAGAAAAAGAAAATGTCATCCAAATTTATAAACAATGCAGAGTAGTTAATACAGTGCTTCCTATGCTAAATATGTATTAATTGTATGCATGCATGCTGATGGATAGTGTATATAATATCTATCAGACTTATTATGAAAGTAAATATGGAAGACATTTGAATTATACTAACCTCACCATTTGAACTTCTCATGACATATACCTATGATTAGGATTTGGAAATGGAGACAGGAAGACCAGATTTCACAGGTAAAGTGAGTGTGACCATGGTTTGGGTTACCTGAGGCCCTTATCCAAAAGCAAAGCCAAAGAATTTAAAACTATTCTTGTTGGTTAAAAAATGTAAAAAATGGTCAGCTATATGGCTTAGAAGAAAAAAATAAAGTGGGGAGGGAGGCCTCATTGATAAGCCTGAGGATCGAAATTTGATAACTGGAACATTCAGACCAGAACTGAAGAACAGACTTCTGCAAGTTATCTGTCATCCCTGTGTGCTCTATGGGAGTGTGTGCACATGTGTATAAGAACTGTTTTAGTCACATTTCAATGGCTGTAGTAAGATATCATGACCAATGTAGCTTAGAGAATCAGTCTATTGGGGGATACCAGTTTCAGTGGGTGAGGCCATGACCATCATGGCAGGGGTTAAGGAAGAAGGTAAACAGGCATAATGCTAGTGTATAAGATCTCATATCATTATCAGCAAGCAGTTCGTTGTGGGAGAAATGGCATGGACTTTGGAAACCTCAAAATCTGCCCCCAGTGACATATCTCTTACAACAGGGACATACATCCCAATTCTACCCAAATAAGTCTACCAACAGAAGAAGAAATGGTCAAATGTATGAGCGGGGGATGGGGTGGGTGGGGGTCAATCCCATACAAACCAGCAGTTAAGAAATGTAATTTTTGAATGGAAATAAATCATGAACAAGAAAACGTGCGTCTCTTATTCTTGCTTCTCTCCCTTACCTCTTGCACCCTTGCTCCTTCTCTCTCCCCATTCCCTTCCCCCTCTTTCCACATGGTCATGGCCAGGCCCCCCACTTCTCTTCTCTCTCCTTCTCTCTGCCTTTCTCTGCCTCTGCTACCCTCTTAACTTCCCTCCCCATGCCTTGTATAAACTAACTCTATTCTATACTTAAGAAAGAAAGAAAGAAAGAAAGAAAGAAAGAAAGAAAGAAAGAAAGAAAGAAAACTTGCATCTAATGTAAAATACTAAAATAGTGCTTGTAATTTAGATACATTCTTTCTTTAAATATATGAAAATTTGCATATATATGCACACACACACACACACACACATATATATATATATATGTTTCTTTAGATAATATGGACACATTTTTTCAAAAGCAGTAAGGAATGTGAAATTATTATTTTTATCTTAAGGGGAAGGATCTCAATAAATGAATATAGTTACTGAAAATGTCATTTTTAAAGATTTTGCTATTTTCTTTTTTTTTTTTATATATTTTTATTACATATTTTCCTCAATTACATTTCCAATACTATCCCAAAAGTCCCCCATAGCGCCCCCCACTTCCCTACCCACCCATTCCCATTCTTTTGGCCCTGGCATTCCCCTATATTGGGGCATATAAAGTTTGCAAGTCCAATGGGCCTCTCTTTCCATTGATGGCCGACTAGGCCATCTTTCGATACATATGCAGCTAGAGACAAGAGCTCCAGGGTTCTGGTTAGTACATCATGTTGTTCCAACAATAGGGTTGCAGATCCCTTTAGCTCCTTGGGTACTTTCTCTAGCTTCTCCATTGGGAGCCCTGTGATACATCCAATAGCTGACTGTGAACATCCACTCCTGTGTTTGCTAGGCCCCGGCATCGTCTCACAAGAGACAGCTATATTTGGGTCCTTTCAGCAAGATCTTGCTAGTGTATGCAATGGTGTCAGCGTTTAGAAGCTGATTATGGGACGGATCCCTGGATACAGCAGTCTCTAAATGGTCCATCCTTTCATCACAGCTACGAACTTTGTCTCTGTAACTCCTTCCCTGGGTGTTTTGTTCCCAATTCTAAGAAGGTGCACAGTGTCCACACTTTGGTCTTCATTCTTCTTGAGTTTCATGCGTTTAGCAAATTGTATCTTATATCTTGGGTATCCTAAGTTTTGGGCTAATATCCACTTATCAATGAATACATATTGTGTGAGTTCTTTTGTGATTGTGTTACTTCACTCAAGATGATGCCCTCCAGGTCCATCCATTTGGCTAGGAATTTCATAAATTCATTCTTTTTAATAGCTGAGTAGTACTCCATTGTGTAAATGTACCATAATTTCTGTATCCATTCCTCTGTTGAGGGACATCTGGGTTCTTTCCAGCTTCTGGCTATTATAAATAGGGCTGCTATGAACATAGTGGAGCATGTGTCCTTTTTACCGGTTGGGACATCTTCTGGATATATGCCCAGGAGAGGTATTGCTGGATCCTCCGGTAGTACTATGTCCAATTTTCTGAGGAACCGCCAGACTGATTTCCAGAGTGGTTGTACAAGCTTGCAATCCCACCAACAATGGAGGAGTGTTCCTCTTTCTCCACATCCTCGCCAGCATCTGCTGTCACCTGAATTTTTGATCTTAGCCATTCTGACTGGTGTGAGGTGGAATCTCAGGGTTGTTTTGATTTGCATTTCCCTGATGATTAAGGATGTTGAACATTTTTTCAGGTGCTTCTCTGTTTTGGATGTCTTCAGGACCTGAGACTGCTATTTTCATATACGGCATTGCATTTTCATTTGACTCTGCAATAACACATTTCACCGGGGACTGGGGGAGGGTATAGGGGACTTTCTGGATAGCATTTGAACTGTAAATTAAGAAAATATCTAACAAAAACATACAAAAATAACAAAACAAAACAACAACAACAAAAAACAGATCAAGCCGGGCGTGATGGTGCATGCCTTTAATCCCAGCACTCAGGAGGCAGAGGCAGGCAGATTTCTGAGTTCAAGGCCAGTCTGGTCTACAGAGTGAGTTCCAGGACAGCCAGGGCTGTAGAGAGAAACCCTGTCTCAAAAAACAAACAAACAAACAAACAAACAAAAAAGAAAGCAAGAAAGAAAGAATAACAGATCAAGGAATTTGTAACATACTTTCTCCAGCACTATTTTTTTTTTTTACTATTATGATAGTTTCATGATAAATTCTAGTCTTCTATGACTGGTCATATAACTCAGTTTTAAATCTTAAACTTTGTTCAGGGATTTAGAAATATTGAGCATAGTGTAGTTATATATGTATATATATGCATATACATATGTATATATATACATATATATTATTTTATTAGGTATTTTCTTCATTTACATTTCCAATGCTATCCCCAAAGCCCCCTATACCCTCCCCCAACCCTGCTCCCCAACCCACTCACTCCTACTTCTTTGCTCTGGTATTCCCCTGTACTGGGGCATATGATCTTCTCAAGAATAAGGGGCTCTCCTCCCACTGATGGCCAACTAGGCCATCCTCTGCTACATATGCAATTAGAGACAAAAGCTCTGGGGGTTGCTGGTTAGTTCATATTGTTGTTCCTCCTATAGAGATGCAGACCCCTTTAGCTTCTTGGGTTTTTCTCTAGCTCCTCCACTGGGGCACTGGGATCCATCCACTAGTTGACTGTGAGCATCCACTTCTGTGTTTGCCAGGCACTGGCAAAGCCTCACAAGAGATAGCTATATCAGGGTCCTGTCAACAAAATCTTTCTGGCATATACAAAAGTGTCTGTATTTGGTGGTTGTATATGGGATGGATCCCAGGCTGGGGCAGTATCTGGATGGTCCTTCCTTCTGTCTCAGCTACAAACTTTGTCTCTGTAAGTCCTTCCATGGGTAATTTGTTCCTCATTCTAAGAAGGATCGAAGTATCCACACTTTGATCTTCCTTCTTCTTGAGTTTCATATGTTTTGCAAATTGTATCTTGGATATTCAGGATCCAGCAATTCCTCTCCTGGGCATATTTCCAGAAGTTGTTTCAACTTGTAATAAGGACACATGCTCCACTATGTTCATAGCAGCCTTATTTATAATAGCCAGAAGCTGAAAAGAACCCAGATGTCCCTCAATAGAGGGATGGATACAGAAAATGTGGTACATTTACACAATGGTGTACTACTCAGCAATGAAAACAATAAAAACAATAAATTCATGAAATTCTTAGGCAAATGGATGCACCTGGAGGATATCATCCTGAGTGAGGTAACCCAATCACAAAAGAACTCCCATGGTATGCACTCACTGATAAGCAGATATTAGCCCAGAGGATAGTGTAGTTTTAATTAGAGAGCCGGAGAAGTGACAGGGAAGCTACAGGTTACAACAGATTTGTGAACTCAGCCAAGCACAGTGGTGGCAGGGCCTAGCTGCTACAAAGAAGACATGTTTTAGACAATACACATGAGTGTGGGCAAAACCTCCAGGACTGTATTTGTGACTAATTGTATAACAGGTTATTTTAGTTTCTGTTCTGTGGAAAGTGTAAAGCATTCCAACAGAAGGTTTTACTGTAGACCTTTCCCCCCATGCTGTGGATTGCTAAATGTAATAGTCTGATCATGGCGCTGAATAAATGTGTCTTTAAAAAAAAATTAAAATATCACTTCACTTAATAGCTAAAATTTATGTTATTGTTGTAGGTCATGTTGACTCTATAGGAAAACATCCTGAAAATATCACACAGCACTACATTTATGCAAAAAATATTGAACCTAATTTGTTGATTCATTGGTGATATTTTTAGCAGAAATATTTTCTACATGTGGCATGGCAAGAGGACTATGTGTTGTTTAATGATATTTCTAGAGTGAATGCAATCTTTTGAAAACTCAGAGTTGTCTATCACACCACAGACACACAGACACACAGACACACAGACACACACACACTGCTTCCTGCCGAACTTCTGCTTTGCTGCTAATCTAGATCAGTTAGTACATATAGAGAGTCCATGGCCACTGTGAAGTCAGCTCAATTCTTTATTCTATTGTATTTTAGGGTTGATAATTTCACTGTTATATATACATTTCTAAAATGTCAGTGTATCAAGGTGTATCAATTCAATTGTTTCTACTTGAAAAACAACCTGCAAAATTGTTTCCTTGAAGCTTTCATGCAAACAGAAATTTTAATTTATCCCCACAATTCAATTTTCCTCCTCCTTCTGTTATCTTATATGTTTCTTTAACAATTGTCAGTAAGTTTTTGTACATTCTCAAGTCCCTTCACCATGATCTAAATCTCTTCTCTTTTATTCTTAATACTTTATGCTATAGTTATCCCTTTTCTTTCTTATATGTTATGTCTCCCTCTTTTCCTTCATACTTTATGTGGCAACTGGGATTATTTAATTATTAGAGACACATATTCATAAAGGGGGCATCTTATAAGAAATGTCTGACTCAGGCATCGAAAAGTACTCCATGGATAACTGGCATTCACAGGAAGCTCTTCAAGTCTATCAACAGGCATCCCTGCTTACTGCCTTTGTCATTGAAATATGACTTCCACATGAGGACATCCTAGGGGAACAGGGTCAATTGGGAAATGCATTACTCTCTTGAGGAAACACTGCAATGTGTGTGCTGATTGTAATTAGCATTCTAAATATGGATACTCAAAATGTCACAGAAATATTCTCTTTATGTTTATGACTTTAAAACCTTTCATCTGGATTCTGGGCTGGAAATACTAAAAGCAATTAAGTCTCCCCCCACCCATAGATATAATGTAGCTGATTCTTTTTTGTCAAAATGTCTTAGTAAAGCACTCTCTTAATTGCAAGTTAGTCTAGACAGTTTTGCTATATTCATTTCAAGCCACACCAAGGAATTCTCCAAAGAAAGTAACAAATGAAAATCATGTAATAACCACCAATTCTTCCTCTTGGTCTTTTATGTTAAATACTACAAAAAGAAAGATCCTCTGTCTGAAAATTATAAACTATTTTTATCTACAGAAGGGAAATGGGCAAGAAGGCAAAGGAAAGAAGAAGAAGAAAAAAAAAAACACCTAAAATCAAATGTACCAGCTAGACTGTTGATATAAATGCATAGTATTGATTGCATTTCCATATGATAGTCCAATCAGGCAGGTTTGTCATCTACAGGTCTTGCATTCCTCTTTAAAACATCGTTGATATGTTAGAATCCGGTGATTGGGTTTCCTGTTTTTTTGGATTCATTATCTTTCCAGGAGATGTCATTTCCCCCTTCTCAACTGTTTCCTCCCAAAGGATATGGGGTAGATACCTCTTTTACCAGAATACCAAACAGCATTGGCAAGCCATACAATACTACAACATTAGTCACATCTAGCCTTTGGTTTCTTTTTGTACACTGAACTCCCAACAAAGAAAAGTCTTAAAGTTTTCACATTGTTTTTTAAAAGAAATAAGAAAAATTTCTACAAAAGATTCGGGAGGTCTGAGTACCTTTAAATTATTTGCTTTGGAAACTTCAGTGGAAAAGCTTGTCAATCTCAGTTTATGTGGAAAAGTTTTATTCAAATACTTTATTTTAATTTTAATTCAATAACTTTAAATTCAAAGATTCAGTCTTATAAAAACCATTTTACATTCACTCCCCCACACCCAGACCACTTAAAAACTATTTAATCATGGCCATTTAAATAATTTTAAAATTACCTATTTATTCTTTATTTGTTTGTGTCCATGTGTGTGCCACTTAAAAACTATTTAATCATGGCCATTTAAATCATTTTAAAATTACCTATTTATTCTTTATTTGTTTGTGTCCATGTGTGTGCCGGCATGGGTGTAATTGCACCAAATGCACAAAGGTGCTGGCAGAGGCCAAAGGGATTTGGCTCACCTAGACTTAGAGCTACAGAAAGTTCTAAGACACACCATGTGGGTGCTCAGAAATGAGCCCACTGGAAGAGCAGCATATACACATAATTACTGAGCCATCTTTCCAGTTTGTTTTGTCATTTTTAATTTAAAGACTTTTATTTTTGATGCCCAGTAACTTCTGTTTTTCATGTAAAGTCACCAAATGCTTGTGTGTGTACTTGTATGCATATTTGTGTTTATGTGTGTGGTATACATATTACTTTTTAACCTTTCAGAAAATTCAGGGTTCTTATTTTTTCAGAGCTAACACAATATTCTTCAGAATTGTATTTTCACTTTTGAAATGTTTGCTCATTGCTGCACTTTATATAATACTTCAGAGCAGATTTTCAAACATATCTGTTATAATATTCCTGCTCCTCCAGGTTCTTTTTTACATATACAAATGATTAATTCTATATGTGAACTATTTTATGACCCTGATTATTTAAGATAGTGGTTCTCAACCTTCCTAGATAAAATGCTTTAATATAATTTCTCATGTTGTGGTGACACCCAACCACAGGATTATTTTGTTCCTCCTTCATGACTGTCCATTTTACATTATAAATCATAATGTAAATATCTGATATGCAGGCTATGTGACCTATGTGAAATCTCAAACACAAGTTGAGAACCATTGGTCCAGGAGGCTCAAAGTTGTCATTTGTACCTAATGAAAGTAATGGCAACATCTTATGCTTACATGAATTCAGGTCTGATCCTGAAACACTGAATTATTATTTGACGATGCAATGGTTCATTGTGTTCTTACAGTTGATGTGAGTTAATGTGTGATCTTTAAGAAAGTCTCATTATATAAAACAGCAGGCTTGACATCACACCCTTTCTTCTGCCTTGCATGTCATGACATTCTAAACTAAATGACATTCTAAACTAAACTAAATTCACACTTGTCTATTATATTTAAGGATTGCAAAAATCCAAAATCCATTGTAGCTTTATTTTCATTTGCTTTAAGATTAATACTACCACAATCTTGGACTATGCAATAGCCCAATCACTCATAAATATGGGGCTGTAGATTTCAATCCCAAGGAGTCACCTGTAAATGTTAAGCATAATGATTATGGCTACCATGCTGCCATAGTAGCAAAGAGAGAGGAATCACTGGCATTCACTGCCAAACACTTGAGCCTACCTGGTGAACTCTAGTCACTAAGAGAACATGTTTCAATGCAGATTACCCTCTGACCTCCATAGTCACAGGCATACACATGGCCTAGGACCCATTAACAGAGCACAATGCATAAGCACATTGTCAAAATGACTAAATAAATAAACCAGTTTGTCAAACAGTAGTAATTTTCTAAATGACATCACATAAGCAAAGGAAAACTAAAAATGAGATCAGTTCTACAATAAAAACAAAGAAACCATGTCAAAGTTTAAATTCAAAGATTCAGATTTCAAAGACCCTTGGGTAACGGAATGGTAAGAATTCTGTGAGGGTACGGTTGTTCATACTCAACACTGAGAATGGATTTCCCAGCAAGCCCCTCAGGAACTAAACCACCAAAGTTTCCAGAAAGCTTAAGCTGCAAAGATAATTCTAAGGGATCCTGCCAACCACATCAATCTTTGTTCTTGTCACTCACATTGACAGTTCCAAAGAGAAATTTAAAAATTCCATTTCAATGTTCCTTCTTTAAAATGTTGAAGTGAATTCCCTGAATATCGCTGACTCTGTATTCATGACTTTTCAAGTCCCCACTTAAGGAGTGTTTGCTCTATGTTAAAATTCTCATCCACATAATAAAACAATAATTTATCCTGCAATAATTATTGTTTTTATTTTATAAAATGAAAAACTGAGGTAAGAAATGACAGAATGAAATTACATATGTATCTCTTGACAGACTTGAATTCTTTTTCTAAAGGATACATCAATGCCTTGAACTTATTCACTATATTTTACTAAAAATCCTCAAAGAGTGTGATATGTAGAAAAATACCATGGAGATTGTATTCTTATGTCATTTAGGATGTTTCAATGAAAAATATTTAACAATGTAATAGAAAAGTTTTATTAAGTAAAATCCTGTGGAAAATAGAATGGGGTAAGCATTTAGCTTTGAGGAATGTCTGCCTTGACATTCTTTATAACATTTATCATCTAATAAAGCTCCAGTAAGGCATTAATAAAGGTAAAGTTTTCTTCCTCCTTTAACTGGATACCCATGAGCAAACCTGACTGGACAATTCAGTGCAGAGAAAAAAAGCCATGTCATCAAACAATGGGGCTGTTAATGATACTCTGAGCAGAAGAGATAAATCATTCATTGCCTCTGATGTCCTTCGATTATAAATAGACTTGTTTTTCAAGTAAATATACAGTACATGAGATAGAAATGTATATGTTCATAAATGGGCTTCTAGTTTTGCTCATTTTTGATACATATAGATAAGTTAGTGACAGGGAGGGAAGCTAAGGAAAGTTTATGAGGGAAAGAATGAAGAAGGTTGTATAGAACAGAGGCTAATAAACAAATGCCCCACTTCTCTTTGGTTGTGACTCCAGTCTCTGCAGGAAAGTGTAGTTCTAACTCTGCATCAAGCAAACTGGTAGCTGCAGCAGATGACTATCCTCGTGGAACTATAAATCATCAAGATGCAGAGTTGTGAAATTCCTTATCAATGGACGTAAGTATCAGACCACTCCTACACTTAAAGTTCCTGGAATATTGCCAAAAAAGGACTAGACGAAGTGTAAGATCCAGAGTACAGAGAGCTGGCTGTGAAGTTCTATCTCTTAGAAACTTCAGATGCTTCTCCCATCAAGTCTTACCAAAATGATTCCTTAAACATGCACTGTACAAGGATAAGAACAAGAGAAATGCTAAAGGGGACTGAGAAAAGCTGATGAACCCTTATCCCTCCCCAGAGAACTACAAGCTATTAAGGAATGAATGCTGAGACCAGAAATAGACTTTCCCAGGGAAGAGTATACCAGTTAGTTACTAATAACAAATGTTCAGCCCCTAAAATGTACATCAACTAACATTACACAGATTGAGAAGGTTATTCATATATATTTAGAGATGCATATATCAAATATCAATGAAAAATGAGGTAATTTATTTGAAAATGAACTTGGAGTTGTATATGGAAAAGTGTTAAAGGAGCTTAATGAAAGAAGAAATTGATGGAAATTGAATTATGCTGTGAGAGAGACAGAGGGGGGGGAGAGAGAGAGAGAGAGAGAGAGAGAGAGAGAGAGAGAGAGAGAGAGAGAGAGAGAGAGAGAGAGAGAATGTGGATCCAGATCCAATTTGTAACTGCTAGTTCTGATCAAAGAGAAAAAAAGATCAGAATTCAAGAAGTGAGGGAAAAGAAAAACCAAAGCCGTGGTTCAGGAATACAGGATAAGATGCAAAACATTTGTTAAAACCATGAGAGACTCCAAGCGGAAAGAGGATCTGAGAAATTGAACAAATGTACATGATTCTCTTTTGTGTTGAGCAAGTTATCCTGGAATTTGGACCCATTTTGGGTCATGACTTATACACCCACTGAGATCTCCTTGTAGAAAAAAAGTAACAGGCATCAATTGCATAAGAACTTTTAGTTAGGGGTGACATTTTGTGTCTACTACTCTTTCTAGGTGATAGTATTTTGTCTGGTTTTTGGTTGGTTTGTGTGTCTGTGTGTTTTGATATTTTTGTCTAATTTTTTTTGATTGAATGAGAGAGAACAAGACAGAGAAAAAAGACAGAGACAGAGACACAGAAAGAGACAACATTGGGTGGGGAAGCAAGTAGAATTTGGGAGGAGTTGGGGGAAAGAAAGAATATGATACAGGATATATTGTGTGAGGAAATTTTTTCTAACTAATGTTTTTCTAAGGAGGTGATTCAGACAAAATAACGATACCTCCATTGTCGAGTGGAACTGGTTGAGTAAGCTGAGCTACCTGGATACATAATGCTTTGGGTTTTCAGACATATTAATGCTAACAAACGAGATAAATAGGAATGGAAGAGCATTTACATTCAGGTTGGGGATACCCAAACATGGTGTGATTGTACAACATGCTATGTCTCACATCTTTGTGACTCAAACTAATCTTTGATAAATGGATGTGGGAAATTTGATATTATTTTATCATAGTCAATAGTTTGAAGCTATGAGTTTCTGATGTATGGATTCTGCACTCACTTCTCTTCAGAATGTCTATCCATCAGAGCTTCAGATCTCAGTAAAGCCACTAAGTCAGCAACACTTCTGTAATTTGCACTCGGGTCTTTTGACAAATGTTCTTCATTTAACAGTTTATGATTCACAGAAGGAAACAAAAATGAGCAATATTTTGGTTGTTGTTTACATTCCTCACACGGGGATACAACATTTTATTGAAATACATTTCAAGTTTTTTAAGAAAAAAAAAACTCATAAATTTCAAAGAAAAAACTCAAATGATTCATTGATCTCTTTACTCTCCAATGTGAATAATTTCAGATTTTTAGCTGAAACCTACTTGTTCTCATTCATGCTATTATCATATGTAAACATTTTAGGGAAGAGAGGTTGCTCTAGTATGATTTGATAACAAATATACATATGCCAAAGTGAGTACACTAAAACCCAATATCAAAGCAATTCCAGTAATAAAATGGCACTCTCACAGACATACTGTGCCTGAGCTGACCTAACATCTTAGTCTGGAAGTCACTGTCTTTGTAGTGATTTCTTTACATGGCCTACTTTACAATGGCCTGTTTTTTTTTTTTTTTTCTGTTTGTTTTTTGTTTGTTTGTTTGTTTGTTGCAACTTTCCATATCTAGATTCCCACATGAGAAATTAAAATTAGTTACCATGTATTCTCAGCAATTAAATGTGATCAATTAAGTAGGTAGTTTCAAACCACAAGTATTAAATGTTTTAAATTCTTGTTAATAAATAATAAAGGGTTAACTTCTATGGAATTTTCTGTATTTGAAGTCTCTGAATTGTGCACTAAAAGTTTCACAAATAATCTTCTTTTACATTTCAACTCAGATAAGAAGGAAATTTATCACTCTTCAAAAATTTTTATTTTTCAAAGCTGTGACTAACAATGACAAAAATATTTCACATTGAACAATTCTCTTCTTGTCTACATACCATAAGTGGAATTTCATTTTGATTTTTCTTCTTTAAAAACTAATTACTGGAAACTAAAATTTAATATCTTGGTCTAATAATAAATAATAAGATTTCAAAATAAGTATCATGTTGTTATAGAAGATTTCCCTCTTCAAAATAATAATATGAGTTTTATAGTACAGACAGAACACAGTAGCATTAACTAGTCTGTTGGGAATCAGTGTGTCCCCTTGTAGTTTAGCATGCACATTTCCTCATTCAAACACTTAACTGCTGAAACTTATTGCTCTGAATTACATTAATAATTCAGGTTTAGGTCAATGCAAACAATTTAAATATCTACACAATAGCCTGTGCCTTCACTTTCTTATGGATGGTCTCTATTCAGTGGGATAGATGCATTTAGAAAGGCAAAAGTAGTTTTTCTTAGATAATTTAATTTGAGCTCACATACACTTTGATCTATTTTACTGATGTTGGAGAAATATTATGAAGAATAATTTTTAATCTTGAAAGAGTAGTCACCAGAAGTTTGCAACATAGACACATATAAAATGGGCAAATAGTTTAAATGACAATATAGTATTTCTATAATTTCTAAAACAAATATGCACATACATCAGAAATATTGATAATTATAAATATATTTTATATATAGTGCAGTGCACTGAGTGAATTCATTGCTTTTCAAAAGAACATTCATATTTGACCTCTGAATAAATCATCTAAAATCCTAAAAGCTAAAATTAAATTGTCCTTTCCTTAGTCTAAGGATCAATCTAATTAGACTAGAAATTATCAGACTCAATATCCTCTTGGAATACATACTTCTACAGGGTGATGTTATGTAAATAAATATATATTCATGATTTCAAACTGAGTAAAACTAAGTGGATAGAAATTTAATTAAAGCCAAAGTGCTCTCTTTTAAAAGAATAACTATTAAATAATTTTCTCCCATTCCAGAAAAGAAAGCCTTTCTTTGTTTCTTCATAGAATATATTTCTATTAAATCCATAGTCTTATATGTTATATTTTGACCTACTCTAAAAATTATCTCATCCTGTATTTCTGTTTCCAAAATAAATGTGGTGTATATAAGTCTAGAAAAATTTTACATTGAAAAAGTCATTAATTTTAAAAACTAGCAAATGCATAGGCAGTGTATTTTACTAAATATTACCCTAATAAGCCACCTGCAGCTAAAGAACTTGGAGAATTAACAACTAAAAACACTAAATGATAGTGTGTGCAAACATATCAGACTGAGGGTCTACTCACTTAGCCTAGTACTTATGAACCATTTTCTTTTCTTCTTCTTCTTCTCTCTCTCTCCCTCTCCCTTCCTCCCTCCCTTCCTCTTTCTTTCTTTCTTTCTTTCTTTCTTTCTTTCTTTCTTTCTTTCTTTCTTTCTTTCTTTCTTTCTTTCTTTCTTTCTTTCTTTCTCCTTCCTTCCTTCCTTCCTTCCTTCCTTCCTTCCTTCCTTCCTTCCTTCCTTCCCTTTCCTTTCCTTCCTTCCTTCCTTCCTTCCTTCCTTCCTTCTTTCTTTCTTTCTTTCTTTCTTTCTTTCTTTCTTTCTTTCTTTCTTTCTTTCTTTCTTTCTGAAACGCTTTATTACCTAGGAACTTAAACATCACTCCAGGATTATTATAGGCAAAACAGCCATAAAACTTAAATGTTTAGCAATAATATATAATACATAAATTTTCCTTAAATGAATTCTTTAACTATATAATATGTAATATATATATAATTTTATTTCAATTAATGAGTAACTAAGTTTTGCATATTACTGTGACAGAAGTACTTATTTATTTTTACATAGAGGAGCCATTCATTACTAGTATTACTTTTTTATGCAGTACAGAAGCCCTTTTTAATATTTTTTCAGAGTTTTTCTTTTTTTTCTTTTTATTTATTTATTTTTTAATTTTTTTATTACGTAATTTCCTCAATTACCTTTCCAATGCTATCCCAAAAGTCCCCCATACCCTCCCCCGACTCCTCTACACACCCATTCCCACTGTTTGGCCCTGAGGTTCCCCATGTACTGGGGCATATAAAGCTTGGGTGTCCAATGGGCCTCTCTTTCCAGTGATGGCCAACTAGGCCATCTTTTGATGCATATACAGCTAGAGTCAAGAGATCCCGTAGTTCATAATGTTGTTGCACCTACAGGGTTGCAGATCTCTTTAGCTCCTTGGATACTTTCTCTAGCTCCTCCATTGGGGGCCCTGTGATTCGTCCAATAGCTGACTATGAGCATCCACTTATGTGTTTGCTAGGCCCCAGCCTAGTCTCACAAGAGAGAACTATATCAGGGTCCTTTCAGCAAACGCTTGCTAGTGTATGCAATGGTGTCATCTTTTGGAGGCTGATTATGGGATGGATCCCTGGATATGGCAGTCTCTAGATGGTCCATCTTTTTGTCTCAGCTCCAAACTTTGTTTCTATAACTGCTTTCATGGGTGATTGTTCCCAATTCTAAGAAGGGGCAAAGTGTCCACACTGTGGTCTTCGTTCTTCTTTCCGCTTCATGTGTTTTGCAAATTGTATCTTATATCTCGGGTATACTAAGTTTCTGGACTAATATTCATTTATCAGTGAGTACATATAATTTGAGTTCTTTTGTGATTGTGTTACCTCACTCAGGTACCACATTTTTTGTATCCATTCCCCTGTTGAGGGACATCAGGGTACATTCCAGCTTCTGACTATTATATATAAGGCTGCTATGAACATATTGGAGCATGTGTCCTTCTTACCGGTTGGGACATCTTCTGGATATATGCCCAGGAGAGGTATTGCAGGATCCTCTGGTAGTACTATTTCCAATTTTCTGAGGAACCGCCAAACTGATTTCCAGACTGGTTGTACAAGCTTGCAATCCCAACAACAATGGAGGAGTGCTCCTCTTTCTCTACATCCTCGCCAGCATCTGCTGCCACCTGAATTTTTGATCTTAGCAATTCTGAGTGGTGTGAGATGGAATCTCGGGGTTGTTTTGATTTGCATTTCTCTGATGAGTAAGGATGCTGAACATTTTTTCAGGTACTTCTCAGCCATTCGGTATTCCTCAGGTGAGAATTCTTTGTTTAGCTCTGAGCCCCATTTTTTAATGGGGTTATTAGATTTCCTGGAGTCTACCTTCTTGAGTTCTATATTTATATTGGATATTAGTCTCCTATTTGATTTAGGATAGGTAAAGATCCTTTCCCAATCTGAGGGTGGCCTTTTTGTCTTATTGACAGTGTCTTTTACCTTGCAGAAACTTTGCAGTTTCATGAGGTCCCAATTGTCAATTCTAGATCTTACAGCACACGTCATTGCTGTTCTATTCAGGAATTTTTCCCATGTGCCCATATCTTTGAGGCTTTTCCCCACTTTCTCCTCTATAAGTTTCAGTGTCTCTGAATTTATGTGGAGTTCCTTGATCCACTTAGATTTGACCTTAGTACAAGGAGATAGGAATGGATTGATTCACATTCTTCTGCATGATAACCACCAGTTGTGACAGCACCATTTATTGAAAATGCTGTCTTTCGTCCACTGGATGGTTTTAGCTCCCTTATCGAAGATCAAGTGACCATAGGTGTGTGGGTTCATTTCTAGGTCTTCAATTCTATTCCATTGGTCTACTTGTCTGTCACTATACCAGTACCATGCAGTTTTTGTCACAATTGCTCTGTAGTACAGCTTTAGGTCAGGCATGGTGATTCCACCAGAGGTTCTTTTATCCTTGAGAAGAGTTTTTGCTATCCTAGGTTTTTTGTTATTCCAGATGAATTTGCAGATTGCTCTTTCTAATTCGTTGAAGAATTGAGTTGGAATTTTGATGGGGATTACATTGAATCTGTAGGTTGCTTTTGACAAGATAGCAATTTTTACATTGTTGATCCTGCCAATCCATGAGCATGGGAGATCTTTCCATCTTTTGAGATCTTCTTTAATATCTTTCTTCAGAGATTGGAAGTTTTTTTTTCATACAGATCTTTCACTTCCTTAGTTAGAGTCATGCCAAGATATTTTATATTATTTGTGACTATTGAGAAGGGTGTTGTTTCCCTAATTTCTTTCTCAACCTGTTTATTCTTTGTGCAGAGAAAGGACATTGATTTGTTTGAGTTAATTTTATATCCAGCTACTTCATTGAAGCTGTTTATCAGGCTTAGGATTTCTCTGGTGGAATTTTTAGGGTCACTTATATATACTATCATATCATCTGCAAAAAGTGATATTTTGACTTCATGTTTTCCAATTTGTGTCCCTTTGATCTCCTTTTGTTGTCGAATTGCTATGACTAGGACTTCAAGTTCTATGTTGAAGAGGTAGGGAGGAAGTGGGCAGCTTTGTCTAGTCCCTGATTTTAGTGGGATTGCTTCCAGCTTCTCACCATTTACTTTGATGTTGGCTACTGGTTTTCTGTAGATTGCTTTTATCATGTTTAGGTATGGGCCTTGAATTCCTGATCTTCCAAGACTTTTATCATGAATGGGTGTTGGATCTTGTCAAATGCTTTTTCTGCATCTAACGAGATGATCATGTGGTTTTTGTTTTGAGTTTGTTTATATAATGGATTACGTTGATGGGTTTCCATATATTAAACCATCCTTGCATCCCTGGAATAAAACCTACTTGGTCAGGATGGGAGATTGCTTTAATGTGTTCTTGGATTCGGTTAGCAAGAATTTTATTGAGTATTTTGCATCGATATTCATAAGGGAAGTTGGTCCGAAGTTCTCTATCTTTCTTGGATCTTTCTGTGCTTTAGGAGTCAGAGTAATTGTGGCTTCATAGAATGAGTGGGGTAGAGTACCTTCTAATTCTATTTTGTGGAATAGTTTGTGCAGAACTGGAATTAGATCTTCTTTGAAGTTCTGATAGAACTCAGCACTAAACCCATCTCGTCCTGGGATTTTTTTTTTGGCTGGGAGACTATTAATAACTGCTTCTATTTCTTTAGGGGACATGGGACTGTTTAGATCGTTAACTTGATCCTGATTTAAGTTTGGTACCAGATATCTGTCTAGAAATTTGTCCATTTCGTCCAGGTTTTCCAGTTTTGTTGAGTATAGCCTTTTGTAGAAGGATCTTATGGTGTTTTGGATTTCTTCAGGATCTGTTGTTATGTCTCCCTTTTCCTTTCAGATTTTGTTGATTAGGATGCTGTCCCTATGTCCTCTAATGAGTCTAGCTAAGGGTTTATCTATCTTGTTGATTTTCTCAAAGAACCAACTCCTCATTTGATTAATTCTTTGAATAGTTCTTCTTGTTTCTACGTTGATTTTGCCCAAGTTTGATTATTTCCTGCCGTCTACTCCTCTTGGGTGAATTTTTTCCTTTTTTTTCTAGAGCTTTTAGATGTGTTGTCAAGCTACTAGTGTGTGCTCTCTCTAGTTTCTCTTTGGACGCACTCAGAGCTATGAGTTTCCCTCTTAAAAATGCTTTCATTCTGTCCCATAGGTTTGGGTACATTGTGGCTTCATTTTCATTAAACTCTAAAAAGTCTTTAATTTCTTTCTTTATTCCTTCCTTGACCAAGGTATCAGTGAAAAGAGTGTTGTTCAGTTTCCTCGTGAATGTTGGCTTTCCATTATCTATGTTGTTATTGAAGATCAGCCTTAGTCCATGGTGGTCTGATAGGATGCATGGGAAAATTTCAATATTTTTGTATCTGTTGAGGCCTGTTTTGTGACCAATTATATGGCCAATTTTGGGGAAGGTCCAGTGCAGTGCTGAGAAGAAGGCATATCCTTTTGTTTTAGGATAAAATGTTTTGTAGATATCTGTAAAGTCCATTTGTTTCATAACTACTGTTAGTTTCACTGTGTCCCTGTTTAGTTTCTTTTTCAATGATCTGTCCATTGATGAAAATGGTGTGTTGAAGTCTCCCACTATTATTGTGTGAGGTGCAATGTATGCTTAGAGATTTATTAAAGTGTCTTTAATTAATATGTCTGCCCTTGCATTTAAAGCATAGATATTCAGAATTGAGAGTTCCTCTTGGAGTATTTTATCTTTGATGAGTATGAAGTGTCCCTCCTTTTCTTTTTTGATAACTTTGGGTTGGAAGTCGATTTTATTCGATATTAGAATGGCTACTCCAGCTTGTTCCTTCAGACCATTTGCTTGGAAAATTGTTTTTCAGCCTTTCACTCTGAGGTAGTGTCTGTCTTTTTCCCTGAGATGGGTTTCCTGTAAGCAGCAGAATGTTGGGTCCTGTTTATGTTGCCAGTCTTTTAGTCTATGTCTTTTTATTGGGGAATTGAGTCCATTGATATTAAGAGATATTAAGGAAAAGTAACTGTTGCTTCCTTTTATTTTTGTTTTTAGAGTTGGCATTTTGTTCTTGTTGCTGTCTTCATTTTGGTTTGTTGAGGGGTTACTTTCTTGCTTTTTCTAGGGCGTGATTTCCTTCCTTGTATTGGTTTTTTTTCTGTTATTATCCTTTGAAGGGCTGGATTTGTGGAAAGATTATGTGTGAATTTTGTTTTGTCGTGGAATACTTTGGTTTCTCCATCTATGGTAATTGAGAGTTTTGCCGGGTATAGTAGCCTGGGCTGGCATTTGTGTTCTCTTAGTGTCTGTATAACATCTGTCCAGGCTCTTCTGGCTTTCATAGTTTCTGGGGAAAAGTCTGGTGTAATTCTGATAGGCCTGTCTTTATATGTTACTTGACCTTTCTCCCTTACTGCTTTTAATATTCTATCTTTATTTAGTGCATTTGTTTTTCTGATTATTATGTGTCGGGAGGAATTTCTTTTCTATTTGGAGTTCTGTAGGCTTCTTGTATGTTTATGGGTATGTCATTCTTTAGGTTTGGGAAGTTTTCTTCTATAATTTTGTTGAAGATATTTGCTGGCCCTTTAAGTTGAAAATCTTCATTCTCATCAATTCCTATTATCTGTAGGTTTGGTCTTCTCATTGTGTCCTGGATTTCCTGGATGTTTTGATTTAGGGTCTTTTTGCATTTTCCATTTTCTTTGATTGTTTTGCCGAAGTTCTCTATGGAATCTTCTGCACCTGAGATTCTCTCTTCCCTCGCTTATATTGTGTTGCTGATGCTCGCATCTATGGTTCCTGATTTCTTTCCTAGGGTTTCTCTCTCCAGTGTTGCCTCACTTTGTTTTTTTTTTTTTTTTTATTGTGTCTACTTCCCTTTTTAGGTCTTGGACGGTTTTATTCAATTCCATCACCTGTTTGGTCGTGTTTTCTTTCAATTCTTTAAGGGATTTTTGTGTTTCCTCTTTAAGGTCTTATACCTGTTTAGCTGTGTTATCCTGTATTTCTTTAAGTGAGTTATTAAAGTCCTTCTTGATGTCCTCTACCACCATCATGAGATATTCTTTTAAATCCAGGTCTAGCTTTTCAGGTGTGTTGGGGTGCCCAGGACTAGGTGGGGTGGGAGTGCTGCATTCTGATGATGGTGAGTGGTCTTGATTTCTGTTACTAGGAGTCTTACGTTTGCCTTTCGCCATCTGGTAATCTCTGAAGCTAATTGTTATAGTTGTCTCTGGTTAGAGCTTGTTCCTCACGTGATTATGTTAGCCTCTATCAGCCGACCTGGGAGACTATCTCTCTCCTTAGTTTCAGTGGTCAGAGTACTCTCTGCAGGGAAGGTGCCCAGTTATCTGGTGTTCGAACCTGCCTCCTGGCAGAAGTCGTGTTCCACTCACCAGAGGTCTTAAGATCCCGTGGAGGGTCCTGTGAGGACTTTGGGTTGTCCAGAAACTTCTCGTGCAAAGAACCCTGGTGCTGGAGTGGACCTTAAGGGACTTGTGCCCCTGATCAGGCCAGGTTATCTGCTTCCCTAGTTAATGCAGTCTCAGGTCCCTCGAGATTAGATTAGAGCAGAAGCTGTGTTCCACTTACCAGAGGTCTTAAGATCCTGTGGGGGATCCTGTGTGGGTCCTTGAGGGTGTCCGGAGACTCCACGGGCAAGGAACCCTGGTGCTGCAGTGGACTGGAAGGGACTTGTGCCCCTGATCCGAGTTTCTTTCTCTCTTGCCAATGAGCCTCTTGCATACTAGGGAAGAGGCTTGGACTCATTAACTCCAGGATTCCCAAACTCATGGATCAAGCTCTTTTCTGCAAACCCTAGGATTATTCTCTTCAGACTGAAGTCCAAGCCTCTCCTGTGGGAAAAGTAGCTGGAAAATGAACTAATCCTCAACTTCCGGTCCCTCCCACTGTTTTCCAGAGTTTTTCAACATAAGTTTTTATAAGCATCAAAATTGAGAACACTGCATTTTAGAAATGTGTAGTACAATGTATCAGAATATGTTCATTTTCATTTTGGCAATTGTCACTCTGCCCTAAGTTCAAGCAAAATTATATGAAACTCAAGTCAGCAACTCAAAGAGCAAACTAAAAAAAATTAGAAATTCTGAAGTAATATGTTCCAAAGACCCACAAATTTCACACCTATATGTTGGAAAGTTATAGCAAAAAAATATTGAGTCTGAATTTTCTATAATTAAACTGTAACATTTCCCTGAAGGCATAAAATTTGTGTATGCAATAAAAGCATCATTACTCATTGCATATCAAATCATGAATCTAATTGAAGGCATTTTCAAGAACAATGATTGTATTTGTGTGATTTGCAGGCATGCAAAATGCAAAGCATTTGTACTTTATCTTCCAAGATAAGGCTGCAGTGAACTTACACCATGTAACAAGGATAAATACTAACAGAAACACTATTCAGCCTCTGTGTGTGTGTGTGTGTGTGTGTGTGTGTGTGTGTGTGTATGTGTATGTGATTACAAATTAAATTGTATTCTTTACTTATTGAGAAACATTTTCCTGATAACAACTTTTTTGTGGTGCCCATGTTCAATTATACATCCCCATGTGAGTTTGTGAACTCCAGTTTAAGAAGTAGTGTGTGGGTCAATAAGGTTGTAGTTGCAGAGGGATACAGTATAGTTTTAATTTATTTACTTCCAGAAACTTCATCAGGTCTTTGGGATCACACCTACAAAAGTTCCCTCCTGATTGGAGCAGGGAAAGAATATTTGTGTGTGTGTGAAATACGATCACGCCTTCACCAATGCTATGAGTATCAACCTCCCACATCGTGAATATCCACATATGCCTTTGGATTGCCTGGAATAGTAACATAAATTAGCTATGAAATTATTACAAGAGTAGAATACATGAGACTGGATTTCACACAATAACTGTTTAAAGTGTTTTCTTGTGTATGTTTACATTTCTTTTAAATATATATTCTTTATTGTTGTAAGAAATAAATTAGAAGATTATCCATGTATAACTTATGCACTGATAGAATATCTTTTTCTTATATTTTGAAAGTTTCAAGGCTATATAGTTTGTGAGGTCTTTCTCAAATTGTTATAAATATGAATAAAAAGAGAAATAAGACTGCATATAGGTGGATCTTCCCAATTCAGCCGTGTGTTGTTTAAGATCAACTGTATACTGAAAACATTAATCAATGCCACATGTCCATTCTCTGAAGAAAGGATTTGTATCTGTTTTATTTTAGTTAAGGAAAGAGAATTCCTCCTACTTTACTGGCCATCAATTTCTTTAAAAGCTAACATAGTCAATATGAGCTAGTTTCTAGGAGTAGATTGACAGTAAGGAGGTAGAAAGCAGGGATAACAACTATACCTTTACAGAGACAATCATGGATGCTGTCCAGTAATGCTTTTCTTCCACTTAAATTTCATTAGAACAATTAGGGTCTGAGCAAAGACAGAATGACAGGAAATTTGAGGGACATTGTAAGTATAAGGAATTTACTTGAATTTACACGTAGTTCTCAAACTCAAATTTACATTCCTTGCTAGATAACATTTAAGAATCGTGATACAAATGACAAAGCCAGAGTTCTGAATGGGATAAAAGCATTTATACATACACAATATTTTGTTCTAAAGTCTTTACCAATTGACCTTACGTACTCTTCTTTTTCAGCTGCAAACTCGACCAGTATACCTATAATCCAGCTTCTATTTTTTTTTAATGAAGACAAGTCTTTTGTAATAGATATAAATAAGCCAGATCACATATATTCAATTTAATTTTTAAACACTATCAAATCTTTGAATATGATTATAAATTTTATCCCTTATGCAATGTATACAAAGAACTAAATCACATATGTATAGTCATTCTTAATAAACTTAAGGATGAATCTAAAAGGCAGGATTTACTTGTGGTGCAAAAGTTTGCCTTATTATAAAACCTTCTCTCATTTCCTTTGTTTTGTGTTGTCAATTCTTTCTATGATGTTCAGAAGCACTTTAAAATGCTCTATAGATTTTTGTATTTAATCTATCTGTCTATGAGAACTCCCAAGCCTTAACCACCTAAGAAAGTTCATACTCCAAAAAGGATAAAATGCATGGAATCTGTGTGAAAATTGTATTGAGGAATTCACAAAGTCAATGTAAAAATTGGGATATGTAAAGGACTGGGAATCTCCACCACTTACAAAAAGAAGCAATTCCTAACTATAACCAAGCTTCTAGCCACATAAGCAAGACTTCTCATGATGTAAAATAAGTATAACCTATGTCAAAAAGCAAAATAAACATGAAACTATTCATCACAATTCTAAACAAAAAAATAACAAAAATATCTGTCTGAGATTGACTTGGTAATCAAAATGGTATCAAGTTTAATGATATCCGCATGTCTCACTGCAGAACTTAAAAGACATATACCAGTCACATTGTTTGTTGTTGTTCTTTGTTCTTTTTTTGTTTATTTTTTGTTTGTTTGTTTATTTTTAATTGCATGGAATATTTTATTTGTATTACCTTCTGTCCCGTATTTATTTATTCAATCATTCCTATATTTTTTCATTACTATTTTTTAATTAGGTATTTTCTTCATTTACATTTCCAATGCTATCCCAAAAGTCCCCCCATACCCTCCCCCCCATTCTCCTTCCCCCCACTCCCACTTCTTGGCCCTGGGGTTCACCTGTAATGAGGCATATAAAGTTTGAAAGACCAATGGGCCTTTCTTTCCAAAGATGGCCGACTAGGCCATCTTCTGATATATATGACAGCTAGAAACACGAGCTCTGGGTGGGTGGGGGGTACTGATTAGTTCATATTGTTGTTCCATCTAATAGGGTTGCAGACCCCTTTAGCTCCTTGGGTACTTTCTCTAGCTCCTCCATTGGGGGCCCTGTGATCCATCCAATAGTTGACTGTGAGCATCCACTTCTGAGTTTGGTAGTCCCCGGCAGAGCCTCATAAGAGACAGCTATATCTGGCTCCTTTCAGCAAAATCTTGCTGGTGTATGCAATGGTGTCAGCATTTGGAGGCTGATTATGGGATGGATCCCCGGGTATGGAAGTGTCTAGATGATTCATCCTTTTGTCTCATCTCCAAACATTGTCTCTGTAACTCCTTCGATGAGTGTTTTGTTTCCAATTCTAAGAAGGGGCAAAGTGTCCACATTTGGACTTTGTTTTTCTTGAGTTTCATTTGTTTTGCAGATTGTATCTTGTATCTTGGGTATTCTAAGTTTCTGGGCTAATATCCACTTATTAGTGAGTACATTATCATGTGAGTTCTTTGATGATTGGGTTACCTCACTCAGGATGATGCCCTCCAGGTCCATCCATTTGCCTAGGAATTTCATAAATTCATTCTTTTTAATAGCTGAGTAGTACTCCACTGTATACATGTACCACATCCGGTGGGATTTGCTGAAGGAGGCAGAGGCAGGAGGATCATGAGTTCGAGGTCAGCCTGGGCTACACATTTAAAAATTCATTGTTTTTAATAGCTGAGTAGTACTCCATTGTGTAAATGTACCACATTTTCTGTATCCATTCCTCTTTTGAGGGACATCTGGGTTTCCAGCTTCTGCCTATTATAAATAAGGCTGCTATGAACATAGTGGAGCATGTGTCCTCATTAAAAGTTGGAACATCTTCTGGGTATATGCCCAGAATAGGTATTGCTGGATCTTCTGGTAGTACTATTTCTAATTTTCTGAGGAACTGCCAGACTGATTTCCAGAGTGATTGTACCAGCTTGCAATCCTACGAGCAATGGAGGAGTGTTTCTCTCTCCCCACATCCTTGCCAGCATCTGCTGTCACCTGAATTTTTGATCTTAGCCATTCTGACTGGTGTGAGGTGGAATCTCAAGGTTGTTTTGATTTGCATTTCCCTGATGATTAAGGATGCTGAACATTTTTTTCAGGTTCTTCTCAGCCATTCGGTATTCCTCACTTGAGAATTCTTTGTTTAGATATATTTTATTTGAATATCTGGAATCCAGCTTCCTGAGCTCTTTGTATATTTTGGATATTATTCCCCTATCAGATTTAGGATTGGTAAAAATCCTTTCCCAATCTGTTGGTGGCCCTTTTATCTTTTTGACAGTGTCTTTCTGGCAGAGGAATTTTAATCCAGCAGCTTAGGTGCTCTGGCAAGGGATAACATCAACAAACCCTCTGGGTCTATATGATCTGGATGGAACACAGGCTTGCTCTGGATTATTTTGTATTCTGGCTGGGATACCTATATGTCCTTCATACAACATTTAGTCCCTAACAAGGAAGATTAGGTTACTCTTAGAAGGAAGCAGACATGTTTGAAAGTCATGTCTAATTAAAGAGTAGGCAAAATGATGAATAAGAGAAAGATTTGACAGTCTGACTCAGAGATAGTATATGCTGATGCTCATGAAAGTTATGAGAACAGCACAGGTAAGAGAGGCTACTTACAAGCAGTGCATGGAGAGAAAAATGTGTGTGTGTGTGTGTGTGTGTGTGTGTGTGTGTGTGTGTGTGTGTGTGTGTTTGGCAGTTTAAGTGAGAGAGCTTTGCAGAGACAGGTTGCAGAGAGAATCAGTTAGACACAAACTAATACAGAAAGAGCTAGAGAATGAGAAGGAACCAGAAGAATAGATCATATTGTCAAAGTTAGTGTCAGGCCAAGCAGAGCAATTCAAGGAGAAGTTTAGAGAAGTTGGATTGATTCAGTCCTCTTTGAAGATGACATTGTATGGAGGCTAGGAGCTTTCAGTTCTAGGGATATGTAGAACAGAGAAAGAAATCTTTTTTGCTCAACCCAAGTCATGTATCTGTACAGCTTGGGTATGGCTTTCATCTCATCACATCATCTGATGAAATTTATACATCTTTGTCTCATACAATATATTCTGCTGACCACAGTTCACTATCATCCCACTCCTGCTAGCTCCCTCCCACAGACTCTCCTTTTGCTTTCCACCCTCCAAACCCTCATTATACCTCTTCTTGCTCTCTTTCAAATTTATGGCCTCATCTTCATTAATTATTATATGCATGTATTTGTAAAACCTTTGTAATATGTAACACTTTGAATAAAGTTACTTGTGTGTATGTTTTCAGGGCTGATCATTTGATATTGAATAACAATAGATGTGTTATTCTCTTGCCAAGGACCATCCTTAGCCTAGAGAGGGGTTGTCAGAGAAGTGGTGTCTGGTAGTGTTGAAAGAAATGTCTAGAAATCTAGAAATCTTATCCTGGTTGAAGCTAGCAGTCTATGTTCTGCTGGAGGCAGCTTTCCAGCCTACTTTCTTTCTGTTTGCTTACTTTCTCTCTGATCTGCTTTCTCTGGAGATCTCTAGATAGCTCTCTATCTCCATGTTCTTCTTGAGATAGTTCTCCAAGCAGTTTTCACTTGCTATTCTAAAAAATTCTCCTGGTAGTTCATTTCTTGCAGATTGTAAGCCCAGTCTTTTATCTTACATATCAATTTACTCCACGTTTCATTTTGATTATTCTATGAATCAGTATCCTATGACTACAGGTCCTTAATTCTTAGGATACAGGAAGCATACATTTCCTTTTTTCACCTTTAAAAATATTTTATTTATTTATAATGCTTTAACTTTGCAAAAGGATTCAGAGATCTGCCACAGATGCTTAAAAGCTGTGTAGGACCCAGTTCTGAAATTACTATTTCTAGCACACCTGGGCCTAATCTTGTTCTTCCCTAGGCTACTACTGAATTTGTTTGCCTTTGTAAGCATAAACAACAAAATCTTACCTGGGTGGGCTTTTCTGTGATCACCACTCCCTAAATCTCTTTATCTCCTTTTTTAGTATCTTTCTGATGGGTATTTTCACAGTGTAGCCTCCTCTGTTCTCTGAGATTTGTGAAACATGTCATATATTTTATATTACATACTTATTTTTAAATAGTCAAGAAATTGTACATTTTCCAACTCATGAATTTAGAGTTCTTTCCCACAGCCTTAAAGGCTGTCCTGAAGGTCCCAGCATTTACCATTTTGCTAAAACATTAGTCATACCTTTGCTTCCTGGACTCTCCTGTCTCTGACTATCATGGAGTCATTAATGTTAACAGGGAGGACATTCCTGGGAGAAATATATAAAATATAATACAAACAAGCCTTATACCCATGACAGACATCAACACTTGTAGATGCTTACATCTGCTGGCCCTGTTCTGGGGCAGAAACCATGTCATTCTGTCCCCACCAAGGTCATACCAGACTTGGCAATCTCTAGTAATGACTATTTCTTCCCCTGATTGCCCCCATTTGCAGTGGTGAAAAGTAAGTCCCTATTTTAAAAGCAGCATCTACTTCAGAAATTGGTCCAGATGTCTCTGAGCTGGAACTGGCTTGAATCTCCTCCCACCCCCTTGAGGACTATGTTTCCTGGTACTAGCAGATTACAGGTAAGTTTCCAATAGAAGGCAAGAAACTGTCCTACTCAGAAATGATGACTGTGAATCACAGCAATGATCATCATAGTATTATAGGCCTAGGGTTTAAGAAGTAGCATACCTACCTTGGCTGTAAGAAACAGCTCCCTAACTGGATATAAGACCTTGCAACAGGCGGGAAATTGCAGGGGTGTTTTGTTGTTGTTGTGTGTTTGTATGTTTGTTTGTGTACTGGGCAGGAATGAGAGGAACTAAGCTTGTCTGGGTAGGTGAGTTCCCAGAAATCCTGTTGTCTTAGTGCCCATGGAAGAAAGAAGCCTTCTCTGAGATAGTTTTCAGTGTTTTGGCTCTCTTTATTAAAGGGTATATGACTACCTCAACTGTGGTAGAGGTGGGGGTCATAGGGTTACCTGCCTAGGGTGTGTGGGCCAGGAACAGGGAGGGAGTGCTCCTTACTCCTGCCAATCTCAAGGTAAAATTTTTTTTGGTTGGAACCTCACACTTGTCCCAAGCCTGTTCTATTTGATCCCCCCCACCCTTTTGCTTTATAAAGTGGAGATGACATCATCAGAGTCTTCAGCCTTTATATTGGGAACAGTTTGTTACAGAACCAGAACTCAATTACTAGTGATTTTTTTTCAATGCTATTTAACTGCCATTTTAGAAATTGGATGAGGCATGGTGCCAGGAAAGTTATGATTCCAAAGGTTAATATAGAACCAAGAAGTGGGAGAAACCAAGATTCCAGAGGATTTGAGTACCATGTAGTTGGATTGTTGGGTACATAACATACAGGGAGATCTCGCTGGATACCTTTGAGCATTTTTATATTTCATTCCACAAGGCCACATTCATTGACCTAGAAGCAACATTTCTCCTTTAAGACAATGCAAATTCCTCCCTGTTCAGTAGTCATTAAGTCCAGGACAACCCTCTGGTTTTGAAGAACAAGTCCTGACAGGGAGGTGATCTGTTGCTGGAGGGATTGCTTGGTCAAGCTTGTCCTAGAAGTCACTGGCCAGAAAGTTTATTTTGGAAAGGGCTACTCCAGTGGTTCCTGTGGTGGCCAGTGATACAATGAGACCCAGTCAGATGAGAACAGGTAAAAAAAAAATCTCTTTTATCATCTGATCTCCTCCCAGCTGCAAAGCAAGTTCTTCAGGATCTGAGGAATAATCATTATGGGGGTGTGACGAAGACCAGCTTCGTGAACACCTTAAAGAAACAGACGGACTACCACTCTGGTGGCAAGTAGCAAAGCTTTACTGATTTCTACAGCTTAAAAACATGGGGTATGACTTTGTAATTTTGCTCAAAAAAAATAACATTTTTACTTAGTTGCACCTGGCAGACAATATCATCATTTTTGGAGTAATTTTCTCATAATAAGAACGAATTTCGGGAGAAGAAACTGTTTATCTGCAGACCCAAGGACATCCTCCTCTCAGGGTAAATATTAACTCTTTGCTAGGAACAAGGAAAAACTCTGGCCCACAGAAAGTCATGTTAGGACATCCCTCCCTTTCAGGAGGGATGACCCCTGAACTTTCTCCCAGTTAATGGCTCTGACCCTTTCAGGCCAGAACCAAAGGGAAGCCATTGTTCTCCTCAGGGGTGGAGAAACATTGAAACATTGGTTTCAAGTAGGAAACATTTGAATAGAGGGGGGCATAGGGGAAGGTGCAGCACATATTATTTTGATGACAGTGATGTTATGGGAAGATATAGGATGGGATTTTGAAGAGGATCCTATAAGGCAAAGTGGAAGGGTAGACTGAAGGGAGGAGTGTTTTGTGTCTTTCATGTGAGTAAGGGTCCATGGTGTTCATGGACAGAGATGTTAATGGGAACAGATATTAGTAGTGGCCAGGAGAGGGAAAAGCAGAAGGAGCAGTGAAAGGACTTTGGGTGGATAGTTAGGTGAAGGAGGTCAGCTATATTTTCTTTGTATTGCAGCCAAGAGAGAATGGCTTGCATATCCTTCTGAGTTCAATTTTTTCTGTTGACATATTTTTGTTTGCCAAATTAGGGAATGAGGGTAACATCTACTTGCATTGGATTTGAGACCTCAGGGCTTTTCCCTGTAAAAGGGTGGAGGTGGGTACAAGTAGATGGGAGAGTGGATTCATGTCTAACTTAACAAAGGATCTTGACAGTCACAATAACAAAGTAGCAGCATATACACAGTCCAAATAAAGATTAAAGGGCCTATCACTTCTTTTCAGGCTACATAGATAGCATATAGTTCCTGATGTTGGGGAAAGTGTTGAGGTAGCTTTTGAATCAGATAACAGAGGATTCATCTCCAGGGGAGTAGTATGTTATTGCTGTTTCTCCTCCTCTTTTCTCCATCAGTAAATATAGAGTGGGCCCTGGTGATTGGCTACTTTGCAAAGAGCCAGGGTGGGAGGGGTGGGCACCATAACACAGGAAAGACAGAGACTCATTTTTCTTAGAGTAGTGATTATCAATTTGTTCTGAGAATCCTATTAAGCTAATAACAAAGCAGGAGTGATTTCTTTAGTAGCCTTTGAATAGTGGAGAGAAAAAAGGGAGTGACAAGAACATCACATTCTTTCCCTAAGGTTTGTAGGACTTTATCTCTGCCATTTTAAAACATAATAGCAAGGGCATCTACCTCAGTTAGAATTCTGGGTAAATGCCCCCACCCTGGTGTGTGGAGCCATTCTAGCATTCCCTGGGGCAGATATAGGGTTCTCAGAAGTGTAAAAGAGGAATTAAAGATAAGAAGCTGTACCTACAGACAATTTTGGGTCATTGCTAGCAAGTTCATGCCCTTTAGGGCTGTATTGACAGAGTTTAGAGCCTAATCGCCTCTGAGGTAACTTTTGGTGGGAGGTGGCCCTTTTATTTCTTTTTAAGAAGCCAAAGAAGGGCTGAAAAGTGCTTGCAGCAGGAGGGAGCCAGTTAAGTTTACTTAAAAAGCTTTGAAGGAGGATGAGAATTCCATTTTGGGGGAAAGAAAGGATGGGTTTGAAAGGAAATATTGAAGTGAGGAAAATTTCCATTCCCACGAATGTGATGGGAGCCTAAGCTGTATTTTTTAAATGACTAATTTGAATGTTAGGGAGCGTTGGAAAGGTATTAATTGATCTTTAACTTTGAAAGAGGAAGTGGAAGGATCTCCTCATGCTAGTCAGTATGTCATCCATGTAATAGTAGCTATTGAGTTCACTGTCTAACCAAGGTTTTAGGCAGTGGCCACAGAATCCTTGCAGAGGGTGGGGCTGTTAGCCATTCCCCGAGGAAAAACTGTCCATTCATAATGGAGAATACTGAAAATACATCTCAACCTCACTCTTGTTCCAGACACACAACACCACCAACCAGTTTCACTTGGCCCAGAGGAAATTATGCCTGGAACTGAAAATCTGGCCAAGTACATACTGCACTTTCTTCTGAGTATATTTGATATTTTGTAAATAGTCAGATGCAACTTTGTGGAGTTTTGCTGGCTACTCTAATTTGTGTCTTTGATCCATGCATCAACATTTATAATGGTGCCATATTTCCCTGGCTACTGAAAGCTTATAGAAGAACTTGAAATTGTGTTTGGTGATGTTTGTCCACTCTTCGGCCGCTTTGGCAGCTTTTTTTTTTTCTTTTAATTAATGTATTGCAGACATCAACAGTATTTTGACAGGGGTTGTTTTGAATGAATAAATTGATTTTGATAGTATATAGTATTGGCATTTTAACATCATCATAATCCATGAACATGAGAGTTCATTCCAATTTATGTATGTGTGTTTTCTCTAATTTCTACTAGAGAAGTGCCTTGAGTTACCAGGGTGGGTTGGAAACTGTGAGGGAAACCTTCCCTTTTTCAGAGGTCAAAGGAGGGGTGGTGGAGGGAAGAGCCATGTATGGTGAGGACTGGGAGGAGAGGAAGGCTGCCATTGAGATGTAAAGTTAATTAATTAACTAACTAACTAACTAATTAATTAATTAATTAATTAATAAAAAAGAGAATTTAGATGATGAAATAAAGGGATCAACATAGATATAAATAAAAATAAAATAAATTGAATATAAAATAGAGAAAATAAATAAAAATTGGATATAAGGGTATATTAAGAATTAAAATGGACTTCCAATTTAAGAAATTGCAAATTTCAAAAAGAATATGGGACAAAATGCATGTAAGAGACGAAGGCAGTGGACAATCATAGGAAAATACTTTCCTGATATAGCAGAAATGTTGCACCTATGAATTCATATCAATGAAGGACTAAGCACAGGACCTGCATGAACTCAGGCTAGACCATATCCGATCTTATAAAGAAAAGGTCTGCCCTTGGTACGGATGTACTGACACTTAAGCACTGCTGGGAGGGATAGAATTAGTTTTCTTTAAAGGCAAGCATTTTCTATAATACAAGGAGTTGGCAACCATATTTAATAAATGTTGTGAGTAGCCTCATATCTGGCATTCTTTTAGATGCAGAGATATAAGATACGTTCTACTTTCTAATCATAAGTAAATTGAAATCATCTTTCCTGACCTTGCAGTATAAGGCTGAAAGTGAACACTGATTCTTCTAGATAGAAACTCTTCAAATTTGCCCTCACCATTTGTTTATCTTTTAAGGGTGTGAGTATGTATGTGTGTGTTGTATGTCTGTGAATGTGTGTTCATGTGGGGTGCACAGGTTTGCTTGTAAATGGGCATGCATGCTCATGCACAGGTGCATGCAGGTCTACATGAAATGTATAGGTGAATCTAGGTCGGAGATGGACAGCATGGCTCCTCCATCCCAGTTTACCTTACTCTTTACTGGTTTAAAAGTATTTTAATTAAAATTAAAATTAAAATTTGATTGCATCATTTCATCTTCCTTTTCCCCCTCTAACACTTCCTATGCCTACATCTTGATCTTTCTAAAATTCACAGCATACTCTTCTTGAATTGCCTAGATTTTATATATAATATGTCTGTCTCTTCTTCTCTCTATATATTTTTCATATGTTTATTGATTGATTCATACATACATATATGCAGGCATACATGTATACATGTATCCATCCTGAATTCTCCCTTTCTTTTTTGAGATAATATCTCTCACTGAACCTCAAGTTCATCAATACTTTGCCGGTCAAGCCAATGAACTCCAAAAATCCACCTGTGTTTGTCTTCCACTTCCTGTGGTCCCTTGGCTGAATCACTGTTAGGTTGTTTGTATAACTTCCTTTCAGAAAACAGTACAACCATTTGCAAACAAGACAATTTAAAGAAACACAGAAAATAGGGCAGCGGAGGCACACACCTTTAATCCCAGCACTTGGGAGCCAGAGGCAGGCGAATTTCTGAGTTCAAAACCTGCCTAGTCTACAAAGTGAGTTCCAGGACAGCCAGGGCTACACAGAGAAACCCTTTTACAAAAAATAAAAAAAAGAAAAAAAGAAAAAAAAAGATTTTCTCTTACTAGATTTATCAACACATAGACTTTCTGATGTATTTTGTTTAGGATTTTGTTTTGTTTTGTTTTCCCTTCTACATATTTGTTTATATTTGTTATAAATGTTTACAACACCAAAGAGAACCCATTGGTGAAAGACATGGATTTCCACCTTAGTGGAAGAAACACAGTGCACAATGTCTTTGCAGCAGAATTCTGGGATTCCTCAAAGTGGTTCTGTAGTTTAAGGCTATCTATGCCAGTATGAACCAACTCCTAAAGATCCAGGGATCCTTTGAAATTTATGAACATTATTGATTTAGTTCATGGCTTTAATGTCCCGATCTATTACTTTAGAGAAAAATGTCACCAGTCTAGATCTATTGTTCATGTTGAAAATCAGGTGTATTTACATAGACAGGTTCCTTTTATCTTTTCCTTCCATTCTGCAACCCCAGAGTTCTTGAATCCAACATTGAAAAATGCTTCAGCAGCAAATCAATAAACATTTTATTAAGGCTCAACTCATAGGATTCTTAAATTGGCCTTAATTTTCCTCCTGCTGCACAGAAACATTAACTCAGTTCAATGTGTAATGTTATTATTATATTGGCATTGCCTCTCTTTTGCTAGAACTACAGCTACCTTATTGCCTTGAAAGTTAGGTTGTCTTTCAATTGTAGCCTTAAATCACAAATGTCCTACTCCTTGTCATATGTGACATTTTGAAAAGATGACTAACAGAAATGAATGAAGCATTAGAAATAGACCAGACATAGCCAAGTCTTACAGCTCAGCCTGAAGCATAGTCTTCTACCAGACAGTCAATTAGATATGGTCTTGTCTGTTAATTCACTTTTATGTCTGTTCCTCTTCTTTGTGTAGTCTCTGAATTTACTTGTATTATTCTGAGTTTGCATATTGGTTCTCTCATAGTCTTGCTTGCCACAGAAAACCACAAACAAACTCCACATACGCAGTCTTTTACTAGTTTAACTAATGTTAACTTTAACTAAAACTAACTTTTACTAGTTTAACAAATGTAAGTAAAGCAATGAATCTAGTCACAAAACTAGAATTCATATTATATAAAACTTTTCAATTCATATTATATAAACTCATTAGTTCAAGTTCTACTTCATATTGAATATGTTCATTTGAAACTCTAACCTAATTAATTACAGTGTAAACAATTCTAAATTACACAGAGTCAAACTTATAAAATGTCTAAAAATAAATTATTTACATTTGCTGTTTATCTGACTTAAAAAAATAAAATACAATGATGGAATAACTGATTTGTATGTTCTAATATTCTCAGAATTTAAACTTGTATTGACGATGGATAACAGTATATTTAGGAAAGCAATAAACATATATATATTTTTTTATTTTTGAATACAATGGAAGAAGTGCTTGATTTGCTTGCACTCAGAGGCTGTGAAATCATAGCACCCCCATATAATGTTTTATCCTGTCCCATCATGATACTCATCATTCAGCAGCCTATGGTGACTGAATAAAACAAGTGAAGGTTGAGTGGCCTATGCAAAATACCATTCAATTTTAGAACAACTGGGTTTTGTTTCCCTATTCAAAATGAATAGTCAGCCCCTCACATACACCCTTAAAAAGGAAACAACAAAAGATAATTGCTTTATTGAGCAATAAATGATAAATGGGTTAATCACTTCAGTGTTGCTTTTTTATTTAATTAACAAGTACCTTTAGAGGGCATCTATGCTGCAAGAGCATTAATGATGCTAGAGAAAATTTCTCCAATATTATAACAACAATATTAGCTTCCAGGCTCTACTATATATTTTAATTTTACAGTTTTTCCAACCATTTTCTCTCTTAATTCACATAATAACTACCTGAAATAGATTTCTCTAGCAATGGCAGGATCAGAAATATACTCAAAATGGTGATGCTATGTACATAATTTTTCAGTAATTATTCCTGGCTGTGATGATGTGAGACTGTACTTCCAGTGCCGCACCTCCTGAAGCAGGAGAATTGTAGGTTTGGAGATGGCTTGCTTAATATAGGAAAAAAAAAAAAAACATGATTTAAAACAAAAGCAACAGCAAAGAAATCCAAAACATTAAAAATCACAAATTCCATAAATTAGAATAATACCTTGAATTTTTATTTAAAGATTTAATAATATTTATTATTTTTTGTATTAGGTCTTTGAGGAGGTCATACAACATATTCAGATCTTTTTCATCCCTCACCAGTTTTCTTCCTAATTTCTCCCAGCTCCATTTTTACAACCTTACCTCCTCCATAATGTTCTTCTATTAAATAAAAATCCATTATGTGCAATTTGTGTTGCCCATAATCTCTTGTTTAGAGGCTACCAGTGGAGTGTTCTCAATTTATCAGAACCCATAATCTTAGAAGAAACTGACCTCCTCTCTCCCTAGAAGCCATCTAGTGTCTATAAATCCTAGGTAAAGAACAGAGTCTCATACACCCCTCCCACTCAGTGCTGAAATAGTCCAATGTACCAAGAAACTCTCCAATGAGATATGAGAATTGCATTGATCTATAGAGTGGATACATGTAAATCTAGAATGTAGTTAATACTAACTCCATTGAGAAGAAGAATAGTAGGTACACAGCATTTAGAAGGCTCTACAGTCATGAGTTCTTAGCCAGATATTCACTGTTCTTATTTGATACATGTTTTAATTAATATGTCATGATTAATAGAAATTTCTGAGAACATAGCATCTATCATCTCTTTGATGATGCAACACTTCTTCATTAGTATGTATTAGACATAGCACATCCTATGACAGTTGTAAGAAACTTAGTTGCTTAATGCCAAGAGCACTGTTTTATCTTCCAGCCTGAGATATCAGGATTCTAATACTCAAAATGTTCTGG